>NC_137889.1:205717182-206141883 GCF_963455335.1 Martes martes | reverse complement strand
GATTCCTGGGAGAAGGAGAGACACATGCTTGTTTCTTAAGTGGTCATTCACTTCCTTCTAAAGCCGGCCAATGTCCTTGTCCTTTTTGGAAGCAAATAGACTCTTCCAAACAGACACTCAACTCCTCGGTCCCAAAGGCCCCATGGGTCGAGTTTGGTCCCCCGGCCCCAGACCCCCACCGGGAGGACCCTCCTGAGCCATCCTGACACAGCACATTCCCATCCGACCTGGGGAAGCGGGGCACAGGGCGGACTGAGCGGGGGCCTGGCTCCAGCGGTTTTCACCACCGCTCTTGAGCCTGGGGAAACAGAGCGTCTTCAGCTCACCACTCCGTCCTGTAAAACAAGCTGTCGTGCCTCACGGTTCCGGGTCTCTCCCAGCACCTCCCCGCTGCCCTCAGAGCCCGCAGGCTGCACGGACGCCTCTTCTGGTGTGTTTCCCACGGCAGCTCGCCGCTGCCTCCAGTGGTGGCAAGCAGCATTGCACCCTACCGTGCTCTCTCGCACCACGGCTCACCACGCCCTCCGGTGGCACGGACTGGCACTGCCGGGCCTTCTAGGGTCTCTAAATACAGCTCACAACACCTCCTTAGGTGGAAAGTCACACTGACAGTGTCCCTCCAGATTGGGGACCTCCGAGCCACACCCCAGGATTCCTCCTGGTGCCCAGGAGGAAACCATGCCATTCGGAGCTGCACAGAACCCTCAGAACAGAAGAAACCTGCATACCTCCCTGAGGCCATCCCCACTTTCGACAGCCTCCACTGGTCACAAACTCACAGGTTGCCGCGCTTCCTGACCCCTGTCCTTCACACAGCCCACCGGGGATCCCACCTCAGTGCCAGGCAGATCGGGCCTGCCATGCCCCTAGGTGCGAACCCTAACCCCAGGTTGGGTTTTCAGGCTTCTGTCCCCAGAGACCTGGCCCCCAAGGCATCCAGACTGGGGATACCTGAGCCACACCCCCAGACTTCCACCCAGGAGGAAAACATGCCGATCAGTGCTGCACACGCTCAGAGCGACAGAAATATGAATGGCTCACCTGAGGCCACCTACACATTCAGATCCCCACCAGCCACAAACGCGGAGGCTGGTGTTCAGCCAGACCCCCTCCCTCAACCTTGCCCGTGGAAAGCTCCCCCATGCGGGCGGGGGGATACTCACGGGAGCCACGTGGGTCCAGCCTATGTTCCTGGATGGTCTCAACATGCACATAGTGAGAAAAGTGCTCTAGAATGCCGGCATCCACACAGCCTGAATCACCACCCAATGCCAGCCAATTCTCACAAGCTTTCACCTAAATCGATTATCAATTTGGGCAGAAAGCTCACGAGAATTGGCCAGAAACCTCCGGCAAACTCGTTTCCAGTGGCAAGGGCTTGCGGGATCTCTGCCTGGGCCTAGTCCAGAGTCCCGAGTGGTCGTGGTCCACACCCTGGGAAAAAGCCCTCTACAACCCAGGCCCACGCAAGGCCAACGCCTCCCGCTACTCAGCCCCCTGGGGTGCCCACCCCGGCACTGGCAGATGGGCTCTGCCATTCCCCTAGACCCTGGCCGTAACTCTCGGTTGGGTTTTCAGGCTTCTCTCCCAGGGGCCTGTCCCTCAAGCACTCAGATAGGGGACCTCTGAGCCACACTCCACTACTCCGCCTGCCACCCAGAAGGAAACCGTGCTATTCAGAGCTGCAAAAAACCCTCAGAGCGGGAGAAACCTGCATGCCCGCCCCCCCCCAGCCGCCGAGGCTGCCTGCACCTTAGGCACCCCACCGGGTGGTAAACACAGAGGCTGAAACTCAGCCAGAATCCCCACTCAGCTCTGACCTGGAAAGCCCCCCCACCCCGGGGAACCTTGCGGGAGCCACAAGAGCCCGGCCATGTTTCTGGATGGCCGCGACATGAACCTAGGGAGAAAGCGAACTAGATCGTGGATGCCAGCGGGGCCCAAATTGCCACCCAACGCTGGCCAATTGGGCCAGGGCCTAGGAGCATGCAGGCCCATTCCGCCAGCATTGGGGCGGCACCCCAGGGGGCTGAGTAGCGGGAGGCGTTGTCTTTGTGTACACCTGGCTTGCAGAGTGCTTACTCCCAGGGCTCCGGCCGCAACCACTCGGGACTGAGCCTCGTGGGGCCAAGCCACTGGAAGTGACTTTGCTGGGAGATTTCCGCCCAATTCTCATGATTTGGGCAGAAGGTTCGTGAGAATTGGCTGGTGTGGGCCGCGATTAAGGCTGTGCTTGCACGCATGTTCTAGAGCGATTTCCCGCTAGGTGTGTGTTGCAGCCATCCGGGAACACGGGCAGGCCCACGCGGCTCCTGTGAGGGACCCCTTGCAGGGGAGCTTTCCGGGGACAGAGTTGAAGGAGTGGGTCCAGCTGAGCATCAGCCTCTGTCTTTGCAGCCCAGCAGGACACCAGAAGTGGGGGTGGCCTCGGGGGGGCATGCAGGTTTCTCCTGCTCTGAGGGTTTTGTGCAAGTCTGAATGGCATGTTTTCCTCCTGGGTGGCAGGCGGAGTCCTAGGGTATGGCTCAGGTGTCCCCAGTCTGGAAGGCTTGGGGGCGAGGTGTCTGGGGACAGAAGCCTGAAAACCCAACCTACGGTTAGGGTTAGGTCCTAGGGGCATGGCAGGCCTGATCTGCCGGCGCTGAGGCCAGATTCCCAGGGGCTGAGTCAAGGACAGTTTTCAGTTGTCACATCAGGCTCCGGGCTTTGTGGCCAGGGGGTCCACCGGATGTGGGGTTGGCCTCAGGGAGGCATGCGAGTTTCTCCCGGTCCGAGGTTTGTGCACAGATTCGAACAGCACATTTTCCTCATGGGCGGCAGGCTGACTCCTGGGGTGTAGCTCTGGGATCTCCAATCTGGAGGTCTTGGGGGTCAGGTCTCTAGGGACAGAAGCCTGAAAACCCAACTGAAGATTAGGGCCAGGGCCTAGGGGCATGGCAGGCCTGATCCGCGAGGGCCAGGGCGGGCAAACCAGGGGACTGAGTAGCAGGAGGCCCTGGCCTCATGGGCACCGTCCATGAGCACTGGCTCATAGAGTGCTTTCTCCCAGGGTTAGGGCCACAATAACTTGGGACCCCAGGCTAGGCCCAGGCAGTGGCGCTGCAGGATCATGCCGCCAGAAGTGACTTCGCTGTGGGATTTAGAGGAATTCTCACGAACTTTCTGCCCAAATCGATATCAATTTCAGCAGAAAGCTCATGAACTGGCCTGCGTTGGGTGGCAATTCTGGCAACACTGGCGTCCACGGTCTAGAGCGCTTTCTCGCTAGGTGCGTGTCGCGGCCATCTGGGAACACGGACCCCGCGCCGGCGGCTCCTGCGAGAGAACCGGCGAAGGGGTGCTTTCAAGGACAGAACTGAGGGAGGGAGTCCATCTGAGCATCAGCCTCCATGTTTGTGGCCCAGTGGGGCGCCAAAGGTAGGGGGTGGCCTCAGGGGGGGGCCTGCAGTTTTCTCCTGCTCTGAGGGTTTTGCACAGCTCCAAATGGCATGGTTTCCTCCTGGGTAGTGGGCGGGTGTGCCTCTTGGGTCCCCAATCTGTAGGGCTCGAGGGACAGGCCCCTGGGGATGGAAGCCTGAAAACCCAACCGAGGGTCAGTGTGAGGGCCTAGGGGCGTGGCAAGCCCAATCCGCCAGCGCCAGGGTGGGACAACCCAGAGGCTGAGTAGCAGAAGTCGTCGTCCTTGTGTGCACCTGGCTCATAGAGGGCTTTCACCCAGGGTTCATGCCACAACCACTCGGGACCCCGGACCAGGCCCAGGCGGCTGACCTGTGGGCCCGCACACCCGGGATCAACTTCGCTGGCGGTTTTCTGGCCAATTATCAGGATCTTTCTGCCCAGATCGATATCGATTTGGGCAGAAAGCTCATGAGAATTAGCCAGCGTTTGGCGGCGATTCGGGCCACACTGGTGCCCGCAGTCAAGAGCACTTTCTCGATAGATGTGTGTCACGACCAATCAGGTACCAGGGCCAGGCCCATGTGGGTCCCCTGAGGGCCCCCGTGCAGGGGAGCTTTCCAGGGACAGAGTTGAGAGAGGGAGTCCGTCCGAACATCAGCCCTCGTATTTGCGGCCTGGTGGGGCGCCGAAGGTGGGGGTGGCCTCTGAGGGGGCATGCAGGTTTTTCTTGCTCTGAGGGTTTTGCGCAGCGCCAAATGGCACAGTTTCCTCCTGGGTGGCACGCAGAGTCCTGGTATGTGGCTCATGCATGCCCAATCTGGAGGGCTCGAGGGACAGACCCCTGGGGACGGAATCCTGAAAACCCAACCGAGGATTAAGGCGAGGGCCTAGGGGTATTGCAGGCCTGATCTGCCAGTGATGGGGCAGGCAACCCAGGGAGCTGAGCAGTGGGAGGTGTCGGCCTCGTGTGCACCTGGCTTGTAGAGGGCCTTCCCGCAGGGTTCAGGCCACAACGACTCGGGACTGAGCCAGGCCCAGGCGGCAGCCCTGCTGACCCGCGCCGCTGGAATTGAGTTCAGTGAGGGTTTTCCAGCCAATTCTCATGAGCTTTCTGCCCAGAAGGCAGAATTTGGGCAGAAACCTCGGGAGAATTGGCCGGCGTTAGGCAGCGATTTGGGCCACACTGGCGCCCACAGCATGGAGCGCTTTCTCTCTAGGTGCGTGTCACAGACATCCAGGAACATGAGCAGGGCCACGTGACTCCCACGCTGGCCCCCTCGAAGGGGAGCTTTCTGGGGGTAGAGTTGAGGGAGGGCGTCCAGCTACGCATCAGCTTCCTTGTTTTCGGTCCGGGGCACCGAGGATGAGGGTGGCCTCAGGGATGGCTTGTAAGTTTCTCCCGTTCTGAGGGATTTGCACAGATACAAAAGGCACGGTCTCCTCCTGCTTGGCAGGCAGTGTCCTGGCATTTGGCTCAGGGGTCCCCAATCTGCAGGGCTTGGGGGCCTGGACTCTGGGACGGAAGCCCGAAGAGCCAGCCTAGGGTTAGCGTTAGGGCCAAAGGGCATGGCAGGCCTGATGTGCCGGCACCAAGGCAAGATCCCTGGGGGACTGAGTTGAGGACAGCGGTCAGGCGGCACATCGGACTCCAGGTTATTTGGCCGGGGGAGGCCGCTGGAGGTGTGGGAGGCCTGAGGGATGCATGTGGGTTTCTCCTGGCCTGATGGTTCTGCGTGGCTCTGAACGGTTGCCTCATGGGTGTCAGGCAGACTGCTGGGTGTGGCTGCATAGCCCTCAGTCTGGAGGGTTCGTGAGACAGACCCTTGGGGACGGAGGCTGAAAACCCAAGCGAGGATTAGGGCGAGGGCCTAGGGCCTTGGCAGGCCCGATCATCCAGAGCCAGGACGAGCACCCCAGGGGCCTGAGTAGCAGGAGCATTGGCCTTGCACGTGCCGGGCTCGTCGAGGGCTTTCTCACAGGGTTAGGGCCGCAACCACTCGGGACCCCAGGCCCGTGCCACAGGACGCGAGTTCGCCGGGGGTTTACCAGCCAATCCTCATGAGCTTTCTGCCTAAATCGACATTGATCTGGGCAGAAAGCTCATGAGAATTGGCAGGCGTTGGGCAGCGATTTGGGCCGCCATGGCGCCCACCATCTAGAGTGCTCTCTCAAGAGGTGGGTGTTGCGGACATCCAGGAACACAGGCCGGGCCCACTCTGCTCCCCCGAGGGCCCCTTCCCAGGGGAGCTACTCGGGGCAGAGGGGAGGGAAGTGGTCCATCAGCCTCTGTGTTTGCTGCCTGGTGGGGCTTGGGGGCCAGGTCTCTGGGGATGGAAGCCTGAAGAGCCAACCTGGGGTTAGGGTTAGGGCCTAGGGGCATAGCAGGCCCGATCCGCGGGTGCTGTGTTGGGATCCCCGGTGGATGCAGTCGAGGACAGGGCTCAGGCAGCATGTCAGGTTCCAAGTATTGTGGCGGGGGGGCCGCCGGAGGTGGGGGTGGCCTCGGGAAGCCATGCGGGTTTCTCCCGGTCTGACGGTTCTGCGCACCTCAGAATGGCATGATTTCCTCCTGGACGGCAGGCGGACTCCCGGGGTGTGGCGCCTGGGTCTCCAATCTGGTGGGCTCTGAGGACCCTGGGGACGGAAGCCTGAACCCAACCGAGGGTTAGGACGAGGGCCTAGGGGCCTAGCAGGCCCAATCTGCCATAAATAACTTGGACTCCATGGAAAGTTGAGTTGAGGGCATAGGTCAGGAGGCCATTCAATCTCTGGGTTTGTGGGCAGGGGTTCTGCCAAATTTTGGGTGGCCTCAGTGGGGCAGGCAGGCTTCTCCCACTCTGACAGTTTTGCACAGCTCCAAATGGCACAGTTTCCTCCTGTGTTACAGGCAGAGTGCTGATATGTGTCTCAGGCGTCCCCAGTATGGAGGCCTTCCGGGCCAGCCCTGTGGGGACGGGAGCCTGCACAACCAACCTAGTTTCAGGGTTACGGCCTAGGGGCATAGCAGGCCTGTTCTGCTGGCACTGAGCTGGGCTCCCTCAGGGGCTGGGTTTTTCGCGCTGTTCAGGAGGCCCATCAGACTCCGGGTTTTTGGCTAGGGGGTCCGCCGAGACCGGGGGTTGCCTCAGAGATGCATGCAGGTTTCTCCTGCTCTGAGGGTTCTGCACAGTTCCAAACAGCAGTTTCCTTCTGGATGTCATGCAGAGTGCTGGTGTGTGTCTCCGGAGGCCCCAGTCTGGACAGCTTCGGGATCATGCCTTTGGGGCTGGAAGCCCTCAAACACAACCTAGGGTTAGGAATAGGGCAGACCTGATCTGCTGGTGCTGAGTCAGTTTCCCTGGGAGATGAGTTGACTGCAGGGTTAAGGCAGCCCGTCAGACTCTGGGTTTGTGGCCAGGAAGGTCGTTGAACCTGGAGAATGGCATTAGGGATGCATGCATGTTTCTCCTGCTCTGTGGGTTCTGCGCAGCTCCAAACAGCACGGTTTCTGCCTGGGTGACAGGCAGAGTGCTGGTGTGTGCCAGGGGTCCCCAATCTGAAAGGCTTGGGGTGCAGGCCTCTGGGGATGGAAGCCTGATAACCCATTCTAGGGTTAGGATTATGGCCTTGGGTCATGGCAGGCCAGATCTATCAGCGATGCGTCAGGCTCCATGGGAAGCAGAGTTGAGGGCCAGAGTAAGGCCGCCCATCAGACTCCGGATTCGGGTCCAGGGGGGCCGCTGAATTTTGGGTGACCTTAGCGAGTCATGAGGTATCTCCCGCTCTGAGGGTTCTGCGCAAACAAACAGCAGGGTTTCCTCCGGGATGGCAGGCGGATTCCTGGGGTTTGTCTCAGGTTTCCCCAATCTGGAGGGCTTGGGGGCCAGGCCTATGGGGATGGAAACCTTGGAACACAACCTAGGGTTAGGGTTAGGGCCCAGGGGCATGGCAGGCCAGATCTGCCTGTGATGAACCGAGCTCCACGGGAAGTTGAATTTAGGGTGGGAGTCAGGCAGCCCCATCGGACCCTGGCTTTGTGGCCAGGGAGGCCGCTGAAACCTGGTAATGACCTCAGGAGTACATGAAGTTTTCTCCTGCTATGAGGGTTTTTTCCCAGGTCCAAACTGCACAGATTCCTTTGGGTGGAAAGTGGAGTCCTGGTGTGTGTCTCAGGAGTCTCTAATCTGGAAAACTTGGGGCCTAGGCCTCTGGGGACCGAAGACTGATGAGCTAACCTAGTTTTAGGGTTAGGTCCTAGCGGCATGGGAGGACTGATCTTCCGGAGGTGAATCAGATCCCCAGGGGGATGAGTTGAGGGCGGGGGTCAGGGGTTTCCATCAGACACCTGGTTTGGGGCCACTGGGCCGCCTAATGTCGGGGTGGCATCAGGGGGGTATGCAGGTTTCTCTCGCTCTGAGGGCTCTGTGCCGCTCCAAACCACAGGCTTTCTGCGCGTGTGGCCGGCGGATTCCCGGGGTTTGTCTCAGGTTTCCCCAATCTGGAGGGCTTGGGGGCCAGGCCTATGGGGATGGAAGCCTGGAAACCCAACCTAGTGTTAGGGTTAGGGCCCAGGGCCATGGCAGGCCTGATCTGCAGGTGCTGAGGTGGGCTCCACGGGGGCTGAGTTGAGGGCAGTGCTCAGAAGGGCTGTGAGACTCTCGGTTTGTCACCAGGGAGGCTGCCGAAACCTGGGAGCGGCCTCAGGATTGCATGCAGTTCCTCCCCCTCCCCCGAGGATTTTTTCGCATCTCCAAACTGCACAGTTTCCTCATGGGTGGAGGGTGGAGTCCTGGGGTGTGGCTCCACGGTCCCAAATCCGGAGGGCTTGGGGGGCAGGCCCCTGAGGACGGAAGTCTGATACCCCAACCTAACCCTAGACTTAGGGCCCTGGGGCATGGCCTGCCCGATCCGCCAGCGCTGAGGCATGCACCCCAGGTCGCTGAGAGAGCGAGTTGTTGGCCGCACGTGTGTCTGGTTTATAGAGCACTTTCACTCACGGTTTGGCTCGAGACCACTCAGGACCACGGGCCAGGCCCAGATGGACTCCCTGATGGCCCGCGCTGCCAAAAACGGGTTTGCTGGTGGTTTCTGGCCAATCGTCAGGAGATTTCTCCCCAGATCCATCCTGATTTGGGCAGGAAGCTCGTGAGAATTGGCCGGTGTTTTGTGGCTATTCGGACTATGCTCACGCTCGTGCCCACTGTTTAAAGCGCTTTCTTACTAGACGCATGTTGTGCCCACCTGGGAACAAGTTCTGGGCCCACGCAGCCCCAGTGAGGACCCCCTGAGGGGAGCTCTCCAGGGGCAGGGTTGAGGGTGGGGGTTAAGCTGAACATCAGGCTCCGGGTTTGTGGCCCCCTGGCGGGGGTGGGCGCCGAAGGTGGGGTTGGCCTCAGGGGGCATGCAGGTTTCTCCCACTCTGAGGGGTTTGCACAGCTCCAGACAGCAGTCTCCTTGTGGGTGGCAGGCAGAGTTCTGTGGTGTGGCTCAGGGGTCCCCAAAATGGAGGGCTTGGGGGCCAGGTCTCTGGGGATGGAAGCCTGAAAACCCGCCCTAGGGTTAGGGTTAGGGCCTGGGGCATGGCAGGCCCGAGCTGCTGGCACTGACGTGGGGTCCCCGGGGGGGTTGTGGCCTGGGGGTCCACCGACAGTGGCGGTGGCCTCAGGGAGGCGTGCAGGTTTCTCCCGGTCTGAGGGTTCTGCGCAGCTCCAAACGGCACGGTGTCGTTCTGGGGGGCAGGCTGACTCCTGGGGTGTGGCTCTGGGGTCTGCTATCTAGAAGGCTTGGGAAAAGGGTTAGGGTTAGGGCCCAGGGGCCTGGCGGGCCTGATCGGCCAGCCCGGAGGCGGGCACTCAGGGGCTGCACACAGGGAGGGCGGGCTGCGTGCCGCCGGCCTTTAGAGCACTTCTCACAGGGTTCCGGCCGCGACCACTCGGGACCGCCTCCCAGGCCCAGGCGGCTCCCCTGAAAGCCCCTTCTGCCAGAAGCGAGCTCGTAGGGGGCTTCTGGGGAAATGAGCTACCCAGGCCCTCCCCACTCTCTGCCGCTTTTACATAAATGTCTGTTTCCGGTTGGATATGGGGACTTACTTCTGACTACAGAGAGTGGAATCAAGTATCGATTAACAAGGAGAAATATTCAAGACCTCAAATGCTTTTTTCCCCACCTCACCCCGAAACTGTGGACAGAAACTTCTGGAAAGCCTTCCTCCAATTCCTATGAGTTTGCACTAGCTGGGCCTTGCTTCAGACTGCCTGGTTATCTGCCCCGGCACTAAGCTGGGATTGTGCGCTCTAGCGCCCCTGACAGAATCCACACCTTTGAAAGCTCCATTGTCTGCAAAACACCCCACCCTGGCTTCTCTGCCTCAGACAGGAGCTCTGCACCAGGCAGGAAGTTTCCAGAAGCTCCTGGGTACACTTACCTGTCTCAGTTAAACTCAAGTTTAATTCCATGAATTTCTGATTTAGCTTACTATTTGATGCTGTCCAAAGCACTATTCTGGGGGAGACATTTAGAGTCTATAAATGTTCAACAATTTTGTTGTACATATTTTGTATTTAAAGCTTCAAAATTAGATCCAGTATTGAAGGAGGACAATCACAGACCTGTGCCCCTGAAACAAATAATGCGTTACATGTTAAAAATCGCACGCTCACCGCATCACAGCCGTGCTCCGACTTTTGTCCCACAGAGCCTCAGCTCTCACCGGGTGCCCTAGAAGGCACAGATGGAGGCAAAGGGAGACCAGGCGAACGAGGCTCTGGCCTTTGGAGACCTATCCCAGATTCAATATTATGTTCTATAGACTGTGTTTTAGAGTCCTAAGGGAGGGAAAGAAAGAATACCTTAGCAAAAAAAAGAAAGTGCTTGTGTGTGTGTGTGTGAGTACACATGTGTACGTGTACATATGTACATATGCATATTACACACGTGTATTTGTAAAACAGTTTCTTTTAGGGCTGTTTAATTTGCAACACGCTGTAGCTATAAACTTAAGTGACTCTAAGTGCAAACCGACTACAGCTGAAATGGGGGGAAAAGATTTTATCTACTTTTGTATCCGGAAAATCAAAGGGATTTCTGGCTTCTGGCACTGTCGAATGAAAGGTATCATACTGTATCGTCTGGATGGGTCTCTTTTTCTGTCCACTTTCCTCTATGTTCACTTCGTTCTCAGGAAATGTTTTCCGTGTGATAGCAAAGATGACCCCCAGGAGCTCTAGACTGGGGTAGTTCTTTCCATGTGCAATCTCAGAAGAAAAGACTATCTGTGTCCCTATCACTCTTTCAGACAGTCTCCACTTGACACTTTCGGGTCATATGTCCACCCTCGGACCAGAAGAAATCCTCTAACTCGCCAGCCTAGGGGGGCACATGCCAACATCTGTGGCAGGGTAGGTGGCCGGGAAGAATATGGGAACGAGAAGGATAACATTTCCCCCTGCATCCAAGTAATATCAGACTTCAGTTTGCTTCGTGGTCATGTTAGGAATTAGTTGGACAGTTAGGTGACGGCCTGTCCCTGACAAGAAAATATGGCGTCAGGACATCTAAGATCAAACAGCACTGACCTTGTTCTGTTTTGCAGCTTAGACAGGACCACCACTAGCATTCTGCTCTGCAACCTTTGCAGAAATGACTTTTGCAGAATATCCCAAAATAAGGCAATTAACCATAAAATGTCTGTCACTATCACAGGCAAGAACAGCTAAGACATAAGCCCCCAGATGTCAGTGAAGAAGACCATCAGCACGTGGACATTAACCTAGCAGGTTGACAGATACATCACCAAAGCCCTGATCAGCACAACTCAGCACACTCTGATTGCTTAAGGTAGTTCTGCAAAAGAACTCATAAAAACCCCTACACTTAGAAACGCGGAGACAACCCTTGAGGGCCCCCCTCTCTCTCCAGGAGCTTTGTACTATCACTCAATAAACTCTGCTGCCCATTGCTCTTCGTCTGGTCTACCTCTTCCTTCTTCAAAATGGTGTGACCAAGAACTGTGCACACTAAAGGCAGAGAAATCCTGCAACAGTAATATCACACTTCAGTCCTCAAAATCAGACTTGAAAGCATTGACCTAAAACATGTTCATATTCTTTGTTTATTAAAGCCAAATTAAAATCCACCTGGGAAAGTGACCTAGTTATTAGAAGTGTCTATGTCTTAAATATGTCTTAAATACTCATCTATGTGTAATTTGAAGAAACATGTAAGGTTGAAAGTGAGGGCTGAAAAAAGATACACTCTGCAACCACGAATCAAAGCAAACAAGCAAACAAGCAAAAAGCAGGAGGGGCTCTTGCACGTCCCCTTTCTCCTTTCCTTCTGGATAATTCAGGCCTAAAGCTATAGGCAGGGTAGAGTCCAGTGGACCTCACCAGGGTAGAGGGAAGGCCCTGGCAAACCAAAGCAGGTGTCAGAGTCCACACCTGTTGATATGGTGGGTGGGGGAGATGGGGGGGCAGGCTGATAGGATTCCACAAAAACACTACAGCATGTCACTTCTTGGTATTCCTGCCAAAGAGATCTGGTCATAAAAAATATCATGAAAACATCATGAAAAAATTACCCACATTAGAGGACATACTATAAATAACTAGCTTGTGATTTTCAAAATTGCCGAGGTCATGAAAGTCAAGGAGAGATTGAAAAATGATCACAAACTTACCCATTTATTTAGCAAATATTAAGCTTACCATGTAGTGAAGAATGCATAAACCATATGTAATGTTTGGAAATATGGGCTAATGGAAAGGGAAAAAAAAAAACAAACGAAAAGTGCTTATAGTTTGGTTCACCAATGGAGCGACAAATGAGCGAATGGTGAACCAAACTACTGTAGAACCTACTGGATAGAACAGTTTCGAAGCCACTCCCCTGCCTCATCTTGAGCAAAATTCTGGCTCTTCGGGAGCAGTTTGAGAACCTCCCTCATAAGAAACCAGCACTGAAAATTCCTTCCAGTTAGATAATTTGGTACTCTTTTACTTGTGCCTGATTTAGCAACAACGAGACGTCAGGACTGCCTGCATCGGAAGTTGGTTGCTATAATAAACAGGCCTTAACCAAGGTCAAATCCTCAGTCGACTCAGCCATAAGCATTGTCAGGTGCACATTCCACAGAGCTTGGGTTCAGCCTTCTCCCAGTCACAGAGCGCCATTCCACTGACACCGTGTAACTGTAGGAGTCTGCTTTTCTGTAAACTCTTTCTAAGGAATGTTTAGGCACTCACTATCCCAGCTTATCTGAAAAAAATTAAAGGTCACTGTGAGTTCACTGGGATAGTTTTGTCCAAACATGCCTCTTGATTTTTAAAATTTTCCATCTGCCTCAGTAGATTTCCATAAACCTGGCCATCTTTATCATAGCTGTGTCCCCAGACCCAGAATGGTGATGGACACCGCAGGCACCAGAGATGCGTTTTACTTTATAAAGCCAGCGAAACAGTAATTTGAAAGCTTTCCCAACTCTAACCTGTGATTCCCAACTGATTTTTTTAATGGGCAAGGATATATCTTAACCAACTCAAGGATCTAATTTTCAAAGCTTTTCCAAAAAATAAAAAAATTAAATTCACTTATTTTCAAGAGAAATACATATCATGTTTCACTGTGAGAGGAGACTGACTCTTTGGTCTGGCTCTTCCAGACCTCCCACTCCCTAATCATAGCATGGGGCTCAAAAGGATCTAAAATATCTTAATTCACCAAGATAGAATACATGCTCTATTTTCAAAGCTATCTTGGCATCTTTTCCACATATAGAGCCAAGAGGCCAACAAGTAGCCAGGATCATTCTATGCTTCCCACAAGAGTGAGGGGGGATTTTTGACCCCCATGAAGTGCCATAAAAGGCCCTGACAGGACCTCAGCCCAGGGTGTAACACGGGCATCAAGGGAACTTGTCACTTACCACAGTGCAGAGGGTGCCAACGAGCCTGCAGCTGCTTTCATGCTATTAGGTTACTTATTCTCTCCAAATGCTAGAGACCTGACAGCTTTTCCTGTGTTGGTCTGTATCAACCCGTGTACCTTCATCTGAGCATTTAACTTATAAAGGAACAGTTGTAATTCTGAAGCAGAGAGTTTGTTCTTTATATTAAAATAATGGCTCAGAAAAACTTCTTTTTTAATTTAGAGTTGTTGCTTTCTAGAATCTTTGTCTCCCAACTTAGAACCCACCCTTTTTATATGATAAGAGAAAATTATTTTGAACACTTTCTTAAACTAGCAAGATTATGACTACTCAGGCCAAAGACTGAGGGAAGATTGGTTAACTCAGAGCAGCAGAGCACAGAGCCCACCTGTGGGCTTTCGCGTTGAAGGCATTGGCTAAACCAAACGAACCGGAGCAGCGGTTTGCAGAGCAAACAGAGGAACAGAGAAAATTGAACGCCCACCCATGGTGAGATCTCTAGTCTCCCTTGAAGGTCAGATCTCAAAGGGGTACATCCTTCACGGAAGAAGAAGAAAGGAAAAATCACCCATCCCCCACTCCCAGATGTCAGCGCTAACCCCAAGTGCTTAGTGAAAGAGAAAAATAATTTTCCCCAAAGGATTTAAAATGACTTGGCAATTAAAAGCAATGAACTGCTTATATACACAACAATATGGATGAGTCTCAAGCAGAGAATTCAAAACCACAAGATGGTTCTCATGTGGGTTTACTGGCTAAATTCTCACTGTTTACATGGTTCAATAAACCCCAAACCAATAATTTAGTTTAAAGTGGTACCAGATTGCTAATGCCCTAGAGTAGGAGTGGGCAAACTATTATGGGTAAAGAACCAGAGAGCAAATATTTTAAGCTTTGTGGGCCAGTCACTGCTGTCACTACTGGACTCTGCTGCTATAATGTGGAAGCAAACACGGACAAGGAATAAACAAACAGGTGTGGCAGGCTTACAATAAAATTTTATTTACAAAACAGGCAGAGGGCAGGACTTAGCCTATGGGCTATAGTTGGCTGATTCCTGCTCTGAAAGGCCTGATGAACAATAAAAATCCATAGAAAATGAAAGATCCCCATGAAACATCTCTAAACACAAAATAAAATAAGACTCCATTCATGAGGAGCAGTGCGGGGGGGACAACTCATGCCCTCAAAAGATGTAAGATTTTGGAATTATTGGAAAAAATATCAAATCAGTAAACATAAGATATTTCAAAACTTATTCAAGAGTAAGTACATTTGAAAAAGAACCAAATATAACTCATAGAACTGAGAAATCTAAAAACTAAAACTAAAAAATCAGTGAAAGAACAGTAGATCAGATAGAACTGAAGGGGGCATTGGGGAAATAGTACAACTGAAGATTGCCCAGAAAAAGTCTAGAGAGCAAAGAAATGGAAAATTCAAAAAAAGGGGATTAAGAGATGTGGGACAGAATGCGAATGTCTAATATTTGCTTCCTCAGACTTCTAAAAAGACAGGAGTAGATGTGGGGCACCTGGGTGGCTCAGTGGGTTGGGGCCTCTGCCTTCAGCTCAGGTCATGGTCCCAGGGTCCTGGGATCGAGCCCCGCATCGGGCTCTCTACTCTGCAGAGAGCCTGCTTCCTCTTCTCTCTCTGCCTGCCTCTTCATCTGCTTGTGATCTCTCTCTGTCAAATAAACAAATAAAATCCTAAAAAAATTTTTTTAATTAAAAAAAAAGACGGGAGTGGGGAACTGAAACAAAGACAATACATCAAAGGGTATCTGAGAACTTCTGAGAATTGATTAAAAGCTATCAGTCCACAGATAAGAACCCAACCTGTCTCAAGCAAGAAAATTAACAAGAGATCCACACCTAGATACAACAGGGTGAACCTGTAAAATAACAAAAACTAAGAAACAATTTTAAATACACTAGAAAAAATATTACTTCCAAAAATGCCATAACCAGGCTGGTAGCTGACTTCCCAATACCAACTACAGAACGATCTCTAATGTGCTCGGAGAAACAGAACTCCATCTGAACATACACTTCTACATCCAGCAATAACTTTCAAGGGTGAGTAAAAAATACACTTTCAGAAAACAAAAACAGGGATTTAGCCATTATCAAACTGTGATCCCAGATGGTAACATTAAGAGGTGAGGAATGAAAAAAAAAAAGTGGTAAAAGTGTGGATAACCCTGTATAAAGTAACGGGCACGCAGCTGCTGATGACAACGGTGGTGCTCGCTTGTGGGATTATGTCAGTAACCGAAGTTCATGATATCTATGAATTGGTGAGGGCTGGTGTGAATGACTGGAATTCAAGTTCTAGGGTCCTTGTATTGTCCAAGAGTGTAAGGATAGTGACCCATTTTACACTTTGATAAGTGTGCAAAGTGAAATTTATAAGGTAACCGCAAAACAAATAAAAACCCATTAACCTCCAATTTAAGCAGAGAAAATGGGAAAATGAAAGTAATAAGTCCAAAAGAAGGCAAGAAAGGAGAAAAAAATGGAAGAAAGAGAAAGTACAAAATAAAATAATGAAAAATAAATCCAAATATGTTGTTACACTAAATATAAATGTTGCTGTCCCCTACACCGACAGGTCATATAAAATGATTCAACCTTTTTGGAAACAGTTTGGAGGTTTCTACACTAAAGTTAAACATTCTGATATCCTACTATGGAGAAATCCTAATTCCTATTAAACATACCAATTAGCAAAAAACTCTTGCGTACACCAGGAGACATTTACAACAAAGCTATAAACAACACTACTGTCCATCAATATTAGAAGGAATGTCAAGTTATGACTTTGCATGCCTTCTAGAACATATAGTCATTCACATTCTACTTATTGGCCTGGGTAACACGTTACCAGGGTAATACTGGGAAATACGCTTGCAATTTACCATTGCCCTTAAAGTGTACCTGCACACTTTCATACACACTTGTGTGTATTCTATAACTGCACAATAAAGAAAAAGATAACTGAGAAGCAGAGAACTGTCCAAGGCTGCAACGCCTGTGAGCACTAGAGCCACAAGTAGAAAAGGTCTGCGTGACTCTCAGTCTCAGCAACTTAACTGTTCTTCCAAAAAATAACATCGAATACTACCAGCATCGATCCACTAGAAACCAGTGCTAAATAAACAAATGCAAGTCCACAGTTTCTGTCAAGATCCTTACCAGGACCTCTAGTTTTCAGCACCAATCCCAAATGCCAGCTTCGCCCCACCTCCCATCGCATCCTCCTCAGGCCTGGCGGGAAGCCACATCTCAGAGAGCAAGACTGAGAGCAACTCTGGCCAAAAGGCCCTCCTCATGACCACAGAAGATTATCTGTAGCCACGGGAAATGAAGAACCCTCGAGTTACCAACAGAATGCCCGAAGTGCAGCATATGCACAAAAGGGACGACGGCAAGCCGCCACCACAAAGCTGACTGTGCCTTGGAAAGTCTGCTTACCCAGGAAACTTCCCTCAGGACTGTTCTTTGCTCCAGACTATGATCTGGGACTATTTCCCATGCTTCGAGTATGTTTACTGTTTCCTACCATGGGTGCTCATCCAATCCTAAGATATGCCAGGATATTTCAGAAAATCTTGGCATTCCTAGAACACTGTGTCTGTAAAAAGACCAGGACAGATCTGGAATTTAAAAAGGCAAACTTGAGGCTCAATGAATGAATCTATGCACAGGTTAGATGAAAGGTCTTATCTCATGGGATTTTTCTACCAAATTCTCCCTACCCTTGATATCCCGTTATAATTACAGACGAGTCAGGAGTTTAGAAGACTAAAGTCTGGGTCAAGTATTTCTAAGGTAGGTATCATATAATATTGGGGAAGGCAAATGCAAACACGGGATTTCTAGGGAGCATATGCTAAGTCTGAGCAACACGTGCTCACCACAAACACGTTTGCGGCAGTACAGCAATTCCCCAAACAACTTGAAAATTAGTGGTGTGAGTCAAAGACACACAAAAGTTTTTACTGAGATAGCATTAGATTTTCTAATGACTTTGTGATACATTACTGCTCTAACAGTGCTCTTGGAAATATACCACTTATTGGTGTCCAAACCAAACAGTCGTTAGTTGTCCTGTCTGCTCTTCCAAAAAGTGGGCTAATTAATAAAGTGGCTGCATTAACTCAAGTTATATTGAATATGAAAAGTAAAAGGGAAAAAGGAACTCTCTAAGGGAAAAAAAAGACAAAGAGTCACCCCAACATACATAAATGAATTTGCTGGTTTCCAGTCAAGATCAAAGAGGAGAATCAGGGCACCTGCCTGCCTCAAGCAGCAGAGTAACTCTTGATCTTAGGGTGATGGGTTCGGGCCCCCACTGGGAGTAGAAATTACTTAAAATCAAAATTTTAAAAAAGAAAAAGAAAGATCAAAGTTAAGAATCAAAGTAAAAAAGGATCGGTGGGGGAGCATATAAGAACAGAAGAGTAGCTGATCGTTAGGGAAACCTGTTTGCAAATGTTCCTCTGGCATCAAACCCATCTGGTTCCATCGGAGAGTAAGTGATAGGGCTATGCTGGACATACCTAGAGTCAATTAGAAGAGAGTTGCCTGAGTTCACCTACAAATTAAGTGAAGTCTATGGCTTGCTCAAGGCAGAGTTCACAGGGTCAAAGTCCAGATAACTAGGCTACAAAAAAAGAAAAAAACAAACCAGAACTAGCTGTTCACATCCCCATTTCCCAGACGTTCCAGTCCAATAAAATCTAGCTATGTCATTGATATGGAAAACAAACAACCCTTGTTTATAAGAAGAAAAAATGTAACTTCCCCCAAGCCAGAAGAGGGTAGAGGAGTGGGAAAACAATGGACACACACTTAGAAATATAGAATTTATTTATAGTCACTGTAAGACAGTTTCACATTTTGTACATGGTTACCGGAAGAGAGACAATACTCTCCAGGTTTAACACGGCCATTACATTGCCATTGAACATTGCTTATGCTGTGTGAGTCGGGAAACACTTATTTCCCCTTTAAAAAATTTAAGGCTCAGTTTCCAAAAGGTAATTTTTCCACTTATTTTTCTGTTTAAGGAACTGGGAACATTCTGAAAGAAACCTCAAAGGGCGGAGGGTGAGGGGCAGCACACACACCTGGCTCACTCAGACCCCCGCCGAAGACAACGGGACGTGTTGCTGTTAAGGGCCCCTCCTGTTTGAAAATACGTTTCAGTACAACATCAAAGCAGGAGATAGGAGAGGCACTAGATATAGATCTTTAGTGTACAAACAAGGAAAACTTAAAACTTTATCACCAGTTGCCAGCTAAAAGGATTTATTCAAAATTCACCTACCCATAAATGCACACACAGTAACCTGCACACACTTTTCTTTGGAACAGCTGACCAAATTGAAGTTCGCCTCCAACACACTAGTAAAAAAAATATTTACATTTGCTTTCAACTTTCAGATCAATGGCCACAAATCTGTCCTTTCTCCTCCAGAACGTCCTCCATTTCTCTTTTCGATCTTGCAGTGGAAGGTGACCACGGAGGGGACCTGGAACTGATGTGTGATCGCGCTGTGCAAGGGACTGAAGGGGGGTTGGTGAGGGAGAAGGGGTGAGAAAATGAATCACGAAGACATCATGGGGGATTTTTTTGAGAAACACAGTGAGTTCCACAAGCGTTTGAGAAGCACTTTTTCCCTGCAGAAGTATCTCATTCGATTAACGATGACATCATAATTTTACAAAAGGCAGGATCTGTTTACACTCAGTAAACTACCGTACAATTCATGAAGCGACTGCTATAGCAACAACAAAAGCCGAAACGCCCCCCGCCCCCGTTGGGTTCTGCTTCTGGCCTAAAGAGGTAGAGACAATCCATCCTGCAGAAAAGATGAACAACAACAGCAAATAAACAGAAACAGTAAAACAAAACAACACTCCACTCCCTCGCCAAAAAACCCAACACTTCCCTTTCTAGGGCTGGTTCTGGGAAGCCCGACGTGCTGGCCAGGGCAGCGCTGAGTCCGAGTCAGGGGGCCCCGCCACCCACGAGCATCTCGCTGTAACTCTTCTGCTGCTCTTCCTTGAAGGTGTCCTTCACCTTTGCCCTCTTCAGGCCTCCGTCCCTGGGGTTAAACAGGCGAATTAGTAAAGGATACAGACCCGACAGTGAGCTGCCGATACCCGCTTGTGCCACGACACTTAAGTGGCTGTGAGACCAGGCTTTCCGTCCCTGTTCCACGGCGCACCGCAGCGCGGTACTTCGGGGAAGGAGCGATCCCGCTGACGCTTGACTGGCACATAGAATAAAAAGTCAGGGCGCCTGGGTGGCTCAGTCGGCTAAGTGACCGACTCTTGATTTTGGCTCAGATCATGATCTCAGAGTGGAGAGATCAAACCCCGCATCAGGCTCTGCACCAGGCACGGAGCCTCCTTGAGAGTCTCTCCCTCTGCCTCCACCCCCAGCCTGCCCCCACCCCTCTCTCTCAAAAAAATAAGTTAAAGAAATACACAAAATATAGAACAACATCTCCACTCAGTTTCTTTTTAGAATTTGGGGTTGCTATACTCATATTTCGACTTTATATTGAAACTAGAATTGTTTACCTCTCCTTTCCCCCAAGGAAAGCAAAGTATTGTTTTCTTTCATCTGATCAACTTATGTCTTATGTCAACTAGAAAATCACCTGGAACACTTAAAATATACACACAAGTAATGGTGAGGGTACTGTATGTGTATGGGTAAATGACTTAAAGACAGATGGGTTAATCATTATTCATATCTAATCCTACGTCTAACAAGTTGTATTTTCATTCAAAGCACTACATATTTCAAGTATTTATAATCTTCCATATTCCAAAACAGACTCCGAATAAAAACAAACAGCAAAGTCATAAATTGCATTTAAGCAGCAGTTAGTGCCTGTGTACGCAGCATTCCTTAATTCAGAGCCTGTGAATCTCTGAACCCTGTCCAGAGTGGCAAAGACGGCGCTGCCTGGGTTATAAGGACTTCTTCGGACAACACAAAGAAACAACAAAGTGGGAGCTCTGGGAGGAGACTGGATTATAAGGGGCCACAATTTCTCTCCTAATCTAATGTTTTTGATTTTGAACTCCTAGGGCGCATGGACAGTGAACTTGCTTACTTCATACTGTGCCTGTTTAATTTTAACCCAGCTAAGCACGAATGTTTACCAAGTGCTCCCTGATGAGGATGAATGGATCATAGGTTAGCCCATGAACTCAGTGCCACGAAGACAGAACTTGAGCGACAAACAAACGCCTGCCTGAACCAAATCCAGACTTGAATCCAAGACACAGCCCACAATAAGTCCTCAACTTGGAACAGACTGAGCTCCACACATCTTCCAGGGGCTCAGCTGGAGGAAATTTCCTTGAAACAAGGTTATAAATTGTTGTGAGCTCCCCAGAATTGTCCCAAAAGCCTCTTTTATCCAAAGGAGCTACCTCTAACTATTCACCGCATTTATGTGAATTCTGAATACTAAGAACTAAGTGGAAAAGGGAGAGGCAGAAGAAAGGCCATTCTTTCTTTCCTAAGGTCCAGGCCAAAACTGACCAAAAAGCAACATTTGCCCCAAGCATCCTGACATTATTTTGAGGCACTCTCCTAAGCACTGAGAAAACACACTGCTCTGAGCACCCCAACTGTGCCTTACCCCTTCTAGAGACTTTAAAGTTTTGCCCAATTCCCCTTTGCATTGGCAGCAGATCTGAGTTCCTAAGGAGACCAGCAGCCATATATATAAGCCTGTTTAAGATGATACAGTCAAGTTCCCATTTAATCTAGAAAAAAAAAATTCATACCCAGTGTGTGAATGACACATACACCTGAAAAGGCAGTGAGTCTTTTTTTTTTTTCTTTTAAAGAAGAAGCTAAGGGCACCTGGGCGGCTCAGTGGGTTAAAGCCTCGGCCTTCGGCTCAGGTCATGATCCCAGGGTCCTGGGATCGAGCCCCACATTGGGCTCTCTGCTCAGCAGGGAGCCTGCTTCCTCCTCTCTCTCTCTCTCTCTCTGCCTGCCTCTCTGCCTACTTGTAATCTCTGTCAAATAAATAAATAAAAAATCTTAAAAAAAATTAAAAAAAAGAAGAAGCTAGGTAATTAAAAGTAATCATTTATAACAAAATTGCATATGGCCCAATAAAAGAGAATTGAAAAATTCTGAGGGTCATTTTTTTTAGGATTTTTTTTAAGGATTATACTAATTTGAGGGAGAGAGCGCACAAGTGGGGATGAGGGGTGGTGAGCAGAGGGAAAGGGAGAAACAGACTCCCCACTGAGCAGGAAGCCTGACATGGGGCTCATCCCAAGACCCTGAGATCATAACCTGAACCGAAGGCAGATGCTTAACCCACTGAGCCACCCAGGCATCCCCTAAGGATGCTTTCTGACAGATTTTGTTTAAGCCAATCTGAATGAGATCTGTCCTGTGGCTGACTTGGGTAGGCTATTATCTTTCAAGGATTTCTTCCTCTCTTTGGTGTCTGAGGATACTGATCCAAAGCTCCAAGATTTTCATATGGTTTCCGGGAAGAAGCAGGGCTGAGAAGTCAGGTGAGAAAAAGCAGAGTAAAGAAATGAAAACAATGAGCAGGAAAGAGGAAGCCAGATGCACAGTGAACTTGGATCACTAGGGCATTTATAAGCTAGGACCTGTGTAAGCCTGTCATTTTATGATGCTGTGGTATCCGTAATTTAGTTTCCCATATTTCGGCTTAGGTAGTGTGATACGAATGTTTAGTTTCACCCTCTCTTGACCCTCATCCTGACCATAGGGCCAGCCAGATGGCCGTTAAGTCAAGAACTCACACCCCGGGGCGGTCAGCCAGGCATGGAATTAGAAGGCCACCTCCACAGCTGCCACTCTAAGGCTGCAGCTGTCTTTGTTTTCTATCAACTTTCTAAACCTTGTTAATTCACACAAGGAATTTTAGAAATGGGTTTTCACTACAGAAATTAGTGGCTTCCTAGTTAGCATAATGGATGCCAGAAACAAGTTTCCTGGGTGAAACTGGTTGTACTCAAGATGCATGAATGGAGGGCACCTGGGTGGCTCAGTCAGTTAAGCGTCTGCCTTCGGCTGGGGTCACAATCCCAGGGTCCTGGGATCCAGTCCCACATCGGCTCCTTGCTCAGCGGGGAGCCTGCTTCTCCCTCTACCTCTGTTTTCTGCTCCCCCTGCTTGTAAGCATGCTCTCTCTGACAAATTAATAAACAAAATCTTTAAAAAAAAAAAAAGGTATATGAATGGATAAAATATTCTGGAGACATTCCCCAGCCTTACATAAAGAAGTATAAGAATCCAGCTAGCAGGATGCCTGGGTGGCTCAGTCAGTTAAGCGTCTGCCTTCAATTCAGGTCATGATCCAGCGTCCTGGGATCGAGCCCCGCATTGGGCTCCTTGCTCAGTGGGGAGCCTGCTTCTCCCTCTGCCCCTTCCCCCGCTTGTGTTCTCTTACCCTCTTTCTGACAAATAAATAAATAAAATCTTATTTTTTTTTTTTAAGATTTTATTTATTTATTTGACAGACAGAGATCACAAGTAGGCAGAGAGTCCGGCAGAGAGAGAGGGGGAAGCAGGCTCCCCGCTGAGCAGAGAGCCCGACGTGGGGCTCAATCCCAGGACCCTGGGATCGTGACCTGAGCCAAAGGCAGAGGCTTTAACCCACTGAGCCACCCACACGCCCCTAAATAAAATCTTTAAAAAAAAAAAAAAAAAGGAATCCAGCTTGTCCTTATTAGTCCTTATTCCAGAAGTTCAATTCCTGAGCAGTCCTGGGTCCCTCTGCATGTTCAGTTCATGGTTGAACAGGCTGACAGCCTGACTCCGCCAAATCCTGCTCCGAGAACATGCCTCTAAGTGCCTCCAGTGAACTTTTCATGCAAAGTGTTTTGAAAACACCAAAAAAAGATAAACAGGGGGACTTTATTAAACTTACAGGATCTGAAGTATGATTCATCTCTCATTATAATGTAGGTAGAGTTACCCCTCACTAACACAGACTAAAAGTATATGCACTTCCCCCAAATTCACATATTGAAGCCTAACCCCCAGTATGACGGTATTTGGAGATGGAACCCTTGGGAAGTAATTAGGGTTAGATGAGGCCTTAAGAGCGGTCACTAATCTTCAAGGTAGGACTAGTGCCCCGATAAGAAGAGACACCTGTGAGCCTGCTGTCTTCTCTCTCCCTCCCTCCCCAAATTCACACAAAGGCGAGAAGGTGGCCATTTGCCAGTGGAAAAGGAGAGGGAGCCCTGACCAGAAAGCGACCTTGCTGGCACCCTGATCTCAGGCTACCAGCCTTCAGAACTGTGAGAAAATACATTTCTGTTGTTAAGCCGCCGGGGCTGGGGTAGTTCGTAACGGCAAGCTGACTAATACGCTCACCTACACACAACTTTCCTCAAACAAACACAAAATTAAATCCAAAGTTCCCATAACTAAAATATTTCACTTATTTCCTTTCAAGTCTTTAAGTTTTCTTCAATAGAGTCACAGCAAGGGTTAACTATGAACAAGCCCATACACTGCCCCTTGCTCCCAGGGCCCATTCCCCACCCCCAAATCCATTTTCACTTTCTTCTTCGGCAAAAGAACCCTCCGTTTTAGCTGGACATAGGGCCTTCCGGAACAAAGACAGGCATTCACCAGCCTTCTTATCACATAACTTGAGGTCAGCCAAGAGGTGGGAGTGACATGCCCAGCATCCATCCCGTGCTCTTGACGAGACGGGTGGGCCCCTATTTTCATTCCTGCCTGAAAGCCATTTTCTCCACGTGGAGTAGCGCTGGAGCAGGCTTCTGGGCCCCTGTGGCGGAAGCACACGGAGGCTGGGGGAACACGGAAGGACCTGTTACACCAGCCTGCACTGCCCGTGTTTAAGCAAGAGGGGCAAACCTCTACCTTCTCGAAGCCATCGCCCTTTTACGTAAGCCACTGTCACTTTCCGCTAAACCTCCGGCTAACCAGCACAATCAATGACATTACTGAAAGTGATTTTTTAATAAAAAGAAAATGATAGTACTTCTGAAAATGTCTTACCAGGGAAGCTCAGTCAACCCTCCTTGCACAGCAATGGCGGACTTAACCCTGTTAGCAAACTGGACGGCGTCTTCTCCTTCCTGGGGAAAAGACAGTTACCAGCACGTGGTGGGAATAGAGTTTTCAAATAATTCTTGAAATAAATATATCATAGTCTTCAGATTTGTTTTAAAATGTAAGATTCAGGGGCGCCTGGGTGTCTCAGTCAGTTCAGTGTCTGACTCTTGCTTTCAGCTTAGGTCATGATCTCAGGGTGGTGAGATCAAGTCCCACATCAGGCTCCACACTGGGCGTGACACCTGCTTAAGAGAATCTCTCTCCCTCTTCCCCTCTCCCCAACATGTGCATGTCCTTGCGCCCTTTCTCTCTGTCTCTTTTTTAAGAAAGAAAGATTCACGTTTTAGCTCAGCACTGTTCTCAATCATAGCAAATATCATTTGTTCTATCAAGAAAATGAAGTACTGTATTGTTTAATTTGTATCTCTCACATATATATTTATTACGCCCTTTATTAGTCTTCTCCAACATACAACATTCCATAATATCTGTAGGTTCACTAAACCAACAGCAACTATAAAAACAATTATGGAAAAGAGTTTCTGAATACAAAATAGCCTGATTTGAAGAAACCTGAATACATTTTTTTTCTTTAAATGACCCATTTGCTGAGAAAGCTGGGAGGAAGTCCATCTCTAGCTAATGGGGGTAAGGGAGGCACCCAGGATTTTACGTAAGTTTTCTCGCCGTGATCTGACTGGATAAAGCACAAAAGACCAGTTGCTACCTGTAGAGAGATACCTTTCTGGTCATGGGGGGCATGTACCACACATCACAGACGATGGCCCAGCTGGTCATCATTCGAAGCAGGTAGCTCACCATGTTGTACTTACTACTGTTCCAAAATGCATCCCCAAACTGAGGGTTATACTGAGAAAAAAGAAAAGAAAATACATCCCAGTTATGAATGAAGTGGTGGCCTCTCTTCTCCATATCAGTGGTTCCAAGATGACAAGCCAAACATCTCTATCAGACCCCCAGAGAAAGAGAAGCTACTTCGTTTGACAGAAGGGACCGAAGAAGTAAACCGGGCCAGCTAAGTCCTCCGACCCGAGCCCCAGAGTGCTGCAACAAGAGGGTTATCCCCCCGAGTCCGAAAGATCTGTCTCCCCACTTAACTGAAGGCGAGCAAAAGTAGGCACCGTAACTGTTTCGCTTATTACTGACTGTGTCTTCAGTACACAATACGATGCCTGTCCCCTGGGACCTGTCTGTACACATATCCATAGAGAGAGAAATATCCAGCGAACAGGACAAAATGTAAACAGTTGGTGAATCTGAGTAATGAGTACACAAAGGCCTTGAGGAAGACCTTATACACAAGAGGTCTTTAGAATTCGCTGGTTGGCTAAATAGTTCTAATAGAATGACATCACAATTTTTCCGCCGACCAACTGTGTGACTGGGAGGCAGATTATATGACATCTCTGAGACTCAGTTTACAAACTGAGAAAAAAGTTGTGGTTTCTAAACATTCTGGCTTAGCAGAAAATTATAAATCATTTTCTTCAAATTACATCTAACACAGAATGCAATTATGTAAAACAGATGTGAAAAAAGAAAAGATAGATATAGAGAAAAGGGAATGGTGGTGGGGATGTAAATCAGTACAGCCACTGAGAAAACAGCGTTAGTCCTCAAAAAATCAAAAATGGAACTACCACATGACCCAGCAATCCTGCTTTGGGGTATACGGCCAGGGGAAATGAAAACTAGATCCTGAAGGGATATCTGAACCCCCCAAGTCACTGCAGCGTAGTATTCATAACCAAGATCTGGAAACAACCTACGTGGCTGCCAACAGATGAACAGGGAAGGGAGACGTAGTGCATACACAGTGGGATGCTACTGAGCCACGAGAAAGAAGGAAATGCTGACGTTTGTGACAACAGATGGACCTTGGAAGCACCTTGCTAAGTCATGTGACTCAGAGAAAGTTAAGTTCTCTGCAGTAGCATTTATATGCAGAGTCTGAAAGAGCTGAGCTGACAGAAACAGACTAGGACGGTGGTTCCCCGGGGCCCAGGAGGAGAGCGGACGAGGTGGAGGAACCAGGGAGATGCTGGTTGAAGGGCACCAACTTTCCGTTCTAAGATAAATAAATTCTGGGGGCCTAATGCACAGCACGGTGACTATAGTGAGAAATACTTGATTATACACTTGAAAGTTGCTAAGAGAACAGCTCTTAAATGTTCTCGCCGTAACAAAGAAATAGTAATTATGTGATCTGATGGGGGTGTTCGCTAAAACTCTGGTGGCGGCAAGCACTTTGCAGTACGTAAGTGTATCAAGCCAACATATGGTATACTTTGAATTTACACGATGTTACATGTCAATATAGTTCAATAAAGCTCGGGCAGGGAGAAGGGTATACAAGTGCTTGTCATCCTTTCAGATTTTAAGGTTGAAGTTATATCAAAATAAAGTTACTGAGTCACTGCCCTTTTGGGGGGGCCAGGAAGGGGCATCTGTTTTACCTTAATTGCAACTGGATGTATGGTTCCTCCAATTTCAAAGCTTCCCTTTTTGAACATCATGACTGAAGTGTTGTTGATGCAAGTCCCTGCAGAGCGGTGGAAAGGAGGTGGTGAATATTTTTAAAGGTGGGTTTTTTAAAACAAATTTTATTTTATTTTATTTTGTTTTGTTTTATCTGAGAGAGAGTCAGTGAGAAAGAGAGAACACAAGCAGGGGCAGAGGGAGAGGGAGCCCAATGTGGGACTCAATCCCAGAACCCTGGGATCATGACCCGAGCCAAAGGCAGACACTTAACTGACTGAGCCACCCAGGCATCCCTCAAACAAATTTTAAAAAGGAATTATTTTGATATAAAATAATCTAAAATATTCAAATCAGAGCAAAATCATAGTTTACTATCATTTTGTGAAACAGGTCAATCCCTGCTTAAGGAAGTAATTTAACAGCTCTACACAAGTTTCATAACAAACTTTTACTTCGTTATTAAATGCTCAAGAGATATAACCGGCATAATAGGTGACAATTTCAATACTTTAAAATAAGGATCTTTGAGGGGCCCCTGGGTGGCTCAGTCGGTTAAGCGTCTGCATTAGGCTCAGGTCATGATCCCAGGGTTCTGGAATCAAGCCCCACAACAGGCTGCCTGCCCAGCCAGAAGTCTGCTTTTCCCTCTCCTCCCACTTGTGCTCTCACTATCTCTCTCTCTCTCTCAAATAAATAAATAAAATCTTTTACAAATAAAAAATAAAAATAAGGACTTTTGAAAAATTACGAACAATACCTGTCCAAGTTCATTACTCAGAAATGAGTTTTAAGATCAAAAAGGCACCATGACTTCCAAAAACAAAAACAAGAACAAAACACCATGACTTCCATCAAATGTCAAAAGAAAGCAAGGGATTACCAGCCCAGAGAAGGGCAGCTCATTCCTAGAGGACGGCAGAGATCTGGACCAAGAATGCGAGAACAACCCAAGTCCTTTCACGCTTTTCGTGCCGGTTGTTGTCAACTAAGGCTTGGTCGGCAGCCACCCTTCCTTACCTTCAGGAAAGATTAATATGGGTAGTTTTTTCTTATCAGCAATGTGTTCTTTCAGTCTGTGAGGAAAAACAAGGGATCAAAATGCCACCTTCGTAAAGGTAGAGGTTCAGTCCTCGTTGGTCCTCCGAACACTCTACCAGCGCAAATATAATTGTACAGCAAGAAGGAGGGAAAAATAAGACATAAGTAAAGGAAATCAACTCAAGTTGGCCCCTTTCAAAAGAGCCGAAGGTCATCTGTACTATCTCAGTTGCTCTCATGTCACAGCTAGCGACCTTCAGTGCCTTCTGCCGACTCCTAAGAAAGGATTCGAGGTCATCACTGACATGGGCTCTGGGGCCCCCATGTCAGGAGGGTTGTGTCCTTTTCCATGTACTTATATGTTTGTCACCTGAAAATGGGAATGCGGATTGCTGGACCAGTCGGCCTCATGGCCAGTAAGTATACAGAAGCTCCTTAAACGGGTAGGCTCAGCTTTCCTCTGACACGGACACCATAACGCTGAGAAGGGGCTTCCGGCCTTGAGTCCTGCCCTCCGTGGGCCGGCCCTGTGTTTCCAACTGCTCTCCAGGAGCTGGAAGGCTCAGATAGAGACTTAAAGCCGCCAGTGTCCCACTCAATGCTAAATATTCTCCAACTGGGGAACAGTTTCACTGACCTTAAACAGATTTCAACAAGGACTTTTCATTTTACTCTTAAAGGTGTGGCACGCCTTCACATTTCTAGAAGCAATAAACCACAGGGCCTTCAGTTAAAGGCCTCAGACAAAAAGCTGTTTCCCAATAAAAGCTTCTGGTAGCTCATCTCTATTCCAAATCCTCAAGGCTCCTTCTGTTTCATAAAGAGCTTTAGCTCTGTCTGTCTCTAGATGGACTTAAGTGAGAACGGACTTCTGGCAAGAAATCAGCCAACTCTTTACTCAGCTAAACAGGTACGAATTATTTAACTTTCAAGGTAGTAATTTTTAATTCTGAAAACTCAGGGACTGGGCTATACCCAAGCCACAGCAACACAAACGCATGGGCCTTCTAATCTCATATTTCCCGCTATGACTACAGGCTTAAAATTTTTAAGAATGTAGCTAGGACAGGTGATTCAGCAGAAAAAGCTAACCACAAAAAAAGCTCCACATATTTTAGGTTTAATCCTTAGTACTGCTCTGCCCTCTTTGGCAGGAAGGCCAAGATTTATCAGATTTTATGCTACCCCAAAGGATACCGAGTAATGTCACTGCTTACCTCTTAGTGACCAAGTGTCGATCCTTCATTTCTGAGCGTTCAAACCAGACATGCGGACAAGCCTTGACCATAGCTCTCTGAATAATTCCCATCAATCCACCATGGACCTGACCAACCTAAAATACCATGAGACAAAAAGAAACATATAAAGACATACCTAGGCAAGGAAAGCTTGCCTTTTTTTTTTTTTTTTAAGTACCAGTAAGTTCCTATTCCCCACCAAGAAAAAAGATTGGCCGCCTTCTACTGACTGACGTTCTTAGTCTAATCAAAGGACATGAATGGCCAAATATAAGCAAAAAGTCTTCTTTAGTAGCACCTTTGAATTTGAAGCTTAAAATACCCTAGCTTTAAAAAGTAGAAGTCTTTCAACTTAGTTAAGATAATAGAAAGGCAAATTAAAACTACACTGAAATACTACTTCTCACTCATTACACTGAAAAGGGCTGAAAAGCTTAACAATGCAATGCACTCTGAGCCCCGGCCATGGAAATCAGCATCCCCACACCCGGGGACTCTGCAGGACTCTTGGTTCCGACTCAGGTCTTGATCTCAGGGTCTTGAGATCGAGCTGGGTGTGGAGCCGGCTTAAGGTTATCTCTCCCTCTGCCCAGCAACCCCCTACCCTGCCCTGCTGGCACCCTATCTCTCCCACAAAAGAAGGGAAGGAAGGAAGGAAGGAAGGAAGGAAGGAAGGAAGGAAGGAAGGAAAGAAGAAAGGGAGGAAGGAAGGGAGGGAGAAAATGACACTTATTCATTGCTTGGGATGGGGGAGATTCTAACACCCACAGAAGGAAATTTGGCAATACCTATCAAATCTACATAAACATTTATCTTTCAACTCAGCAACTCCACTTCTGGGAATTTACCCTGAAGATATACCTCCAAAAAATGAAAATACAAGGTTTTTACTGTAACAGTATTTATAATTTCAAGATATTGGGAACCATCTAAATGCCAAACCTAAGAAATCAGATGAATGAACAATGCTACACACACAGAAGAGAGTGCCATGCGCTGGGAAAGGACCGGGGGTTGATCTCTACGACTGATCAGGAGTGACTTCCCGGAGATACTGGGTTGGGGCTTTCTTCGGTTGGGGTTTTAATTTTTTTTCATTTGAGTATAGTTGGCACACAACATTACCATAGTTTCAGGTATACAACGCAGCGACTGAACATCTCTATACACCATGCTAAGCTCACCACTCTGGCGATACCACTAAGTGAAAGAAGCAAATGCCAAAGAGCAAATATAGTATGCTGCCCTTTGCGTGAAATAGAAAGGGAAATATATACATATATTTATTTCTACGAAAAGAGGAAAAGTCCAAAGCAGTGAAGTTGGAAATCTATAAGAGTGGGAGGGAATGGGGCAGAATGGACGTGCGCGGAAATGACACTGTTATGAGTAAACCTTTATTGTTTAGTTTTGACATTTAGAAGCACTCCAACAATAAATCAACAAGGATGGGACTAGCAAACCCAAAGCAAACCAAAACAAACGAACCCGACTATATTTCAAATGAAAAACAGAACAACACTGAAGGAAGGGGGGGAAAAAATCTAAGAAATGTACAAAGATGGTATCTGACCATACACCCTCCGTCTTTCTTCAAGGAGAACTGCAAAATACCCTGGGTTTTGTTTTTTTTTTTTTTTACAACATTTGGTTTTGTAGTAAAATTAGAGAAGCAATTCTGAAACAATTTTAGGTGTATCAGAGGATCAAGAAAATAGGCAAATATGTCAGTACTGTTGGGAACCAGGGTATTCACTATGAGTAAAGGGAGATATAGATATGGACTGGGGGAAAGCAAGAAAGAACCCTGTGGATTACATGAACTGGTACAGACCCAAATTTCTGATATTATATTAATGTTAGAAATAAATACTAAATATCATTAAAAATAGACATACCTTACACACATTTTTATGCAGCGAGAGAGAATGCCAGCACATGCGAATGCAGATAGAGCCAACATAGCAAAAAACCGACAGGGAAACGTGAATAAAGGCATGTGGATGTTTATTATTACAACTTCTCTATGACTTAGCAAATACTTCTAATTCTTTTTAAAAAGTAGAAGTCTTTGTTTAGGAGGAAAAAAGACTCTGAAAAGCCACTGAGAAGAGATCTTGAATATTCTTCAGATACATAGTTTATGCTTAGCCAAAAGAGACCTGTGTGACCTCTGGAGGTCAGCAGTACAGGGTCCCCCCACGTCTGCCCTCTCCAGCCTTGGACTGAAACCTGAACTGGCTTTCTGTGTCTATCACTCCACTCACTGGAAAGGTGGCAGGGGCTATCTTTTTCTAAACTCTGGCTAGTATAACAGCAGTCACATATAATCAAAAAGCATAGAAAATTCCAACAAAATTCTGAGGGCTCAGTCACCCTGGAGTTGTATTCAACTTTTTGTTGACCAGGACACAGAATGAATATGGTCCTAGAAACAGAAAATCATAATTTGGCAAGTTGGTTAAAATGCCTAAACCTCTGCTTTCTCATCTGTAACCAGCCTGAATCTCGCTGGATTACGAGGAGGTCACACACAATGTATGTGAGAGTGTTTGTCCACATAAATGCCAGGAATTACCATATGCACCCAGAATGGTGCTGGGTGTATGTAAGGATCCTACCAAGAGCTGTTAACAGGAGGGTCCGTGAGTGGGCTTTTAAACAAAATCGTGCTTGTATGACACGTGTGAATGTCACTGTTCTTCTTAAGAAAGGGTACATACTATTAACTGATTCCTAACCCAAAAAAGGTTAAGAACTACCAATTCCCATAAGCCTTTTCCTAGAAGTAGAGCTTCCTTGGATTCAGAACGGGCTCCACAACTTAGACAAAATAGTGGATAAAATGTGGTTGCCCAAGAAATATCTATCTGAACTTATTATTTTAGACAAATTAACATTCTGGCAATAAATTAAGAGCTTTTACAAAGGCCTTCAAATCCCCTCAGTGACTAAGAAAGGCAACATGGTATATATATTTGTCTCTCTTGCTTGATCTTCACTAAAAAGTCTGATTTTTTTTTTTCAGTTGTATATGACTCCGTGAAGGAAGACACAACAAATTGGCTGGTAAGGGATTTGCACAGCTCTAAGGAGGAAGACTTGAACGTCTCAAAGTGTTATTTATTAAACATTGCAGGGATCTTAGAGAAAAGAGAATCAACCTTGCAAAGTCCTCTCAAACTCAAGTATGTCTACATTTCAGGAAGTCAACATTTTTACTAACTTTTTTAAAATTTATTTTTTATTTTTTAAAGATTTTTTTTTAATTTTTAAGTCATCTCCACACCTAACATAGGGCTCAAACTCACAACCCCAAGATCAAGAGTCACACACTCCGCTGATGAGCCAGTCAAGCGCCCCAGACTTTCTACTACCTTAGATATAATGGCTTAATGGCTCCTTTCTTTCTTTTCTTGCACATGTAGGGTTCGTTTCATGTATTCCACAACTTACATAGCTACAGTAGTATGACCCAGTCACTTTCTATGTAAAAGTCTCTAACGGGTGCCAAAATAAATGAAAAGTCTGAACAATCCACAAAAGATGCAATTACTTGAAAGGTCCCTGAGCCGCTCTTACCATGGCATAGCATCCGTCCGTGGTCAAGATCAAAACATCTATTGGGGAAGTATGGTTGGCAACACAAATGCCCCCCTTCTGGGGTCTGTACTGCCTGCAATTACAAACAATGGTAAAAAGAAATAAACCTGGAGAATCGTCATTACTTTGCGGAACAGCTTCCATAGATTCACCCTATTTTGCTTTAAAAAGGACATTAAAAAAAGACAGTTTCAAAGTATATGGTCCCATCTTAAAAAGGTTACCTCCAGGCAGTGTGATGGGAGTGGGGTAAGAGTCCAGGAAAAGGGGCCAATGACTTGCCCTTTATATATATTTACATTGTTTTTTTGCAACTATCCATTTTCCTTTTATAATGAAAAAGGATGATTTAAAAATAGTCGACTGAGTTATAAAGATTCCATAAATTTAATATTGGGATCTACAAGTTTCACTCAAGTACTTCCCTATGATTGCAGTCTTCATAAGCATCACCTTTAACAGTCCCACAGTGACCCACAGAGTCAATTTACTGTAGTTTCCTCCCTCCCATCCCCTTAAACAGAGGTTGGCAAACTTTTCCTATTGAGGGCCAGATAATAAGTATCTGAGGTTTTGCAAACCAGCCAATCCCTGTCAAAACGACCAGACTCTGCTGTTTTGACGCAAAGGCAGTCACAGACAAGATATAAATGAATGAGCATGGCTATGTTCCAATAAAACTTTATTCACAAAAAAACAGATGGCAGGCTGCATTTGGCCTCTAGGCCCGTAGTTCAGTTGCTGACCTCTGTCCTAGAGTTCAACCAGTATTTGACACTACCGAAGCAAAGCAGTCTTCATTGGCCCAATACAGAGAAGAAAAAGAACCAAGTGCGTAACAACTTTAACATGCTTTCCTTAAAATTAGAAGAAATTCTATACATAATAAGTTGTGAACTCTCTATGTAATTTAAAACACCTTTTCTATAGATAGTATCTCTTTTAACCACAGTTCTCCCAAAGCATTTTCTTCTACTCCTCATCTCCAAAACTCACAGCTCAAAGACAAAAATCATGTAATTTTAGAAACTTAACGGGCCTTTTATGTTGGTAACACACAGTAAGGCCAAAGAAGATAATGTCTCCCTTCCACAAATGAGACAGAAAGATCCAGTCAACAAAAAAAGAGAGGCTTTTCTAGAACTTTTAAAACAATGAAGTTAAAGGTAAAAAGAATAAAAGTGAGTTAACAGAAAAGTAATTCAAAAGCAATCAAAGTTACTTCAGTCGGCTAATAACTTCAGTCAGGTACCATTCTCCTCTACAGTTGGGGTGAGGGAAGCAGAGTGCGGTGATCTGTGTTCAGGCTCAGTTATGGAACTTCGGGACGGCGGGACTGAGGCTAGGAAGCAGGCCTCAAGGGCTAACGGTCCGTCCTCCTTCCCCCCACACCGCAGGCCTGTCAACGGCCTCACTTTTTACACCAACAGACCCAGCTCACAGCCTGACTCTACCACGAACTAGCCACGTGACCTCAGCCAGCCAGTCCCAGAGCTTCCCCTGTTCACCTACACGACAGGACAGCAGTGCCTGCCCGGGGGGACGACCTAGGAGAAGCACGGGCCTGGCCTGCACCCCAGAAATGCCCAATTATCAAGGGTCATTACATTATTATGTGGTTCCTTCAGCAAATGGATGGCTTTTTAAAAGTGTTTCACGGGGGTGCCTGGGTGGCTCAGTGGGTTAAGCCTCTGCCTTCGGCTCGGGTCGTGGTCTCAGGGTCCTGGGATCAAGTCCCGCATTGGGCTCTCTGCGCAGCAGGGAGCCTGCTTCCCCCTCTCTCTCTGCCTGCCTCTCCGTCTGCTTGTGATCTCTGTCCATCAAGTAAATAAGTAAAAATCTTTAAAAATAAAATAAAATAAAAGTGTTTCATGCAAAACCGTTACGTCTGTGACGCTCTAAGTAGCAGGGACGAACATACTGGAAGTACGCTGATTTCACCTGCTTCTTCTGTGTTTAGGGACGGAAAGGCAGATGGGAGCCGCAGACACTCACTTGTTATGATAATGAATGGTGCCAGAGAGGGCTCGCACACAGATGCGGCAGCAGGTCAGGTGGACCAGTTCACTCAGCCAGTTTCTGAGGCTAAAAGAAAGAGAAAACGGTTGGTGGTAGGCACTCCTAGGAAACAAAACAATAAAACCCTCGATGTGCTCCTTCCAGCAGCCTGTGTTCTGAAACACACGCACCGTTCACTTAAAGTCGCACTGAGTCGTTTAGGACAAAACGCCAATGGAAAATAGCTCCCACCCGACGAGACTACCAGGACAGATTCCTGACCATGAGAAGCTGAGGCTTCTTTGGTCTCACCCCGGTGAGCCCGACCACGTGTTTCTTTCCTGCCTTCATTTCCCCCTTGAAAAAGAATTTCTCACCAGGTACACGAAAGTGTGAAGGCAAATCAAATACAAACTATGGATATGAAAGAGGCCAAATTTTAATACTTGTGTCAAGGCCATAAATTTGATGCAATATGTAGGGATCAAATACTCTTCTTGTGGACACCACTAAAAGGAGTGACAATCCTATTTATGGCTGAGTGGAAGGGAACATTTCACCTGCTGTCTGGCAGCTGCCCAACCAGTGTGGTTCCTATAACCAACAAACTGATCCCAATGAAAGCCAAGGTAACCCTGAAAAAGACAAGGTAATGCAAAAGTTAATTGCACAGTAAGGGGCCAAGGGAAATAACTTAACAGTTCATAAATCATGAGACTGAAAATAAGTTCTATTCCCGCTACACTATGGAATACGGTGCTGCCAGTAAAAGCACTGAGTAAATCTATAGATTCTGACACGGAAGAATGGTCCTGGGTACAATCTGAGAGGGAAAAAAAGCAAAATAGATTTCAAAATAACATGTAGAGTATGACAGCATTTTTCAAAATAATACCAAGCATAACATACAGGTGTATACAGAAGGCCTGGAAACTTCCTTACTCACAAAACTCTCAAAATCAATCATGTAATCCTCCCAGGGTTAAACAGGCTTGTGAAAAGGATAAATTAAAACATTTGACCTTTTGCTTTTCTGAATTATTTTGTTTTTAAATATACTCATATTAACTTCTTGAATAATATAAGAAAAAATTTTTATATTGTATGAAGGACTCATGTTGAAAAGTAGTTACCTTACTTTGTCCAGGATGCACTGGTGGGCATAGTATGATCGTAACTATCTTCCAAAGGTCTAAAAATAACTTGCTCTTCTGTGTTTTTTAATGATGGGGGGAGATACAATTCAAATTTTTCTCAAAATTTGTGACATCTTTGAGAACTCTCACGTTGGCTTACTTAAACGGAAAACCAGAAGTTTTTATTTTTTATTTGCTCTAAATTTAAAATTTAGAGCAAATAGCAAGAAAAGCCCTTTCATAATAAGAACACCAAATTACAGCACCATGTAGAAACCCTTTAATGTAAGTCTGTTGTCCTTCTGTAAGTTCCTGCTAACACAGAGGAGGCCAGTAACAAGGCGACTCGCAATACCACTAATCTCCACATAGACCCTTTCTATTTTTGAAAGGTGCTTTTAATACTCACTTAATATTCATTTGAATCACTTCAAAAAGAAAATAGTTATTTTCAGAAATGTAAGCAGAATTACACAAAAAGATGATATCGAGATTTAAAATCTTTCAAAATAAATGGGGCTCCCTTATAAACACATTGTTAAGGCATTAAGCCTCATTAAAGTCTTAAAAAAAAAAAAAAGCAAAAACCTTGTTAAAGTCTTGGCTTAAGACCTTGTGACAGAGCAATTTGAAGGTCAGATTCAGTTTTCTTCCAATGCCATAGTTTCATGCTAACCACGGATGCAATAACTAAATCCCTGTTTAATTTCATCCACCAATTTTGCAAAAGTTTTAAAATAAAGGTTTGCTACCTTTCCCTAATGAGAATCATTTGTTCCCACACATTAAGTCAGAAGGGGTTACCTTTGAACACATTTAACAACTGGGTTCAAACTACTGCAAGTTTTTATTTGCTGGATTAACAGGCCAGAAGCTTCTTGTTTCCCGTTTAAATAAGCCAACGTGAGAGTTCTCATAGATGTCACAAGTTTTCAGCCACAGTCTGTTTTTTAGGAGTTTTACTGAGATACAGTTCCCCTAGAATACAGTTTCCCCATTTAAAGTAGTCAGTGGTTTCGGCATATTTACCAAGTTGTGCAATCATCAACACAATCAATTTTAGCACAATCTGCTCTTTGAGTGGTCACTTTGCAGCAACGGCTCATCTTCGAAAGCATGTACACGGCCGTTCTCTCACCCTGAGGAGGGTGTACGAAGCGTGGGAGTCTCCGTCCTTCTCTTGTCTTCCTCTTCTTCTTGGTGCTTACACGACTGGCTTATCCTACATCTGTGGTTTCTTTGCAAGAATCCTCTATGTTAACTTCTTCAGTTTGTGAGTGTGAGTTTAATCTATGTAGATCACAGAATCATAACACCATTTGCTGGCACCCACAGCAGGTGAAAGCTAACAGACAAACGAGGGCATCTCAAATACTCGGTCTTGCAAAAATCCTCACTCTTCCCCCGGTGGCCTTGGATACAGAGCCCGGCTCACGGGCCAAGCGCAGACGTAAGAGCAAATCCATACAGTCAACAGAAGCTGCATTTCTTGTTTAAGAATAAAAACAGAATAAATGGAAGCTCGAACTACAAGCCTAGAAATGTCTAATACATAAAAGCGCAACTATGTCCTTCACGCAGACCGATGGACAGTCTTGCACATGCTCAGAGTAAATGAACACCCCCTCAGTCGGGGAACACTGGCTTAAGGTTCAAGCAAAAGTATATGTGAAAACCTGAATTCCACTTTGTTAGCAGAGCTGAAATCATTTCCAAAAGACACACTGCACCCCAACTGGCAAACCGGCAGTATGGGCAAAAAAAAAAAAAAAGCCACACAGAAAGAACTTAGAAATGTGCCTCTGTCTATACTTAAGCAATCTTTCCAGTTGTAATAAACCTAAATGAGGCAAGTGTAGGCCACCCTAGGGAGGGTCAAATGGTTCCAAGTCCTGTGCCAACTTAAGGGGGCTGAGAGCAAGTGCCTGGAAAGCTCTGTTGAGACGGGGCCAAGGCTATGTCCAGGGAAATTAAGCAAGACCAACCGCAGGAATACTGTGACTCGTGCCTATGCCTACCACCCGCCGTCGCCGTGCTGGACACACTCTGGCCACCTGCGCTCTGTACGGCCCGCGTCACTCTGCTCCTCTGAGGTCCCTACGGTGGCTCCAGTAGACTGCACGGGAAAGGACCCCCTCCTTGGAGGCATTCCAGCTCAGAACCAGAGGCGACACAGCTGGGAGCTTTTAATGAGAAAAGTGAATCATGATGGAACTTGGTGGAACAAATTCCGTTCTTTAAATGGCTTTCTCTCCCATGCTAACCATTCTCAGTAATTTTTTCTCTCCTATGCAACTGTGATCTGCTACAGACCAGCGAGGAAAGGCAGTTACAGTTTGGCGGACACTCTGGCAAATGCAAAACCAGAAATCCTCTCTTCTTTTCTCCAACTTCCCTTTGCCGTCTATCCTCCGATGGTTTATGACCGAAAGAACAACATGGATCCCGACGGACATATATTCGATTCTGAATACACACCTTCATTTGGGGAAAAAATGTGAAAGAATAGATACCTCGCATGTTCCTGGGGAGTCCCAGTTGGTGGTGTTTTGCAGGTAGGAAGGGGTGAAATCAGTGCCCTAACACTCTCCTGAGGCCATCACATACGTGATTTAAAAAGAAAGCTGAACCAATGATACCATCAGTTACTGGGCCGGAGACGTACCTCAGGGGTAGCAGGACACAGTAGCGCACTATGACGCCCAGCACCCACACCGTGGTGAGCCGCAGACTGATGTACTGGAAATTCATGTTGGTCCTTGTGAGGAGATTCCATGACACCAGCTCCTCTGAGGAGAACCTCTGGGTCACTTCATCTTCCACAATGGCTTCCAAGCCCTTCTTGGAGAAATAAAACACGTCAGACAGCTCAAAGTCCCTTCCTCGCAGACCAGAGGGCCCTTTTTCCATGGGTGATTCATCTCTTTGGATAATACCTTAAAAGAAAGCATCAGGACATGAGAAAATGCCATATGACACAGGAACTGAGCAATGGGCAACTTGGTGCAGAAGACATTTCAACAAACCTAGTGGGTAACATGAAGCAGATTTCAAAAACAAAACACAAGCAACTGCAGCAGGCAAAGAGGCGGAATCAGTCAATCTGCATAAAATGATCGCTACCCAACGCACTCAACGCCTTACGAAGAAATCTGGTCCTTGATAGCCCTTTTCTTGTTGCACTGCCTCCCTACACACCATTAGGGAAAGAAGTTACAAAACAAACTCTCTCCAAGCATGGACCTAGGCTGCATAAAAATAAAACCTTCTTGGGGCGCCTGGGTGGCTCAGTGGGTTAAAGCCTCTGCCTTCGGCTCGGGTCATGATCTCAGGGTCCTGGGATCAAGCCCCGCATCGGGCTCTCTGCTCGGCAGGGAGCCTGCTTCCCCCTCTCTCTCTGCCTGCCTCTCTGCCTACTTGTGATCTTTCTCTCTGTCTTTAAAAAATAAAAATAAAAAAAAAATAAAACCTTCTGTTTTCCCCGATAAAAACCATAACGCCAAAAGCAAGCAAAATGGCAAAAGGTATTTACCACAAATGGCAAATATGGCAAATGCTGATGTTTCTCATATGTACAAATGATTTTATAAGAAAATCAGTCTCAAGGTCACGAACTGAATTCACAGAAACATTAATAGTTAATAGACCAAAACCTCTTACTAGCAAAGAAATGGGAATTAGACAAAGATTGCCCTTTTTACATCATCAAATCAGCAACATTTTTGTTTATTGATAAAGTTTAATGACACAAATAAGTATTTTCACACTCAATTTGTGTGAACGTGGAACTAGAATTAGTAGCAAGATGTCAAAATCCCTTTCACATGAAGAGACTAAAAACCGGTTCACTGATGATTCCGTGATTCCGATTTTAGGAATCTAACCCAAGAAAATAATCAGAAATCTAGGCAAAAATATTCACTGTAGCATTTTCCGTTAAAGTCGATCCAGACAACATGACACAATGCATCTAATAAATACTGTAGTTAATACCTTAATGTTAAGTGAAAAAAAAAAAAAGCAGGATCTAAAATTATAGTTTAACTAACTTTAGGAAATAGATACACATAAAAAAAATGTCAAGAAGCCCACATTAAGTGGTTAACTCTGGGCAATATGATTAGATTTTCCTCTTTATGCTGTTATTATCTTTCCCATAAAAAAAATAATTCAAAGACTTCTAAAGTAGCATGAATTTTGTAAATTGAAAAAAAATGATTACTGCCACCCAGTTCTGACTACTAAATAAGAATCATAGATGAGAGGATGTGTAAATAAAGAGCAGCTATATATACAATGACATAACTGTCCAATCTTTGCTCTGGGGTGTGTTGCAAAGGAATTTACCTCCTAAATTAGAAAAGCCTTTCCTTTTGAGGTGGAGATTAAGATATTAAATTCCCTAAAAGAAGATCCCCTCTGATTTCCTCACTTTCCAGTTTACTAAGAAATCAGTGAGGAGAGTGGAAAGTGCTGTATTACCTATCCCCTGGAGAACATGTACATGCGTCCATAGATGGAGAGGTGATAATACATCATTTTTTCTGAAGGAATAGCATCATGGTCTATGAGAAAAGAAGGTAAAGAGGACCCGGAGTCCAGAGTCAAGTTCTGTTTAGGACAGTCACCAGCTCTAAGACTCTGCGCCATTCTATGGGTCACCTAACTTGGTGTCCTCCTTTATAAAATTGGAGGTGGGAAAATTTTTAGTTTCTTTATAGGGCTAAAGTTTCATGACTTTACTTTTGGGTTTTTTTGGTAGTTTTTGCCTGTTTTTACCAACATGCAAATCCAATACCTTATCACCATAAGAATTAGAACAAAAAAATAAGTTCTTGAATGATTAGATTATCTTTTTCTGTCATCAAGTCTAAGTGGTTTAACCTTTCCTCACCCTTGGAAAAGGATTTGATTCCCATTCGAGGGTGAACCAGACCGTGTCACTACTGATTTACCCACTTGCTCTGCGGACAGCGGCAATACCTCCGAGCAGGTTACTCAATCCAAGTACTGGCCAATATTCAGTGCAAGAGTTTCATTATTTAGCAATATATAGGGTTTTGTGGGGTTTTTTAAGTCTAGGAAGGGGAGGGAAGAACAAATTATTTAGCAAATCTCAGAATGAAATACACTGGAGACAGTGGACAGTCTTTCTAAAAATAATATTTTTTGGAGGGGTGAGAGATAAGAATGCCCGTTCAAGTTGCACCTCATCATTTAACTGAGCCAGAAGAGAAGAGACATTTCAACAGGGGCCGGCCCCCAGCACCCACCCACCTGATGTGCAATATTCTCTCTGCCCCCGACCTACTTAATTCTGTGTAACTCAAATAAAATAGAACTCAATTTTAGATTTTTGTTAAGCCTCTTTCAAAGGTATGTGGGTGACTTTAATGTCTCTAATCGACAAAGGATTAATCTCCAGAATATATTAAGATATACAAAAAAAAGAAGAAGTAAAAAAAGTATATATGGCAAACAATTCATAAAAAGAGTAAGCCTCCCCCTTGGGGCTCCTGGGTGGCTCAGTGGGTTAAACTCTGCCTTCGGCTCAGGTCGTGATCCCAGAGTTCTGGGATCGAGCCCCGCATCCGGCTCTCTGCTCAGCAGGGAGCCTGCTTCCCCCTCTCCCTCTGCCTGCCTCTCTGCTGACTTGTGATCTCTCTGTCTGTCAAATAAATAAATAATATCTTAAAAAAAAAAAAAGTAAGCCCCCCTTTAATGACTACACATTTTAAAAGATGTTCAACTTCACTATCAGCAGAGAAACACAAACAAAACAACAATGAGATACTATTTCATACCGGTAAAGACTGAGGAAATTTTAAATTGCGTCCTATCGTGTTAGTGAAAATTTGGCCAATTATAACGTAACTAGTATAACCGTACTGGAAAACAGTAATTTGGTACCATCTAGTAAATGTAAAGATATTCACAGCCCGAGACCCAGCAATTCTACTTCCAGGTATAGCTCAGGAAGAGGTTTGTTCAGTAATTTCAAATAGACAGGAAAGGTGCAATGAGAGTTCACTTTATCCAGATTCATGAACTGCCCACATTTTGTCACATTTGCTTTATTGTGCTAGCCCTAGATGTATAAAATGACACTTTTTTCAAAACCACTTGAGAATAAATTGCAGACATCATGCCCTTTGCCCCTAAATACTTCGGCACTGATTTCCTCAAGACACAAGGTTTTAGTTACTTAATCACAATGAAATTGTCAAAATCAGGAAAGTGGACATTACTGCAAAACTAGCGTCGAATGTACAGACCTTATTCAAATTTCGACAATGGTCCCAGTAATGGCCTTCACACCACTTTTTTTCTGGCCCAGAATTCAACCAAGAATCATATATTAATTTACATGTCATCTCTGTAGTCTCCTAATTATATGAAAAAGTTCCTCGGCCTTTCTTTGTTTTTTAAGACATTGACATTTTAAACTAATAATATGTTATATGTTAATTAACTGAATTTAAATAATAAATAAGGGAAAAAAGACATTGGCATTTTTTAAGAGGACAAGCCATTTACTTTGAAGAATGTTTCTTAATTTGGGTTAGTCTCATGTCCCCTCATGATTAGACGCAGGCTGTATACTCTGGGCAGGAGTTCTATGTAAACAATGTGTCCTTCTCCCTAGTCGTATTGGGAACATGTGACTGGCCTGTCCCGTGACTGATGACATTTAACTTTGGTTGGTTTAAGGCAGTTAGTTATTACCAGATTTCTCCACTGTAAAGTTACTATCTTTCTCTGCTTGATCAGTAAGTGGAGAATTATTGTCTGCAAGTATCTGCAAAGGAGAGATACCTTGAGACTAAGGAAACATTCTGCTCCTCAAATCCTCACCCAATGACATTAGCAGCTTTGATGATTCTTACCTGAATAAATTGGTACTATGCGTCTTTTGTTTTAGGAATTTTAAAGATTTTAATTATTTATTTGACAGAGAGAGTGAGCCAGAGAGAGAGGGAACACAAGCAGGGGGAGTGGGAGAAGGAGAAGCAGACTCCCTGCTGAGCAGGGCGCCCGACGTGGGGCTGGATCCCAGGACCCCCGGATCATGACATGAGCTGAAGGCAGATGCTCAACGACTGAGCCACCCAGATGCCCCATGTATCTTTTTTTCTTTTCAAGATTTTATTTATTCATTTGAGAGAAAAAGAGAGTACAGAGGGAGGGGCCGAGAGAGTGGAAGAAGCACAGTCCCCACTGAGCAGAGAACCCAAGGCAGGGCTGGCAGGGCTCGATCCCAGGACCCCAGAAACATGACCTGAGCAGAAGGCAGATAGATGCCTGACCGGCTGAGACACCCAGGCGCCCCACTGTGTTTCTTTTAAATGGCATTTTCTCACTCCTTCCCCATTTATTATTTCCATTCCATCTTTAAAAGAGCTTTTCCGTTACACTCCATAAGTTCTTATAAAACTATGCAAAAGTAGACATATATAAGAACAATTTGCCACATTGTTTGCAACAGCAATCCCAAGGTACATTAGAGAGATGGATATACAGCAATACATACAAATATCAAACCATTACGTTGTACACTTAAAACCAGTATGCTGTAACTGTACCTCAATAAAAAAAAATAAAAAAACAAAGGGAAGCTCGTATAAAAAAGAGGTGGATACATCCAGGGCTACATAATAGCTAAAAGAAATTACCTGGAACACTGACCAACTTAGGTAATTTGCAAACATCATCATGAACAAACGACTCAGAACGATATGTGACGGTGATATTTTTATAGGGCCGGAATAATGCAAAACAATGAGTACTATGTGTTAAGATACGTACGTGTATGGGAAACATGAAAATATGCACAAAAATAATAAACATGAAAATCAGAGTAGTAGTTTCAAGGGGGGAATCAGGGACCAATACACAGAAGAATTTGATTGTTTCTATAAAGTTTTATTTATTAAACTAAGTTGTTTAATAAATAAAACTTTATAGAAACAACAACAAAAGGTTACATGGAACTGACAATTGTTCCTAAGATGAAAATCTATATTGTCAGAGAGCAGTTACCAGCTTAGAAGCTCTTCCATAAGGTACACAAAATCTGAAAGCGGGTATTATTATAAAATTTGACGTCAAAAGAAACACTGCCCAATACATAATATCACTTCCCTCCCTAACTAGACTGGCCACTGACGGTCAGACTTACTGATTCAATTTGCCCTAAGCATACCTTCTGAGAGAAAAAAAAAAAAAACTTCATTCAGTCAACATACGGTCACTATGATTCAGGCCTCAAAGTAAAGGTTAGAAAGAAAGAGGAAGCATTTCTTTTGGCTCCAAGAAATGTTCCTAAGTAAACTAAAAGTTTTCAAAATATAGATGTAAATGCATATCAGATTTAACTGGCACAGACACAATTTTGATATCAGTTTTTATGGTCATTAAGGAAACCTAGTTTTATCAGTAACAAATTAGTCCTGATCCTTCAGAGCAATCCACATTTCTGAAATTGATAAAACCCTGACTCTAGGAAGCATTTCCTTTTGTTTCCTAAGTCAGCTTCAAAATAGTAAAGCCATAGACATTTGGATTTTGTCCTCATAACGAATGCTCTGGTGAACCCGACAAGGTCCATGGTTGGATGGAAATAAAATGAGAAAAACTATCTCTTTCTAATATGAGGGATTAATTACACAAGCTGCCCTGTACCCTATGTCTTTAGCAAGTCATGGTACATCAATAACACCAGCTATGAAAAGTCTGTTAAAAGAAATGGAGGCTGAAGTTAAAACCATTTCAAATATAATTAACTCTAAATTAGCTGAGTGAACTCTCGGAATGACGGCTCATTTAGAAATCACAGTAGTTCTGCCATCCTCCAGATGTAAATCACGCTTTCTAGGTCAGCCGTTAGGGAAAATCAGGGTCCACTACAGATCAAGAGCGTATACAATAGGCTTTATACAGAGGAACAGATCCTTAACCTGCCAATGGGCTCTATTCCAAAAGTTAGAAGCTCAGAGTTCAAAACACACTCTCTCCTGGAAACTCTGATTGAATTAGTCTGTTTCAGCTCCAAGCCCATCCAGTCATAAGCCCAACTAACCCCAAAACGTAGGTGATCATACAGTAGCAGTCCATGAAATAGAAATCTTCAGCACTGTTTCTACCAGAAATTTTTAAATTAAATCTGGTTTGGAATTAACAAAAATACACTTCCTTGTCCTGCAGTGACATAAAGGGGATATTTGGGAACTTTCGGGGTTCTGGTAATGTTCCGTTTCTTGATCAAAATGAGACGCACATGAGTAAGTTCACTTTGGGAAAAACCATTAAGTTGTACCTTTATAATTTTACACTCTTGCCTGTGTGTGTTAAGTTTCAATTTTTAAAAACTTTACTTGCAAACTGCTGTACAATGTTGTCTATAGGTAATGATATTGTATTAAGTACTCAAAAATGTGTTAAAAGGGGCGCCTGGGTGGCTCAGTTGGTTAAGCGTCTGCCTTCAGCTCAGGTCATGGGATCGAGCCCTGCCTCCAGCTCTCTGCTCAGCAGGAGGCCTGCTTCTCCCGCTCCCACTCCCCCTGCTTGTATCCTCTCTCTCACTGTGTGTCTCTCTGTCAAATAAATAAACAAAATCTTTAAAAAAAAAAAAAAAAACCTTGTTAAAAGGATAAATCTCATGTTCAGTGTTCTTACCAAATTAAAAAAAAGAGAGAGAGAATCGAAAGAGACAGTATCTGTGAATCCCGTTTCAGTCATTTATCCACTATAGGATTAAATAAATACTTCCATTATTTAAAAAAAAAAAAAAAAAGTTCACATCTCCCTAAGCAAGGGGGCAGGGAGGAGTTTACCTGTGCGGGCACCAACCACCGGTAGTGAAGGCCTTTTCCTGGTGTGAGGAGCTCATCTGAGGGTCTCTGGTCCACCCTGCCCACGCCCCCGTGTCCTTCCTGACCCTCAGTGTGCTTAAAGCGGAGATCCAGGTGAAGCAGTTGTAAAGATGAGCTGCCTGGGCCGGGGCGGGGGTGGGGAGAACAGACACACTCACTGTCAAGCTCCAGAGGACCAAGACCTACAAACGCCATCGCTGGGCAGTAGTTAAAGACTGGAAGGTCTTTGCACATTTGGCACAACTAAGGGCCTGGGACGGATCCCTCAACCCAGGAGTCTCTGTCCTTGTTCTTGTCCATCAGTCATCGCACACATGCACCAACTACATAGTCACCTGACTGCACAGCTTTCCGGCCCTTTTTTGGTCCCATTTTCCACAAAAATTTAGCTGTAATGCTGCAAGGCTAAGCTCTAGATATACCACGTGCAGAAAATTCCCCGGGCCCTTAGTCGAGCCATAACTTCTAGCACGTAAATTTGACCACGCTTATTTCCCAGAGAATCCTTTGTGTTCCTGATTACCGCTGCTCTCCTTCCTAAGGACTTTTTTAAAAAATCCTGTTTATTATGATTAACTTAGTTAAGTGTAACAATGGTGTCAGGGTTATATTTAAAACAGAAGTCAGGGGGTGCCTGGGTGGCTCAGTGGGTTGAGCCTCTGCCTCCGACTCAGGTCATGATCTGAGCCCCACATCGAGCCCCCTACATCGGGCTCTCTGCTCAGCGGGGAGCCTGCTTCCCCCTCTCTCTCTGCCTGCCTCTCTGCCTGCTTGTGATCTCTCTCTCTGTCAAATAAATAAATAAAATCTTTAAAACAAAAGTCAGTTTTTCACGATGTATACACTGAGGTACTTAAAGGTAAAATGGCATAGTATCTAGGATTAGTTTTTAAAGTGCTTCCATAAAAGGATACACATTAAGGTGAGAACACGGTGTTTCTGGTCGCTTACCTGTATTCTCTAATTTTCTACGTTGCTCACATACTGCATCCGTAATTAAAATTTATCTAAAAAATACTTCCACAGACAAGCCATTAGAGACTCTTAATCTCAGGGAACAAACTGAGGGTTGCTGGGGGGTGGAGGGGAGGGGGAGGGTGGCTGGGGGATGGACACTGGGGAGGGTGTGTGCTGCGGTGAGTGCTGTGAGAGGTGTAAGACTGATGAATCACATACCCCTACCCCAGGCAAATAATACATTAGATGTTAATAAAAAAAAAGAAAAAGCTTCCACAAAGGAAAAACTGAAAAAAAAAGGATAGATGACATAAATTCTTGTTGAATTGGGTGACGAGTACAAGGAGATTAATTGTACTATTCTTGTTACTTCTTAAAAATGAATGCTATATTTTTAAAAAATCCATTTCAGAAACTCATTTGCAAAGTCAGTTTAGCTGGAAATCAATTTCTTCACCCAAATCCAAAGCATTCGTTCGCTTAATCAGTCAGTCAGCCACGACAGAGAGACAGCCAGGCACTAAATAGAACGGCGGGAAAGGGAGCTGAACTCAAGCACGGCTGCACATCAGAAATATCTTTGGAACCTATAAACATACAGCGCCAGGGCCCAGCCCCAGATCCGCTGCACTAGAATGCCAACTACATTTTAAAAAATACACATGATGGATCAAAAAAAAAAAAAACCCATAAGGAAATACATCAAAATATTAGTTCTTAAGCACAGGGTAGCTTCAAGGAGATAAGCACAATCTTTTTGGGTTGTAGTTACACACATATGTTCAAAAACACTTCTAACCTAATGACACTCAAGAAAATTAGGTCTTTTTTGCATAACAAAATTTCATATGGGTGATTTTTAATGTTCTTATTATGTATCTACGATGTCTCCTTTTTCAATAAAGTATATCACAGAGTGAGAAAAGAACTCACAAGTGCTATTTGTTTAAAACCGAAATGACATACGACTAACATACCCCCAAAATGCCCATCATTTAAAAGGCCCAAACTGCAGAGTGTTGAGGAAGACAGGCAGCGGCTAGACGGAACTCGCGCATTACTCTGAGTGTACAACTCATTTTGGATCACCAGTTAGCAGTTTCTAATACTGCTAAGCATACACTCGCCTACCCTATGACTTTCAATCGCCCTGGGTATTGTCCTCTAGCAAAAACCAAGCAAATAGGCTCAGGACAATGGTCACAGGGCTTTATTCCTAAGGGCTAAAAACTGCAAACAACCCATATGTCGATCAACATGACAACGAATTAAATGATGTGTTTCAATATAGGAATTCCACAGCAATTTAAAAAATTCACTGAGTCATACAACATGGAGAAATCTCATAAATATGATACTTTGTGAAAACACGGGTACAAAAGAGCACATACCCTCTGATTCCATTTATGCGAATTTCAATAATAGAAAGACTGAAGGATGACGGAAATCGGAAGACAGGTGACAAGAGGGTCCAAGGGATGAGTACTACATCTGGGCAGGGGCTTGAGAGACTTTTGAGAACTGGGCTGTGTTCTTTAGGGGAACTATGACAGATTCTTCAACAGGTCTATAAATACCCAAAAATACATCTAGCTGAATACTTGATAGCTGTGCATTTTAATATGTGTTAACTGTGCCTCCACTTTTTAAAAATCAGAAACATGTTACATTTAAGAGTTGCCACAATTTGTAGCTATAATCCCAATTAGAGGTTCTAGGAAATCATAGCGCTTTTTTTCCATAAATATTTTTAGATTTCCCATTCTAAACTAGAAGACAACTGACATTTATTGAATGTTTTCTGATGCCAGACTGTGCTAAACCCTTGACACCTACACTTAAATAATCCCCAGAATCCTATGAGGTTTTGTCTGTTACCCCCATTTTACAGATGAGGAAACTGAGACTCGGTAGGGTTGAGTAACTTTCCTGGGGCCACAAAAACAATAAGGAAGAGAACGAGGTTTTGAAACCAACTCTGCTACTCCAAAGCCGATTGCTTCCTCATATCCTTAAGCTTCAAATTCCACATCGCTCTGTCCAGCGCCTGCCCTTTGACAGGTCCCAAAGATATGAGACCTTCCCTTCGCCTCCACGTCAGTCCAGTTCCCCTCGCTAAAAAAAGAACCGAGTCACAGTTCTTCCCAGTGTCTCTCCCGCCTGTGAGGGAAGGAACGGAACTCTGATCTAGGAGACACTGTGCGTGGCCGCATCTAGCATTAATCTGGATACGCACTTGTCACCAACTCATTGACACCGCCTCATCCTTCCCAGATCATTGTAACCCACGTCACTTGTTTTCTTTCCTTTTTTTTTTTAACGAGGGCAGGAATCTTTCAGAGCCTGGAACACATCTGATTCGGTCTCTGTGCCTTCCCATGCTAAGCCCAACAAAACGCAGCCACTGGGCAGCAGCCCACTTGACGCTCCTTCCCCAGTCCCGCCGTTCCTCCAGGTCTGAGCGGTCTGAGGAGGCTCTTCCGTCCAACCCAGGACTCTGTGGCCTCAGCGCGCACGTCCCGCCGGGGTTGTTGCTCCTCACGGTCTCCTGAGGCACCATCAGCTGCCCCTGTGTATCGTGCAGGTCAGTCAAGGTTTAGAAAGCATAATCACTCTTGATGTTGCCAAGGTTTTTAGGAAACACCTTCTATCTCTTTTGGTCCCAACAGCCTGTTACACCCTCACCCATGATTCTAGGTTTGAGTTCAAGGTCGCTGAGACAAAGACAGATTGACCATGAAGCCAACACGGTTCATCTTCCGTCTCCTCACCTAAACGGCTCTTTCCAAGGTCCCACACCTAATTCTGTATATTCTTTTACCTAAAGAGAATCTCCAAATTGTATAAGCTTCAGGCACCCACAAAACTTGCATTTGCCCTCACTTCTGAGTCATATTGTCATTTTGTTGCTACAAGCAACACATCTGTGATAAAGCATTCACCTTGTAAATTAAATCGATTTAGAAGGAGAAATATTTGGGGCGCCTGAGTGGCTCAGTTGGTTAAGTGTCTGCCTTCAGCTCAGATCATGATCTCAGGGTCCTGGGATCAAGTCCTCGGTCCAGTTCCTGCTCACAGGGAGCCTGCTTCTTCCTCTCCTCCCTGCTCATGCTCTCTCTCTCTCTCACTGTCTCTGGCTCTCAAATAAGTAAATAAACTCTTTAAAAAAAAGTTTTTTTTAAATAAAAAAGGATAATAACTTAAGATGAGAGAACCAAGTTATTACCAATAAGTATTAGAACACTGGGAGTTCACAGACACACATTAACATCTTTCTGCTTAATTTCACTTACTATTAATAATACGTTATCTTTTGGATGATCAAATCAGCAATATACTCCTTAGAGGGGCTGCTGTTGGCTAGGTCATCTTTTGATTGTTGTTTTAAGGTCTGAAGTTTCTTTAATTTTGAAAGTGCAAGATTGAAGAGAAAAACAAAAAAATGTGAATGCAAGCAAAATGAAAAAATTCACTACATAGAAGGTGCACAGGTGTCCCTATAGCAGCAAAACTGCTTTAGAAAAACTAAATTACTACATGCCATATACTAGGTCCATAAAAAGAAAAGAGGGTAAAATCAGTACAACTCTCATGACTTGTCATATATATGAAACGTGCTCAAAATAAATGCTGGCTTAGCATCTCTTTTGATTTCCTAAGAGGTACTCGGTCATGATTGCCTCGTTCGGAAAAAAAAAAAAAAAAAAAAAAAAAAAGCATTAGTTATGAAACTATTCATGCACCCCGGGCCATGTTTCCCCAGTTGGCACATTTAAGAGACGTTCAACTTTTAATTCTATTTCTTTTTTTTAAACATAAAAAGGGTAAAGTTTGTTTTAAGTACCTATGTACCCCATCAATTAATCCAATTAATAAAAGTAAAATAAGGGGATGCCTGGGTGGCTCAGTGGGTTAAGCCTCTGCCTTTGGCTCAGGTCATGATCTCAGGATCCTGGGATCAAGCCCGGCATCAGGACCTAACAGATATATTCAGAACATTTCATCCTAAACTGGCAGAGTACACATTCACATTCTTTTCAAGGGCACAAGGAACATTCTCCAGAACAGATCACATACTGGGTCACAAATCAGGCCTCAACAAGCACAAAAAGACTGAGATCATGCCATGCGTATATTCTAACCACAACGCCATGAAACTAGAAGTCAACCACAAGAAAAAATTTGGAAAGACCATAAGTATACAGAGGTTAAAGAACATCCTACTAAAGAATGAATGGGTTAACCAGGAAATTAAAGAAGAAATTAAAAAATACATGGAAGCAAATGAAAATGAAAACACGATAGTCCAGAACCTTTGGGACGCAGCAAAGGCAGTCCTGAGAGGGAAGTGTAGCAATACAGACCTTCCTCAGGAAGCAAGAAAAATCTCAAATACACAACCTACCTTACACCTAAAGGAGCTAGAAAAAGAACAACAAATGGAGCCTAAAGCCAGCAGAAGACGAGAAATAAGAAGGGTTAGATCGGAAATAAATGATATAGAAACTAAAAAAACAACAGAACAGATCAGTGAAACCAGGAGCTGATTCTTTGAAAATATTAATAAAACTGATAAACCCCTAGCCAGACTAATCAAAAAGAAAAGAGGAAGGACCCAAGTAAAATCACAAACAGGAGAGAGAAACAACAACAAACACCACAGAAATACAAAAATGAACGACTGGGGCTTCTTCAAGATAAAAAGCTTCTGCACAGCAAAGGAAACAGTCAACAACTAAAAGGTAGGAGGTGCCTGGGTGGCTCAATTGATTGGGTATCTGCCTTCATCTGAGGTCATGGTTCCCAGGGTCCTGGGATCGAGGCCTACATCAGGCTGCCTGCTCAACGGGGAGCCTGCTTCTCCCTCCGCCACTCCCCCTGCTTGTGCGCTCTCCTCTCTGTCAAATAAATAAAATCTTTAAAAAAAAAAAAACAAAAAAACCTGGGGTGCCTGGGTGGCTCAGTGGGTTAAGCCTCTGCCTTCGGCTCAGGTCATGATCTCAGGGTCCTGGGATCGAGCCCCACATCAGGCTCTCTGCTCAGCGGGGAGCCTGTTTCCTCCTCTCTCTCTGCCTGCCTCTCTGCCTACTTGTGATCTCTCTCTCTGTCAAAAAAATAAATAAAATCTTTTGAAAAATAAATAACTAAAAATAAAAAATAAAAAATAAAAAAAACCCTAACTAAAAAGTAGTCTACAGAGGCACCTGGGTGGCTCAGTGGGTTAAGCCTCTGTCTTCAGCTCAGGTCATGATCTCAGGGTCCTGGGATCGAGTCCCACATCGGGCTCTCTGCTCAGCAGGGAGCCTGCTTCCTCCTCTCTCTCTGCCTTCATCTCCACCTACTTGTGATCTCTGTCTGTCAAATAAATAAATAAAATCTTAAAAAAAAGAAAAAAGGGAAAGTAGGCTACAGAATGGGAGAAGATATTTGCAAACGACATGTCTGGTAAAGGGTTACTATCCAAAATCTATAAAGAACTTATCAAACTAAACACCCAAAAAACAAATAATCCAGTCAAGAAATGCACAGAAGACATGAATGGGAATTTTTCCAAAGACATCCAAATGGCCAATACGCACATGAAAAGATGCTCAACATCACTCATCACCAGGGAAATACAGATCAAAACCACAATGAGATACCACCTCACACTAGTCAGAATAGCTCAAATTAACCAGTCAGGAAATGACAGATGCTGGCGAGGATGTGGAGAAAGGGGAACCCTCCTATACTGCTGGTGGGAATGCAACCTGGTGTAGCCACTCTGGAGAACAGCATGGAGGTTCCTCAAAAAGTTGAAAGTAGAGCTACCCTACGATCCAGCAATCACACTACTGGGTATTTACCCAAAGGATACAAAAATACAGATTTGAATGGGTACATGCACCCCAATGTTTATAGCAGCATTATCAACAATAGCCAAACTACGGAAATAGCCCAAATGTCCATCGACTGATGAATGGATAAAGAAGATGTGGTATATACACAATGGAATATTACTCAGCCCCAAAAAAAGAATGAAATCTTGCCATTTGCAAGGACATGGACAGAGCTAGAGAACATTATCCTAAGTGAAATAAATCAATAAATAAATCAAATACCATAAGATTTCATTCATATGTGGACTTTAAGAAACAAAACAAATGAACATAGGAGGAAAAAATGAGAGACAAACCAAGAAACAGACACTTAACTACAGAGGACAAACTTATGGTTACCAGAGGGGAGATGGGCGGGGGGGGGGGGGATCAGCTAAAATAGGTGACAGGTATTAAGGAAGACACGGACAGTGATGAGCACAAGGTAGTGTATGTAAATGATGAATCACTAAATTCTACACCTGAAACTACTCTTGCACTGTATGTTAACTAGCTAGAATGTAAATAAAAATTTGGTATGAATGGAAGAATAGAAAAAAAAATCAAGTTTTTCAATATACAAACAACAATCAGTTAGAAGATATGGTGAAAGAAGCCACTCCATGTACAACAGCAACCAGAAATATGATTTTAAGAGGAAGTATGCAAAACTTATCTGAGAAAAACTTTAGAACATTCCTGAGAGATATAAAAGAACACCTAAACAAATGGAAAGACATAATGTCCTTGTAGAGTCTTACTCAACCTAGATAATGTCAAGCTGCTCTCAGAAAATTCATACATTCTACACAAGTCCAATAAAAATGAAGAGTCGCATTTCCTCCGGTTCACGCACAAGCTGTATCTCAAGATCGCACAGTAAAACAGCAAGAATAAGCAGGAAGATTCCGTGGAGAAAAAGCAAAGAGGACAATAATCCCTACTGGGTATTAAACAACCTGTTACATCTATGAAATCACTAAACAATGATTAAAACAACATGATGGCCATCAGAAAAGTTCTGATTTTAAAATCATTTGGAGAAATATTTCAATCAGAGAAAGACTATTAAATGGTTTCACTCATATGTGGGCTATAAGAAACAGAGCAGAGACCATAGGGAAGGGAGAGAAAACTGGATGAGAAGTCATCAGAGAGAGAGAAAAACCATGAGAGACACTTACCTGTAGGAAAAGAACGGAGGGGTGCTGGAGGGGAGGAGAGCGGAGGGGGTGGTAACTGGGTGATGGGCAATCAGGAGGGCACGTGATGTGATAAGCACTGCATGTTATATGCAACTGATAAATTATGGAACACCACATCTGAAACTATGATGTAATATATATTAGCTGGTTGAATTTAAACTAAAACTTTTGGAAAATTAAAAAAAAAAAACATGATGGTACATAAGAAGGTAGGTAAACATAGGGAACAAATTAGAAAGTGCAGAAATAGATCCGAACAAACACAGGAAATTAAGGGTGCCCTACAAATCAGTTGTGCACAGATGAATGTTTTAACTGGGTTTTTCCACAACTGGATAGCCCTCTGGACAAACACACGAGAATAAAAGAATCAAAGATTTAAATATTTTTAAAAACACAAAACTAATCAAAGACGACACTGGAGAATTCCCTTAAAACTTGGTCAAAGGAAAATCTTTCTGCTAAAAAACTCAAAATCCAGACACTATGGAAAGAAAATATTCATAAATTTGACTACATAGAAATGGAAAATCCCTGCATAATAATAAGCATGATAAGCAAAGAAAAAAAATACGAGTCACAAACTGAAAGAAATATCTGTATCTCCTCAGAGACAGAGGTTTATCACCTTAATATATGAGAAGGTCCTAGAAATCAAAGTGAAACAGAAAGCTAGGAGAAACATGGGGTACCAGGGTGCTTCAGTTGGTTAAGCATCTGCCTTCGGCTCTGGTCATGGTCTCAGGGTCCTGGGTTCGAGCCCCGCACCAGGCTCCCTGCTCGGGGGGCGGATCTGCTTCTCCTCCTCTCTCTGTCCTTCTTCTCCCACCCCATCTTGTGCTCTCTTCCACTTTCTCTCAAATAAATACATAAAATCTTAAAAAAAAAAAAAAAAAAGAAAAGAAAAGAAAAGAAAGAAAGAAAGACATCTAGAAGAAACAGAAAAATAGCCAAAAGAAGTGAGTAGATATTTCCCAGGAAAAAGAAATACAAATGTTCCTTAAGCACTTTGGGGAGGGTATGTGCTATGGTGAGTGCTGTGAATGGTGTAAGGCTGATGATTCACAGACCTGTACCCCCGGGGCAAATAATACATTACATGTTAACAAAAAAAAAGCAAGAAAATTAAACTCTGCAAGCAAAAAAAAAAAAAAGTCCCTTAAGCATGAAACATGTACAAAGTCACTCTTTGTAACAGAAATGCATATTAAGACTACCCTGAGTTTCTATTTCTCACCTACCAGATTGGCACAAATCCAAAACTTGAACAAATTTATGCCTTTGGTGAAGCTGTAGGGAATAGGCACTTGGCACACACTCCTAGTGAAAGTACAAATAGTGCAAACCATTAATGAAGGACATCTAGCAACGCCAACCAAAGTTACAAATGCTCTTTGACAGAACAATGCATTCAGGTCACAGACTGATGTTACATGTTAATTCATGTTACAGATATAATACTGCCCCGTATTTTTTAAAGATTTTATCCGACAGAGAGTGAGAGGGAGCACAAGCACAGAGGGGGGCAGGCAGAGGGAGAGGGAGAAGCAGGCTGCGCGCTGAGCAGGGAGCCCGACGCGGGGCTCCATCCCAGGATGCTGGAATCATGACCTGAGCCGAAGACAGACGTTTAACCACTGAGCCACCCAGGTGCTCCCTGCAGCAAACCTGAACAGCACCAGGCCTAGAACTACAGTTAAAAAGAACTATTTGCACTCATGTAACGAAATTTCTTGCTAAAAAAGAAGAAACTTTCTAAATAATCAGCGGAAAGGACCACTGGATATAGTTGCTTACTAGACGTCATCTTCGGTCAAAAACCAGAAACAGCCGCATTGTAACAGATGTCCGCACAGCACAAAGAAACACTGTGACAACTAGCAGGACGCAGAGGTAGATGGCAGGAGGCGGAAGTTATACTATGTGGTCATCAAACCACGTATTTTTAAATGACTACGGTTTTGGCACCATGTGAACATATTGCTTATGCAAAAAAACTAAAATATTTTTTCAAGATGTAGAAACCCAAATTTAAAACAGTCACACAAACGCTTGCAGGCACAAAGCCTGCGTGTTCATCGGCTAGCTGTCCCAGAATCACATCACCTGATGGCTCAGCGAGTCCTCAAAATTGCAAAGACGAAACAAAGTGAAACTTGACAGTGACCACTTCCCATGTAACCAGTGCCACCCCCACATTTCAAACCTTACCCCAAAATACTCAATTTCTAGGTCAGCTTTAGAAGTCCCTGGTAATCCCCTACCTCACATGTGTACACACGCATGGAAAAGCACACTTCACAGAGAAGGCATCCAAGGGCTTTATCTCTCAAAAGGAGTTGGTAGATGACAACTATCATTCTTGGGAGAAAAACAGAGCACAAAAGAGTACTGGTGGGCAGAGGAACGAGGAGGAAGAAAACGCGAGTCTCCTCCCTCAGTTTCCGCTCTGTCTGCTCTTATTTCCTTCCCCGGTTGATTCTCGTCTCATTCGTGTATCTTCTCCTGTCCCTTTCCTGTGAATTTTTCTCTAGTGTTTGTAAATGTCTTTCACTCTGTGAGTTCACTAAAGCCATCATTTCAACTTTTACCCACCGAAAATAACTGTGCACCTGTAGCCTGACTTCTTCCCCAAGGCTCACACTTTATATGGCTGCCGGGACATTCCCCTCTCCACCAACCCACTGCTCGTGCTCTACAGGCCCCATAAGCTGGAGAAAGATTTATCATGCAAATAGATGTCAAGAGAAAGCCCAGGTAGCAATATTCATATTCAGAAGAAAGACTATAACAAGAAACAAAGAAGGACACTACACGATAATCAAAGAGACAATCCAACAAGATGTAATAATTGTGAATATTTATGCACCCAACATGGGAGGACCCAAATACATAAAACAGTTAAAAACAAACATAAAGCACCTAATCAGCAGTCATACAGTAACAGCAGAGGACTCAAGCACCCCACTTATGTCAGTGGCCAGATCACCCAAACAGAAAATCAACAAGGAAACAATGGCTTTCCATCTGCACTGGATGGACTTAATAATAGGTATACTCAGAACATTCCATCCTAATACAGCAGTAAACACATTGTTTTCAAGTGTATGTGGAATGTTCTTAGTATTAGGCCACAAAACAAGTCTCCACAAGCGTAAAAAGATCGAAGTCGTGCAATGCATCCTTTATGACCACAATGCTATTAAAGCAGAAGTCAACCACGAGGAAAACTCTGGAAAGACCACAGATACATGGAGGTTAAACATCTGCTACTACACAGTGAACAAGTGAACGGGGAAATCAAAGAGGAAACGAAGAAGGTCACGGAAACAAATGAAAACAAACACAACGGCCCCATACCCCAGGACGGTCCCACACCCCGGGACAGTCCCACACCCCAGGACGGTCCCACACCCCAGGACGCAGCAAAGTGGTTCTAAGAGGGAAGTTTACGGCAGCACAGGCTCACCTCAAGCAGCAAGAAAAGTCTCAAATAAACAACCTAACCTTACATCTAAAGAAGCTAGAAAAAGAACAAACAAAACTCAAAACCAGCAGAAGGAAGGAAGGAATAAGATTAGTTTCATTTGAATGAAATAAAATGGAATCTAAAACAAACAAACAAACAAAAAAACAGAACAGATCATGGAAACCAGGAGCTAGTTCTTTGAAAACATCAACAAAATTGATAGACATGGAGGGACGCCAGGTGGCTAAGTCGGTTAAGCATCCAACTCTTGATTTCAGCTCAGGTCACGGCCATGAGATTGAGCCCTTTGTTAATAAGCTCTGCACTGGACGTGGAGCCCGCTTGAGATAGTCTCTCTCCCTCTCCCCTTGCCTCTCTGCCTGCTCGCTCACTCACTCTCTCTCTCTTTCTCTGATAAGTAAATAAATCTTTTTAAAAAATTGATAAACATCTACCCAGACTCATTTTTTTAAAGGGGGAGGGGCTTAAATAAAATCACAAATGAAAGAGGACACCACAGAAATAGAAAAGATTGCAAGAGAGTATTACAAAGAATTATATGCCAACAAATAGAACAACCTAGAAAAAAATGGATAAATTCAGAGAAACACACAAACTACCAAAACAGAAACAGGGAGAAATAGAAAACTGGAACAAAGAGATTACCAACAATAAAACTGAGTTGGTATTCAAAAACCTCCCAACAAAGAGAAGTCCAGGACCAGACAGCTGCACGGGTGAATTCTACCAAACATTTAAAGAACAGTTAATATCTAGACTTCTCAAACTACTCCAAAACCTAGAAGGGGAGGGAAGACTACCGAATTCATCCTATGAGGCCAGCATCACCCTGATGCCAAAACCAGATAAAGACACCGCAAAAGTAGAGAACTACAGGTCAGTATCTCCGATGAACAGAGATGCAAAAACCCCTCGACAAAACAGCATCAAACCGAATCCAACAACACATTCACAAAATCATTCACCAGGATCAAGTGGGAATTATGCCTGGGATGCAAGGGTGGCTCAACATTTGCAAACCAAGGTCCCATGACCTTCCAGAATGACTTGCCGTCTACCGCCTCTTCTTTCTCCACTTCCCTCTCCCTCTTGCTGTCTAATCCCACTTCTGCAAAGCCACCAGATTCATCTTCCCAAACCTTGGATATCCCCTCACCTAAAGAAGTAATTTCTTAGCCTGGCATTTAAGGCCTTCTAGGACTTAAACCTAAATATCTATCCAATCTCAACTCCTACCTCCAACTCATTTTCACTCATTCTAGCTCAAACCAAACTAAATCAGTCCTTGGGCCCCTAATGTTTTCTGGGCCCTCTTACCCTCCTGCTTTTGGTTATAATTTCTTCCACTGGATACCACATCCCTAAAATCATTCAAAATTCTTCACCTCAGAACCCCATTTTCCCCTTTTTGTGTTTTCTTTGAGCCCATGAACCACCAACTCCAGTCACCACATGATGCAGGCAATGTCTTAACTGTTTATAAGCAAAGACCAAAAAAAAAAGACCAAGTTACATCAAACTTATGAAATGTCATTTCTAAGTTTCTAAAACAAGCTTGAACTAAAGGACACAAGGGGTGGCTTAGCCTATGGCAGTGAGGGTGAAATGCCAGGCAATGGCTTCCCTTAAGAAAAATAGGATGTTAGTTCTTTTTGCTGATTACAAAATGCCTGCCTTTCTCTCTCCTTGAATACACACCCCAATACACATGCTTCTCTGCTGAGAATAGAATGTCAGATGAGCGCCAGAGGCTGAACACCATCCCACGCGGGGACTCCATCACGCCTGGTGGCATCACACACTTGAGATCTATTACGGAGAAGTCGTGTGGACTGGCCAGCGACTGGCACATAAACTCACTGTCATGAACATATGAGTCATTGAAAATGAGGATGTTCGTTTATTTGAGTAGATTTGTACCAACATCATTGCAAGAGGCAGGAAAAGGGAGTGTATATCTGCATGATACACTAACAGATACCGACTTAAACAAAAAGCTTATCACACTTGGGAAAAAGGAATATACTCTTACTCTTTGCAAAGACTTGAAGTACTCTACACAGTGTACACAGCAGATGAATGTGACTAATTACTCATAGTCAAAGCCTGTACTCTCTGTCCAGTCTTAATCTCCTTTTTTCTTGTTTTTTTTGTTTGGGTTTTTTTTTTTTTTTTTCCTAAAGGGATGGTCTCTGGAATTCATGATCAGTTTCCTCTCTGTGTAAGCCAAGAGAATTTCCCCGTTCGCGAAGGGATACCGGGAATCATAATGCTTTTTCTCTAACAACGTGAGGACTGTTACTCAGTATGCATACGCAGTGGCTTTCCGTGAAGGCCAAAGTGAACGTTCCTCCAAGTTGCTGGACTCTCATGCAGTGCACTTTTCCAGATATGCAAAGGTAAAGGGGCCAAATTATCCTACCCCCAAAGTTTGTCCACGACGTCTCTACATCCTCAGGCTTTCGGGTCCGCTCCGTTTCCCAGTGAGATGAGCACGTGCAGGCTGCCCAGCACGCAGCACCAGAGCAGCACAAAGGCAAGGCCTGTCGATTCCAGAAACACTGAGGCAAGACAGGGTGAAAGGCTCTGCGGCCCCAACAGAAAAGCAGACCATGCCCCAGGCTTTCCTTTTATTCACCGGTGTCCCCAGAAGTACAGGAGCCGTAAGGGGTCTACAGGTTTTATTTTCCAAGGAACCTTCAAAAAACAAAACAGGACTCCAGGAAATGAATGTCCTTCCCTAGCCAGCCCAAGCTTTGAGGGAAACAGAACTCTGAGGGAGAGAAGCAGGAAAACCAGGCGTCTGACCTAGAAGTTAGTGAAGGAGAAACAGAGAAGAGCTTTCAAAATACTGAGGTTCACACCAAGAGAGGGTCCTAAGGGTTTTGCACATCCCCCGGGAATGCAGGCATCACTAGGCCACCAACTCATGTGACAGGTTAATTCATGTTCCAGTTGTCATACTGTAGCGTCCTCCTACTCCAACCCAAGAAAAGGACTCTGTCTAATCACAGGCCCACCAGGCTCTCTCCCTTCCCTGAGCCCCAAGAGCCAGTCCCCAACAGACACAGAACTATCTGCTCCCCCTCTCCCCAGTCTTCTGTGGACCAAGCCTACTCCGGCCCCCTGGCCCCTCACCTTCTTCTTCGTTCAAAAACTTACGCTGCGCTGGGGCATCTGGGTGGCTCAACTCTTAAGCATCTGCCTTCAGCTCAGGTCATGATCCCAAGGTCCTGGGATTGAGCCCTGCATGGGGCTCCCTGCTCAGCGGGAGCCTGCTTCTCCCTCTCCCTCTGCCCCTGCTTGTGTTCCCTCTCTGGCTGTCTCTCTCTCTGTCAAATAAATAAATAAAATCTTTAAAAAAAAAAAAAAAAAGGTATGCTGTACCAAGAGCTTCAGCAAGAAAACAGAGAAGATTGGGAAATGCCGTTATAAAACCTCCTAGAGAGAGGGGAGAAGGAGAAGGGGGCTTGAAGGCGCCGCTCCTGCAGAGGACGGACCTGACGAAGACCCTTCTTGCTTTCTCTGCTTATGGAGTCAGTGGCCCACAAACAGATACCAATGTTACAGAGATAAATACGACCAAAAGACAGATTAAAAACTGAAAAAGTTAAAATCTGTATGTGGAATGTATCACAACAAAGAAGACAAGGCACTGCTAACAACTGAAAGAGTTTTGTTACATAATCCATGCCTTTCCTCAAATTCTCAACTCTCCATTCTCCGTATAAAACTTTTCTGTGTAATCTACCCTGTAGCCTGGTCCAGTTTCGGGATCGTTTTTTGCTAAGAAGCTCTTTCTTACATAAAACATTTTGCTTTAATGTAGACCAGCCTTTCCCGTCTTTTATGGTTACGGAAAGAGGGATGGCTTCTTCCTTCTACTAATTAACCTACTGTCATATGAATCATCCTTTGGGTTTTTTTCCCAAATTCCACCATCAATCTTCACAGGTCTGGTTGGCCACTGCAGTCACCATTCGCAGGCTTCAGAATTTCCTCTTTACAGAAACAGAAACAGTAAGCCTGGGATTCTCTGTACCTTGACATCACGGCTAAACCACTCTGCATGGGGCCCGTCATATCTAATGTCACCCTCTTAGCCAACCTTATTTCTACGTTTGTCCCCGTCCACGAACCACACTCACTCCCTCTGCTACACAGGCTACTCCTCACGCCCCGAGTTTGGAAAGTCCCGTCAGCTCGGCTGATCCCAAGCCCCCTTGACGTGGCCGCCTCAACACTAACACATCCACCAAAACACCCTCTCTGAAGTCCCCCATCCAAAACGATCTCTTTTCATGCAGCAGTTAGAATTTTCTTCCTCAGGTTAATTACACTTATTCGGGGGACATGCAACGCCCTCAGCACCGCCTGGCTTCCGGTGGTCCCGGGGAAGTGAGGACACTGGGGAGATCTCCGTAAGGAGGCCGAGGGTTGCCGGAGGGCAACGTTCAGCATCGGACGTGGGTGCACAGAAAACACTCCGAAAGCGCTGTCCACGCAGAGACCGGGGCCCGTGATTGCCAGCGGCCCGTCTCTGCGGAGTTCTGTGACGTTCACGGCGCTGGTTCCCCCACTGAGGGCAGCATCATTCTAGGTTCTGTGCTTTCCGTGCCTGATAGTCTAGAACTCCGCCTCCTGAAGCGGCAGCCTTTTCCTACCATGTAACCAAGGCTGGCTTTTCTTTCTTCTTCTTTTTTTAATAAAGATGTTATTTATTTGTTTGAGAGAAAGAGAGAGAGACAGCACAAGCAGGGGGAGTGGCAGAGAGGGAGGGAGAAGCAGGCTCCCCGCTGAGCAGGGAGCCCAACTCAGGGCTCAATCCCAGGACCCCAGATGCTTCATCAACTGAGCCACTCAGGCACCCCGAAGCTGCCTTTTCTATCCCATTCTGGTGCATCCTCCTTGGGTAAAGGATCTTCAGTGTCACCCCTTCTCTGATGGTTCATTTACCAAAACAATCAAGATTACTTTAAATTCTACTTTGTGTCCTAGGTTACTTAAAACCCAGCTACGAGCATTCAGTCAATGATACCGTGCTTCCAGTTACGTGGGTCAGTACGGCTCCAGACAATACAACCAAATCTGCGTCTAAACCCAATTACTCCAAAGAGTCTCCTCCTTTCAGTTAGTGACCCTTGGGTAGACGGTGTGAGACACTCTATTCTCCAGATCCCGAGGGGTGACAAGGTTTCATCAGGAAGACCAACTCCAAAGCAGTCGGTAGTGAAAAGCTGTCTGCAGGTGTGTGTTAAGGAGGCTACATCATGGTTCAGAGGCAAGGACCCATCACCCAGTGACATCTGCCAGGATTGTGGGAGGGGTAACAGATAGTGGATTTGTCAGCCCGTTATTTAGAAGAGGATACAATCAGAAGCTTTACTGAAATAAAGGTACATTCAATTTTCCTGTTTTCTATAGTTCATGTATCTGTAATGCAATAATTTGCCCCTTTTTAAATTTTGAGTAATTTTCTTTTAGTGTCTCTCAGTTATCAAGACTAGAAATACTGAAGGTGTACTTGATCTCCTAAGAAAAGCAAATGAGAAGAACCAATTCCTTTTTCATCACCATATACCCCAGAAGTAAGAAACTTACAAAATAAGCAATGTTGATCATAAAAGAAGAGGATAGTAACCCCAGATATAAATACTGATCATGAAATTAACCATATGTTTATATCTATTTTGAAGCAAAAATGGAGTGGAAGAATGGACATTGTAATCAGCTGTCAGTCAACATTGCAGAGAAACTAACAGGCATTTAGAATTGACAGGCAGAGTTTCATTTCAACAACTAACATTTTATTTTTTACACTTTTAAAGGTTTTTTTAAATTTATTTGAGAGAGAGAGAAGAGCAAGCGAGAGAGAACATGAGTGGAGGGGGAGGGTCAGACGGAGAGGGTAGAGCAGGGTCCCGCTGAGCAGGGAGCCTTATGCAGGGCTCCTAGATTGAGCCAGGACCCAGAGATCATGACCTGAATCAAAGACAGATGCTTGACTGACTGAGCCACCCGGGAGCCCTAATAACTAACATTGTAACATCTCATCCACTATACTGCTGACCCATTTCTTGGCTGACAGCCCACACTAACTTTGTTGACTTGGACATGACTACTTTGATTAAACAAGAAATCCCACAACAGAGAAACATCTGTAAAACTTCATTGTCAAATGAGCCAACAAATCAATTAAAATGTCAACCTTAATGTTTGGCATTGATGTAGAGTATCTTTTAAATTATAATCCTAAATATTCTCAATAGACTCATTTCTTTAAAAGTTCTGTTGATGATTTGAAATTTAAATGTCATGAGTTTCCTAGTATGTGACAAAAGCCAACATTCAGCAGAGGAGTTCCCATTTGTGGAAGAGTTACTTCAGCCTTCAAAGGGAAAACGGAGAAGGCGGGATTGACGAGAGGACCAGGTAAGGAAGGTATAATTTGGGGAGGGAGAGGTGGCAATGGATTTTGAATAGGAAAGATAAATCAGATTGGGATTTCTTTTCAGTCTGCCTTCTACTCCTTATGTGATCTGAAGCAAGTTACTGACCTCCTTCACCTGTAGTTTCCTCGTCAGCTAAGTGATAAGTAACAAAACTTTCTTCATGTAAATAATTTTGCATGTTGCAGCCACTGTTTAATAAATGGTCATGATTATGTTATTAATAGGGATAGATTTTTGTCTATAAAGTAGAAACAAAGTGGAGAAGTTTTGTTCTTTTGACTGGGGCTTTCTCTGAGGGTAGGGTGGCCAGAGGGCTGTGTTAGGGGAGGACACTGCTCTGGGGAACACTTCCAAAATGACAAACTGGATTTTGGCTTTGATGGGTACCTGGTGAGATGTCTGCTCCTCCCAATGGTACAGAGAACTTCTCTAAAAAAGAATGTACTCTCAAGTTGACTCTCCCATCCCCTGGTCCCTTTATCTTCCCACTCTCAAAGAATCCCTGAGTCTCTACTCTCATCTGGCTTTTTCAACCTCAATCTACTGAGGACTCTAGGACTAAGAGAACTAAACCCCAACAAGATCGCCAACAACTAAATAGTGTTGGGGACAGAACTGTCTAACACCTGCTTTTATCACTTATATTTATTTCTTTACTTTTAAAGATTTCATTTATTCATTTGACAGAGAGACACAGCGAAAGAGGGAACACAGCAGAGGGAGTGGGAGAGGGAGAAGCATGCTTCCCACCCAGCAGGGAGCCCGATGCGGGGCTCGGTCCCAGGACCCTGGGACCATGACCTGAGCCGAAAGCAGACACCCAGTGACTGAGCCACCCAGGTGCCCCTTACCACTTATATTTAAAAGCAAAACTAATTTCATAGAAAATAGGGATAGGGCACAAGGCATATCACCTACTTTGTCACTGCTATGTGATAAGAAAAATGATTTGAAAAATAATGGGATATTTTATGAGCTTTGTCGCTGCTTTCTTAGCATGGGAGACTTCCTTTCTGTGATTTAGGGCTTCTTCACAATGCAATGAAGACCATTGGTCTGACGTGACCTTTTACCTTCTTTCCTGCCAGAACCACTCCTTCCTGCTCACTCACTGTGGGCCAGAATTAAATGCTAAGTCATCTCCTTTCAGAGGTTAGAGTACACAGTTATACCCAAGTCTCCAATCCAGTCTAAAGTAAATCTTCCTCCAAAACAGTATATTTTCATCAGATTATGAGGCAAAGTTTGAACAAAGAACTCTTGTCTCACTTTCTACTTTCCCTTCAAGAACCGCCTTCTCCCCGCCATCCGGTGTTGTCTGCTAACCCCGTTGTTCACAAGCCTCACCTCCCATGCCATCCTTCCCCACACCAGCCACCAAAGACTAGAAAGCAAGTTCTGCTCCTTCAAGGGCCTATTTATTAGAAAACTAAGAAAATTATGCTGACAATATTGGATACCAAGAGATGACCACATTATTCTCAGAGAGCAGTGGTTCCAAAGAAGTGGACAGAAGTTAGGGGAAGAGAAAGGATTTTGCCCCCAGGGGACATCTGGCAATGCGTGGAGACTCTGTTGGCTGTCTCATTAGGAGTTCACCACTATGATCTAGTGGGACATCTTACAGTACATAAGATCCCTCTCCATGACAAAGGGTCATTCAACCCAAAATGTCAGTAGTCCTGAGGCTGAGAATCCCATCTCTAAGAGATAATATGCTTTAACAACTCTTGTTCCATAGTTTTGAGTTTTAATTCCAGGCACTGGTCAGTCTCAACAGAGTTGTGTTTCAGAGCAGGTAACCATCAATCACACCCTTGAGACAAATATTTACTTTCTATTCATATAAAACGAGTTCTATGCCTCAGACTGAAGACTCTAGCTAAGCAACTCTTGATCCTTTATTTGGTTGTGTTCTTTTAATCTTTATGCTTAAAGAATAAGTTTAACCAAAAAAATATGAGTTCAACAAAGAAAAAGATTCCCATTGTCGTATTTGCTTCAGATATTCTCTAAAGAAAAAAACTGGACACAGTTAAAGCCCATCTCCCCATTCTTTCTCTTCCCACCTAGAAAATAACCACTAATCTGTGGTAATACCACTTTCACATTTATTTTATGCTTATCTATATATATCTACATAATTATGTAATATGTGTTTATAGTAGTAATTTTAAATGTTTTTTACACTACACATTTTCTTTTCACGCAACATTAAAATTTGTGTACTTTGTTCTTTTCGTAAATCCCGTTAACTCACTTAGACCGGCTCACATGTTAATTTTCCTCCTGATGAGTGACTGCGTTGTCCCCACATTTTCTTTTCTTTTTTTTTTTTTAATATAGCTCTCTGCAAGACAAAGTTTCTTTTTTTAAGATTTTTATTTATTTATTCGACAGAGAGAGACACAGCAAGAGAGGGAACACAAGCAGGGGGAGAGGGAGAAGCAAGCTTTCCCCCGAGCAGGGAGCCTGATGCGGGGCTCCATCCCAGGACCCTGAGATCATGACCTGAGCTGAAGGCAGATGCTTAACCACAGAGCCACCCAGGTGCCCCTGTCCCCACATTTTCACTATTTGTATCCACTTATAGCAAGTCTCCTAACACATACATGCTGAGCATTTGGCTAGGTTTGATATCTTAGGAGAAGTGGAAGTGAGGGGCTACCGACGAAATTTCATGTAATATGTAAACTTCATGTGATAAATTTCATGTAATAAATATCATGGAATATTGCACTTAGCAATACAGATGACTGGGGCCCCTGGGTGGCTCAGTGGGTTAAAGCCTCTGCCTTCGGCTCAGGTCATGATCTCAGGGTCCTGGGATCGAGCCCCACATCGGGCTCTCTGCTCGGCGGGGAGCCTGCTTCCCCCTCTCTCTGCCTGCCTCTCTGCCTACTTGTGATCTGTCAAGTAAATAAATAAAATCTTTAAAAAAAAAAAGAAAGAAATACAGATGACTAATCCTGCGATTTACAAATGAATGCAAAACGATCGAAACTTTGTCTTGAGAGAGCTGTATTAAGCTGTGAGGATAAAAATGTTCGTTATGCTAGAGAATTTTCTCAGAAACACCTGCTTTTAAGTAATTTTTGTTCCTTCCAGGAAGAAAAACCGTACTCCTTATGTCCAGTAGAGCAGTATCAATAAATAAATAAATGTATCTGTAGGCCATGACTGAATCTAGGTTCAAATAAATCAATTATAAAAACATTTTTAAACTGTTAGGGGGATTTATATATGGACTGTGTATTAGATGATATTAAAAAGTTAAGTTTGAGTTAACTTAGTAGCGCCATGGCTATTTTTCAAAATCCTTTTTTCAAAATGCACGAAAAGGGTGCCTGGGTGGCTCAGTGGGTTGAAGCCTCTGCCTTCGGCTCAGGTCATGATCCCAGGGTCCTGGGATTGGGTCCCGCATTGGGCTCTCTGCTCCGCGGGAGGCCTGCTTCCCCCTCTCTCTCTGCCTGCCTCTCTGCCTACTTGTGATCTCTGTCTGTCAGAAAAATAAATAAAATCTTTTTTAAAAAATGCATGAAAAGATATGAAATCTTATATTGCATTGACTATTTTAGCAAAAAATAAGGAGGCACAGGTGAATCAAGTGTGGCAAAATCTTGACAAATATTGCCTGTGTCAGGCTCATTATACTATTCCTCTACTTTTGTGTGTGTTTGACAATTTTCATCATCATTAGGCACACGATTTGTGAACAGAGGCAGACTAATAAAAGCAGGTAGACATTTGGGAGTGATAAGGAAACTCTCGCTCTATAATCCTTCCATATCCTGTAACTGAGTTATTTTTCTCTCTACAAGTAGCTAGACAAGTTCCAGTCTTTTACCAGCAAGATAACCCCATTAAATGCACTATACTACACATCTGTGAGGACAGCAGATACTGACTTATATTCAGGGAGTTTGCATCAAGACGATACTACTAAATCAACTTAAGTGATTTAAACAGACTATCAACCCCCCCCCCCCCACTTCCCACCAACCAGCTGCCCAGTGGAGCGAGGGAGCGCCTGGGTGGCTCAGTACGTTAAACAGCTGCCTTCAGCTCAGGTCATTATCCTGGGGTCCTGGGATAGAGCCCTACTTTGGGCTCCTTGCTCAGTGGGATGTCTGCTTTTCCCTCTCCCTCTGCCTCCCCCCACCCCCCCTCACGCACATGCTCTCTCTCTCCCAAATAAATAAATAAAATCTAAAAAAAAAAAAAAAAAAAAAGCCTGCCCAAAACAAAATGAGTATTGAAAATGATACTCAAATTTCTGTCACAAAATATTATCCCATATTTTCTACAAATGAAAGAGATTCAGTATTGATGCAACCAATGTTATACCAGAATCAACATGGTTAATCGAGTCTCACAGAAAGAATTCCAAAAGTAAAATCAGAGCAAAATGTCAGGCAACCTGAATTCTCTCTGAATAGGTATAAGATCCGAAGCTTCAGCACAGCATTTTGCCCTGGGGGTGGGGGTGGGGGGAGGAAGCCATGGGGACGGGAGCTGAGACATACAGGGCGGGAGCTTCATTAACAATAGGCCATGAGACCCCAAATCCCTGCGTGTGGTGCCTGTGGGCGTGGGCAAAGGGGGGGATCCTGAGGAGGCACTTCCCGTGCAGACGCCGGGCACGTTGTGGAGGACAGCGCCTACATAACCCAGCCACAGCCTCTATTTATTTGTATTGTTTGTGACACCACCAGGACAAGGGCCAACTCGGGCCTTTCTTCCTGCCTGTTAACTTTTGGTCGGTAAGCATTCAACATGGCCTAGTCATATAAGGCAATTTACCGCGGAATTAGTCTCTAGTTCTGAAAATGGCAGAGTGAATCACGTTCATTATAAGCACGACCCTAACCCTAGGTCATCGCAGTCTATAAGCACGACCCTAACCCTAGGTCATCGCAGTCTATAAGCACGACCCTAACCCTAGGTCATCGCAGTCTATAAGCACGACCCTAACCCTAGGTCATCGCAGTCTATAAGCACGACCCTAACCCTAGGTCATCGCAGTCTATAAGCACGACCCTAACCCTAGGTCATCGCAGTCTATAAGCACGACCCTAACCCTAGGTCATCGCTGTCTATAAGCACGACCCTAACCCTAGGTCATCGCAGTCTATAAGCACGACCCTAACCCTAGGTCATCGCAGTCTATAAGCACGACCCTAACCCTAGGTCATCGCAGTCTATAAGCACGACCCTAACCCTAGGTCATCGCAGTCTGTTGCACAATCAATCCTTGAAATCAGTCAGGTACCCAAGGAGGAGGCGGTGGCTCTTAACAGTCCACAGTCCCTCAGAGGATTTACAACGGAGTGAGATAAAAGTTGGTAAAATCTCGGGCGCCTGAGTGGCTCAGTGGGTTAAAGCCGCTGCCTTCAGCTCAGGTCATGATCCCAGGGTCCTGGGATCAAGCCCCACATCGGGCTCTCTGCTCAGCAGGGAGCCTGCTTCCCTTCCTCTCCCTCTGCCTGCCTCTCTGCCTACTTGTGATCTCTGTCTGTCAAATAAATAAATAAAATCTTTAAAAAAAAAAAAAAGTTGGTAAAATCTCAATCCACCACATTCCTGAGTCTACAAGATGCGCCTGTGCCACGGCTGGAGGGAGGCCCGTGGGCCTCGGGAAACAAACGAGGGCGGCGGGAAGTCGGAACGTTCAGGAGAACACGGTCCCCTGACGGGGGGAAAGACGCAGCTTCAACGTTGCAGCAACGATGAGGAAACGTCCTCAGCGCCGGAAGAAGGTGCAAGGACAGGCCGTCGGAGAGCCCCCGCCGGCGGCCCGTCGGGAGCCCGCGCGCTGCAGGTGGCGGCCGGCGGCAGGTGCCGGAGGCGGGGGAGGCGCTCGGGCCGACGGGGCTCCCGCGCTGCGGGCAACAGCACGAGAGGAGCAGAGCGCGAGCCGGTTCAGCGGCACAGAGGGGCTCAGGAAGTGTCTCCAAACCTCATCAGACACAGGAGCGGCGAGGAATCTGGGTGCAGCACGGCCACAACTGCCTTCCCTGCTTAGCCAAGCCCTCTCCGCTTGCTGGGCCTCTCGCCGGCCCCAGACGGCACCGGCACCCCTGGGGCCCTTGGCCTGCCTGGGACCCTTGGCTCCACCCCGACGGGCTCCGCGCCGACTGGGGTCTCGCCGGCCGCCGCACCGGGACACCAGGCTCCGGAGGCGGAAGGTGCGGCGCGGGCGCGCTTGGGTCCCTTCGGCCTCGGCCGCCGGTCCCGGAGGAAGACGCGCCCGCGCGGACCGCAGACACCGGGCGCCCCGACAGGGCGCACCCCCCGGGACAAGGCTGCCGGGCAGGATGGGAGCCAGGACGGGAGCGGAGGCGCACACCGGCCCGGCCGAGGGATTCAGAGACGAGGGCGGCCTGGCTGAGGCTGAAGCAGATGCCACGCGGTCCACGCGGTCCTCCGCCCACGCGCCCACCTGGGCCTGTATCGCCGCGGCCTGTCGGGGGCCTGTCGGGGGCCTGTCGGGGGCCTGCCTGCTCACAGGAAACGCAGCTTGGCCGCTGCGGGGCTCATCGCACTCACAGGCAGCAAATGCTCAGTGACCGCCAGTAGTCACCGCCTATCTCATGGCTAAAAGGGACAGCTACTCTGAATAAAAGAAGATAAATTTAGGAGACTTCAGCCTTACTCTAAACCACGATGACTGATATTTTCTCCTCTTGTTCACTTCCACTCTCTTCTGGAGGTACCATGGAAAAGACAGATGCACGGCAAAAACAAAAAAAGGAAGGAAGGAAGGAAGGAATCCAACAAGTGACACTCTTCACTTCAGTACCGACTAAACTAACGCTAAGGACACCCTCACCTACTGGTTTTTAATCCTCTTAGCCTACCAAATTGGACGCCTTGTGCATTAATTCATGGCCCAAGATGTGCACCACCACCCCCCCCAATCGATAGGGCTCCATAGAATTTCACTCAAGAACAGTGACACCCCAAATCTCACCAAGTACAACAGAAAACCAGCAATAAAGTTTGTTGTCTCCTTAATCATAAGGATACACATTCAAAAATGTACCTGGAAAAACTAAATATTAGTAGATCTGCTACATCCAAGAGAAGTTATCTGACAACAAAAGGAATGTGTGTAGCCAGAAATACCCAATCTTGGTAAAATGTTCCCAGTGATAATACCTGGTGTTCAAGGAAACACCAGAAAGATCTACTAGTTGTTTCAATCCTTTGAACGTAACAATCCAATTACACAAAATGAGCAGATGTTTTCATTCAAATACTTTGTTTCCAAAATGCACTATGGTATAATACAGTTTCTACAGTTCCTCTCAGACAAGCCTCCGGAAGACAAATTCCTCCTAGTGAAGTGTTTGACATTGTGATTATCTTTAATCCTAAATCAGATGGGCACAAAACTGTTTCTATATTAATTTTGAAAAACACATAAAGGTTTAGTCTTTTAATTAAATCAAATGGCTTATTTATTCCTAATTTCATAGTCATCCCTTCCATAGAATTCTACTCTCCTATGAACCCCTGTCTCAAACAATTCTTAAAATTCTTACCCTCAGTAAAAGAGTTTATTGGAACAATGGCAAAATACTAAAAGGCACAAGCACAAGAGAGTTCAGTGACTTAATTCACTTTTAACAAAAATTGACAAGGGTCTTTACTGTAGGACTTTTCTGAGCCCTTGTTACTATGTAATGTATAGTAACTATGTTACTACATTACTCTGTAATGTTACTTTCTAAAAGCAAGGTGTCACATGTGGTGGGAGTAATTATTTATTTCACATATTACCAATCAGCCTTTAGTAGGAAAGGGTTATCTTGAGGAACATTTTTGAGAACAAGTTAGAATAAGGTGCTAATAAAACCTCAAAAATAGGTTTGACTCTAAGATAGTCTAATTAGCATTATTTTCTTAAATCATGAACTATATCTTTAAAAATTACAGGCAACCACCTTTAAATGTACGCCTTTAGAAATGCCCTATAAGAACACAAAGATGAACTAGCGCACTATTACTTCCTACACAGTGAAAACTCATTCAAAACTCAGCCAGCAGCTCTTTTGCATAAAGAACAAAATTATGAGTGGTCCAAGGCCTATAGAATGCACTGCTTTCTGCATATGTCAAGTTCAAACTGGGTAGATGTAAATTTATCCAGTTTGGATACATTAACCATCATAAATGAAAAAGAAGACTTACCGACAGAAGCTGAGCTTTTAAGACCCGACTCCTTTGGGACTCCTTTTTCAATTCGTATTGTGGCCCACTGTTTAAAAACAAGTAGTGTTGTTAGTGTAAACGGTTCCATAGACATAAGGTAACATACTCGAACCTTACTTACACGCAAGTGGAATTAAACGGTAAGCCCAGCACTCTCTGAATTAGAGGCGCCCTTGTAAACCTCTGAGGTAGCGGTAATCAGAGGCTCAAGCACAGCCTTATATTCATCACTGATTATGCTCTAATAAAATGAGGACAAGATCGTGTCTACCCTATTGAAACCCCTCACGCACCTGGGACCCCCATCAAGGACTCCTTGAAGGCACAGGTTATGGCATCAAGTCTGAGTTCAAGGTACTTAATCCTTCTAGGCCTCAGTTTCCTCATCTGTAAAATGAGGACAATAGTTCCTATTCCTCAGGGTTGCCATGAGGATCGAAGGAGATGAACGCTCACCCTCGTGAATACCTACTAAACACAGGAGCCGAAGAATAACTATTGTTTTCATAACAAATAAGGCATTCAGGGGCTAGACACACTCAGAGACACCTAACTGCCTGCATCAGCAATAGGCTTGCGGAAGGGGGCTGTCCACACTTGGGGAACTGGAAAGGAAGTGGGGAAACGGCTAAAGACATCACCCGGTCACCTGGTCACTTGCCCCTATTGAGATGCACAGGGAAATGTTATGATTATGTGGAACCACAGGTTTGCAAAAACTTAAGAACAGGAAAAATCAATTCCCATTTTTGTTTTCAGTATACATAGGAATATAAAGAAATATACCAAGATGTGATTTGTTATTTTCTCCTTTATATTTTTCCTATGCATTTCCAAAATTATCCACCATGAACATCAGTGTTCAGAGACCACAAGTGAACTTTGTTGATAGCATCCCAGAAAATGACAATGGCTATTTTTCCAGTTTAGAAAAGGAATGATTAAAATTATTAAAATATGTCGATTACAATTCCAGAAGCTAACATTGTCTAAACTGAGTGATTGGAGAGGAAGTGGGAAATGAGAGGTAAAAGGCATTGTGATCATTATAAGTAGGACTTCAGCACCCTCGAAGGAGCAAAAAGAATTTTTCAAAAATATAGTGGCCAAAACCAGGTATTGCTAGGCTCACAAGGAACTAAACAGATTTTTTAAAATGCAAATAAGTAAGACAATGAAGGACAAAGACTAAATAACCTAAAACATATACCTGGAGGTCAAGGAGAAGGGCATGACCTGAGTACATCAGGACCCGCACAACAGCCCAAAGAGCCAAGTAGGAACATGCTATTTGCGCTTACAGAACAGCCTATAAATAGACACTTAATCTTCCTGGCTTCAAGTGGCAAGTCACAAATGATAATAAGACTCAATCTTAATCTGATCGTGCCTTTTTCCTTCTTTGGTGATTTAATGCAGGAGTTCTCAAACTCTAGACATACCTCTCATCTCCTCTCCTCTCGATAGAAGTGAAGGTTTATTTCCATAGTTTTTCACTTTAAAGCTTTTAGTACCTATTGTCATTTATAATTAGACCAAAGATAGAAGAAAATGAAATTTTGTCAATAACCAAACATTTGTTATCTTGGAGCTCACTTTTTATCTTGCGGCCAGGTGATTTTATTTTTTATATAAGTGGCAATGACGTTAGATTAGGACAATTATTCCATGCTCATGTGATGGAAAAAACTGATCTTTTGAGGCTGTTATGGGCTGAATTGTGTCTCCTCCCAAAATTCATACATGGAAACCCTACCTTCCCAGTCCTCAGAACGTGACTGCATTTGGAAACAAGGCCTTTTTTAAAAGGTGACCAAGTTAAAATGAGGCCTTTAGGATGTGCCCTAATCTAACATGACTGGTGTCCTTCTAAGAAGAGGAAATTTAACACACAGAAGCACCAGGGATTTGCACACAGCAAGGAAAGATCGTGTGAAGGCAGTCATCTGCAAGCCGAAGAAAGAGGCCCCAGAAGAAACCAAACCTGCCCACACCTTCATCTGGGACTTCCAGCCTCCAGAACTGTGAGAAAATAAATTTCCATTGTCTAAGGCACGCAATCTGTGGTATTTTGTGATGGCGGCCCTGGCGGACTGATACAGGGGCGTGCATCCTACAGCATGATGTGCTGCAGGGCTCTGCGTTCTGTCACCAGGCAAGTGTCAGAAGACATACCTGCTCCTCAGTCGGTAGCTCCAAAGGTCTGTCCTACAAAATGCAGTTACAGTGTCCAAGACCAGCAAAGTTTCAGGTTGGAGGAGAAGTCATTTAATGCCAAAGGGAATGTGTAGTAGAGAACCATTTTCTCCTGTGGGCTTACTCCCCAGGGAAGGTGGAAAGCACCCAAGTTTGCAGCCAGACACTGTGCATGCGAGTTCTGGCTCTGCACTTCCGGGCCGGGCTCATCTCAGAGGGGAGATTTTTCACGTCTTGGGACCTTGGCTTCATCATCCCTAAACCAGTGACAGTACCAAGATGAAAGATTAAAGAAGGTGATCTATCCAATGACTGCCACACAACAGGCCACAAAGTGGAAAATGTTGGCTTCCTCCTCCCTCCTCACACCCTACAATTTATTTAACTTCCAAAATGATCACTTTTTTCCAGACCGCCATTGCATCTTCCAATAAACAGCTCTGTCGCTTCTACCATGCCAACTGATCAGGTAAGCCCAGAGAAAGAGATGGGGAATATCTCTTCGGAAGTTCTACGCCTCTTCTAGAGGTTATCTCAGAAAACATCTGCCTCCAGGAAACATGAAAAATGCAATTCTGTCCACAAGAAGATCCTGAAGTATGACGGTGGCTTTTAGCAATCCCCATTGTCACTCCCATCTTACTTCCCACCCACCCCCAAAAAGAAAAGTTGAAAGATACTTCCCATTGGGTTCTCACTCTACTTTACTTTAAAAATCCTCTTGGGAAGCAAAAAGCAGCTGTCTCTAATTCACACACAAAAAGTGTTAGGTACGATTTTAAGGTATCTTCCTTTTTATTCATGTATTCATTTATTTGTTTTTTAAGTAGGCTCCACACCCAGTGTGGAGTCCAGTATGGGAACTCATGACCCTGAGATCAAGACCTAAGCCGAAATCAAGACTCACACCGGGCTTGAACTCACAGCCCTGAGTTCAAGAGCTGAGCTGAGATCAAGAGTTGGACACTTAACTGACTGAGCCACCCACGTACCCCTCAGTCTGAGTTTTAAAGCTTAGATCAAAAGCTTGCAAAAATGTGACACTGTCACCTAGATAATGACAACTTTCAGTTCTTACGCTAAAAAGACATTTAAAAATTAGCTAAAAAGGTAAAAGGAGAGGATGAAAATTATATAAAAATTCAAATATAAGGTTTATCCAAATAACAGCAGGCCACCATCCGTAGCATAAAACAGTTTCTCGACAGACCTGTCATCTTGGCAGAGTAAGAACTCGGGCTCTAGATTCAGATTAAAATCCCAATTCTACCACCAACAGCTGTATGCCGCTATCCGGACGAATCCGCTCTGAATAACCATTCCGTCACCTGTCGGCGGGAGTAACACAGCCTCTGTCAGAGAGCCGTGCAATTAAGCACACTGCCTGGGCAGCTTTATTATTACTTTCTGTCATAAACGGCCACGGCCTTTTAATACGCTTATTGTATCTCCAACAGCAGCAATAATGCCTGAGTATTAGAGTAACAGAGGGGTTAGAACCACCTGACATGACATTTATTGACATGCCTTTTAAAGAAGATGAAAAACTAATTGGTGGATGGTGGAAAGCGTAAAGGGAAAGAATAATAATTAAAAAGCAAAAATAGTCTGCTCTGGGTAAGTACACAAACTCATTAAAGATCTGAAGGTAGGTTACTTAGCCACATAAGAGCAAAAGCAAAAACAAACAAGAAAACAAAAACAAAACCAAAGAGTGTTCCAATTCAGGCAGCACTGAGATCGGAGGACCTCCCGCGTATCAGTGCTTTCCTCGACCTCCCCCATGCAGGCGCGCGGTAGCTCTGAGTCATTCCTCTCTACACCCATGCGGCATCTTAAGTGACCTACTCAAGGTCACAGGGCCAGAAGTTCCGAGGAATCTGTCCATGCTTCCAGCTTATTTCTCAAAAGCGGAGAGAAAAATTAGTCCATCAACATTCATTATCTGTCCATCGCCTGTGCTCTCTGGTTGGATTATTCACGTCTCACTGCCCTGTCTTCTCTACTGTTCCTTTACGGATACTCTCTTCCTACCTCAACTTTCCTGTAATCACGAGCCTTGGGCCAACACATAGCAGTCCTTCACCACCCTCAGCCCTGTCAGCTTCTGTGGTTGGAAATGGCTTTTTTTTTTTAATCTTAAATCTATGTTCCTGTTTGAAATAAACATGAAAATTACACACACACACACACACACACACCCACACACACCCCCTCCCAGAGATTCCGATGTGTACATCCTACCATCCAAACGCACCTCTCCACATCCCCACCCCAAAGTTTTACTGTTCATGGTCTGAATTCCTGAAACAATTGTCCCAATACGAAGTTGCAATAATGCTATATAAACTGCTTAGAAATCATGATATACCCCTGGAAAAACACCAGTTTAGAGAAAGAAACCACCAAATCCATTGAAAACTAAGTGCTAAGGAATAATGAGTAACAGAAAGACCAGGCCCTGCACAGAATCAACAAAAAGGCGATGTATTTGTCTAGAACTAAAAACGCCCGAATACTAAACAACCAGCACAATGTTTAAGGGAATTATCCCTATAGTCGAGAAAAGCAATCTACTATAGCACCCAACGGAAACGTCTGTGAAACATCTAAAGCTGTTCCAGCATGAGGAGGAGAAGCCGAGGGTCACCATTTCCTTCTTCTGTGTCTAAAGCAGACATCACTCTGGGATCACAGCTCCTTCCTGAGGAGCCCAGCTGCTCCCAAACACAGGCGCTCCAGTCAGCGACAAGTCAGAGTTGGCCTACAAAATGAGTCCCCATTCCAATTGCATATATGCCGACCATCACTCTGACCCAGTAACTTACGCTAAGCAAAGAGGGTATAGTTCCTTAGGCTGCCATCTACCTGGTTTCCAAGCTACGTGGTCTATCTCCCAGTAACAAGCAGCGCCTCTCTAAGTCTCTTCAACTCTAGACCGACAAGAAAAAATGAAAACTTCAGGCCCGACCTAACTGAAGACCAGGTTCTGAACTGGCTACATCCCTTCCAAGTATAGTAGTCGTTTGCCAGGCAGACAGCAACTAGCTGGTCTCTCTCCTTGACAGCTCTTTTAGTTGTACCTTGAATTATTAAAGCAAGACAGACCGGAGTCAGAGGCTGGAAGCCAGGGTGTGGGATCTCCCTCCACTCCAATCTCACTTGGGGTATAAATTCCAAAAGACACTACTGTACAGGAGAACAACTCAGTCATTTCAGAGTTCTGAGAAAGAGTCCTGAACACCAGCCAAAGAGGATCGTCTGCTACGGGGAGAGTATCTGAAGAAGACCTAGCAGTAAAGAAGCAGCCTAAGAAACTCACAGCGCAGCAGGACCAAGTTCAGAGTGTGAAGCCAACAGGAAAGTTAAACGCTGCCCTGTATCTCCCAGCAGAAACAACAGAACCTTTAAAACCTGAAGATGAGGGTGAAGAATCAAATCCAACTTCAGAGATGACACAGGAAAGCAGCCACAGAAAGAAAGTGCAACAAAAATCTGGGGCAAAACAGGAGATTAGCAGGTAGAAGAGCATTGCAGGAGGTTAGCAGGTGAGAGATTAGCCAGTAATCTCCACGTGGGAGATTAGCAGCTTAGAGATGTGTATCTGGCAGCCACCCCACTCACTGAGGGAGAAAAAAAACCAAGGCCTGCGGGTAGACCGAAGATAAGGGAAGAAAAATGAGAACTTGATTTGGAAGGTCCTGTAGGAGTTAGAGAAAAAAGGGTGGCAGTGTCTAAATAATAATATTATTCATTTTAATTAAAAGCCGCAGACAATGTTTTAGCAGCTAACACCTACAGGCACCCTTCTAGAATGCTTGACATGTTAACTCACTAAACAACCCTGTGCAGGGTTCCTGGGTGGCCCTGGGTTAAGCCTCAGGTCCTGATCTCAGGGTCCTAGGATCAAGGCCCAGCCTCAGGCTCCCTCCAAGCATCTGCTTCTCCCTCTGCCCCTCCCCCCACTCATGCTTTCTCTCTCTCTCTCTCTCTCTCTCTTACTGTCTCTTAAATAAATAAATAAAATCTTTTTTTAAAAATGAACAACCCTATGGAAATAGATGTTATATTGTTATTCCCATTCTACAGATGAAGGAAATAAAGCACAAGAAGTCGGTGACTTCCTTGAGGTCACAAATTGAGAAGCGGAGCTAACTTTGGAAGCAAATCTGAGCGAACCTGTATCCAGAGTCTCGTCCTCATCACTGGACTACAGGTCCTCTCCTCAGTAAGACTCCTGTCTCCACTTAATTCAAGCAAACCACTGACTTCTCTGAGTCTGCTCCCTCCCCTGGAAAAAGGGGGTAACACAAGCCCTCCCTCCCTTCCAAGGCAGTGGGGAGCATCTGATGAAAGAGCAGAAGGGACCCCCCCCCCCAGTCATGTAGTTAAGCTCTGTGTAAGGCTGAGCAGCTCTGGCTCCCCACCCACCAACAGCTTTCTGTGCAGAATCTGGAAGCAGGAGTGCAGGGAGAACAGAGGTCAAAAAAGATACATTTCAATGACATTTCAAGTGCTTTGGTTAGATAAAATTTCCATGACTCCATTAAACTATAATCAGATTTCTCTCCACCGCCCAGCAATCGGTTTCTTATCTTGAGCATAAGCTGGAACAGGATGCCTTCTGGACAGCCTTAGTGCGCGAAAGGACCTCTGAAACCCGGGGCTATAAAACCTGGGCAGAGCGAAGGGACACCACGCACTACATGATGGACAGACAAATCTGCAGCATAAAAGACATTTGCCTTGTCATTCTAACCAATACTAGTAATAAACCAGTGGTTTATGGTGGTCAGAGTGGTTTATGGAGGAAGGTGGTTATGCACCCAGCAAGGGGAAGGACAAGGTCTGAGCCCGGACCCCCTGCACGCTGCGGGAGTAGCCCAGACGCTGTCTCCGCGCGACTGCGGGGGACAAACGCGCACCCCGCGGGCCCGCTGACCTTCCGAGACGGTCTCCTCGCACCAGCTCGGCTCTCAACAGCTCTGCTGGAGGCCACCACCGCCCCGGGGTCTCTCTCCCTAAAGCCCTCAGCTGTGTCGGGGCGCCACAGCCCCCTGGCACTCACCTCTAAAGTTTTCACCAAGATTTTCATGTAGATCTCGGAGATGCCCAAAGACACCCCGAAGGCCGAAGGCAGGAGGATGAGGCCGAGCACCAGCGTCAGCCAGGTGGAAAGGATCTTGCCGGCCAGCTCTGCGCCCTCCATGGCTGGGCGCGCCCTCTCGGAAGGGGTCCACGGAGGCGGTCCGAGCGCGACAGCTGTGTCCCTGTCCCCCGGCAGGCGGCGGCAGCTCCGGGAACAGAGGCGCGGAGCCGGGCTCCGGAGGGTCAGCGCCGCCGCCTCCCGCCACTCACCTCTGCAGGGAAAGAGGAAAGGAAGGAGAGAACTTTGAGCACGACGGCAATTTCCTTCCTTCCCCTTCGGGCTCCTCCCGGCCGCGCCCGTTAACTCTCTCCCCGCCGGAGGCCCGGGCTCGCGCCGAAGCCACCGCAGCGGACGCAGACCTGGGCGCGCCGGCGGGCGACGGGAGCGGGGGTGAGCGCAGTGACACCGCGCGCGGGCCCCACCCGGTGCCTAATTTCCTCTGGGCGGCGTTCGCGACGACTCAGCGGCTGAGTCACCGAGGCCCTCCCGGAGCGCGCGGCCCCGCGGGCGCCCCGCACCACCGCACACGCGCCGCGGGCGCAACGGGCGCCAGGCCGAGCCCTGGGCCGGGGCAGGCTGCGCTCCCGCGCCGGGCGCCCTACTTCTGCGCGGGGCCTCGCCCCGCCTCCCCCGCCACCCAACCCGGAGCCTCCAGGCGGGTCCGCACCGCCCGCGCCGCCGCCCCCGCCCCCCGCCGCCCCCCGCCGCCCCCCGCCGCCCCCCTGCTTCCCCGCGCCCCGCCTCCTCCGGCTCGCCCGGCCAAGGTCCTTTGGGGAGCAGAGCTTTGGGCAACACGTTAGCATTTCTTCACCCCCGGAATGACGCATCCGGGACGCTGGAGGAGGTCGCGGCTGTAACACAGGCTCCTGCGGGGAGAGGGAAAGCACAGGGCGCGGCGGGGCCGCCGTTGGCGCCGCGTCCGGGTCTCCCGCGCCCCCTCCCCCTCCGCGAGCAGCGGCGCGGCCCCGACTCCCGCTCGTCGGCGGAGGGGGAGGCTCTCCCCGCGGCCGCCCTCTCCCCGGCGCGGGCGCCCTTCGGCCGAGGCTGCCCTCTCCCCCGGGGACGGCGCGGGCGCTGCGGCCACCCGCACGGCGCGCACAAGCGCGGGACGCCGGCCGAGCGGGACCCCGCGGCCTCGCCCGCCCGCAGGACACGGGGAAGGCCGAACCCTCCGTGGCTTTCGCGACCTGAGCCTGTCGGAGACACAGCATCGGGCTGCCCGAGCTGCCAGAGCGCGACCGAAAGGGGCCGGAACCTCACGCACACAGGCCTCCTTCGGGTGTCATTTCAAGCTGGAAAAACTGGGAGGGCGAGCGAACCGAAGCAGCCAGTGTCGACGGCAAACGCTTCACAGAAACCTGCCCCTGCCCAGGGCGGGGAGGAAATGCGGCGCAGAAGGGAGGAGAGGAGCCCAAGGCGAAGGAAGTAAAGGCTGGTCCTCCGCACCTCCTGCCAGCTGCGGAGCGCAGAGAAAGAAAACAATTACCACTCGGGCCCAGGAACCAAGTTACGGGGGCGGGGGTGTCCGTCGTTAAGCGTCTGCCTTGGCCTCGGGTCCTGATCCCAGGGTCCTGGCATGGAGCCCCACATTGTGGGCTCCCTGCCCAGCGGGGAGCCTGCCTCTCCCTCTCCCTCTCCCCCTGCTTGTGCTCCCTCTCTCGCTGTGTCTGTCTCTCTGTCAAATAAATAAATAAAATCTGTTAAGAATTCTTTTTACAAGGAACCAAGTTATGAATGAAGAAGTTTCGGGGTTTTGGTTTCTCCGTATGCCCTTCCAGGTTACAAAAAGAAGGAAGACACAATTGCCAAAACTGTCCCAGTTCTTGCTGAAAACAAACACCTATTTAGCATAAAACCTTAAAGATTATAACGACTCATTTAACATCTATACTTGAGGCAAAATTCTTACTCTCCTTATATTTCCTCAAAGGAAGGTGACTGAGGAATGCTGAATGACTGGGCCAGAGTTTGCCCAGCAAACACCCAGGGCCCGCAACTCCGCCTAAGGATGACTCTTTCTAGCCAGCCGGACACAGGTGCTGCCCACAATCCTTAGTCATTTCTGTTGCTCATGACCAAACTCCATGAACTGGCTTAGGTTTGCTGGTTTTGGTTTTTTCACTGCTGTGGAAGAAGTACTGTCCCACAACAGAATGGCAGAATGGGAGTACCGTGGAATGTGTGGTCTTAGCTTGACCGCAGACCAAAGCTCTAAGCTCGGGCTGCTAGTCTTTCTGTGCTTCCGCTTTCTCATCAGTAAACTGGACTCATTTTCGGGTCAGATGCCATTGTGAGTTTGAAACTACTTCGTTTAACAACACAGCTCTCCGCGGAGATCAGAAAGCGAGTGTGTGCAAGTGCGAAAGCTCTCCATCTTCTTCTTGCCTAAAACAGCAGAGCCAAGACAGACTCACCTTTGCAAGTGATGAGGGAGAGGGAGGAAAGGGGAGAGAAAGTGGGTGGTCCCTGAGCTCCCCGCAGCACTCACCTCACCTCTCCCCACTCCTGCAGCCCTTGAGGCGCTTTCAATGAAACCCAAGTAGGACCCTGTTTCCTCTCCTGCAGTTTGGACTCCCTGCACATACTCTGTTCTCTTCCTAGGGCTACCTTGTTACCAATGACCGCAGACTTAATGACTTAAAACAAGAAAACTTGATTTTCTTGCAGGGCCAAGCTCCTTCCAAAGGACTGGGGAGGAGTGGGGATGACACAATCTTTCCTTGCTTCCTCTCCCTTCAGGAGGCTCCCAGCATTCGCTGGCTGGTGGCAGCACCACTCCACTCATGGTCTCAGTCTTGCTAAGTCTTCTCTTCCCGTCTCTTCTTTTCTCTGATAAAGACATTGTCATCCTAGACTCAGGACCCACCCTCACCCAGGGCGATCTCATCTCGAGATCCTTCACTTAATTATACTCAGTCTGCAACAACCTTTATTCTAAATAAGGTCACATTCACAGGCTGGGACTTGGGCATGTCTTTCGGAAGGCTACAGTTCAATCCACTAAATCCACTACACGTATCATCTCTGAAAACTGAGATAAAAGACCCACTTGGAGAGGTTGTTACTGGGATTTGAGATTATATTTTAAAAATTCAGTTGAGGGTAAAATGCTCAATCATGAGGTTGTTCAGAACAATCCTGGTTTTCACCTTTTGTCCTGGCACATATTTTAATAATGCTTCCTATCACTCTCAAAAATATCCTGGTTTGAATGGAAATTACATGGTTCCCTTCTGCTTATATAGTTTCTAAGATCCTTCCCACTCCTAAAATATTGGATTCTCTGAAAAAATCACTGTCAAGTTCTGTGTATGACCCCTTGTCAACACCTGAGGCCGAATGAAGTTGTATTAGGGAATGAAGGAAAGGGATTAGGATCTGTTCACATCTTCTCAACTTCAGTGTGGATAGAAATCCCTGGGGCTCTTGTTAAAATGCAAGTACTTAGCAGGGTCCAGGTAAATCGCTAGAAGCCAACGCAAAAAGATTCCCAAGAGCTGGCGGCCGTTATCCAGGACTCACTTTGTGATTTTGTATCATCTTCATACCCCTGCTTTGATAGCAGTTGGGGGAATGTGAACAGAGGACTTAAGGTTAACAAACTTCGAGCAAATGTCAGTACTCTTATGACTAGATATCTCCAGCAAATAAGATGCCATACTTGAAGCTAAATGATGAATATTGATCTAACTTGAGAGGTAGGGTAGAACTCAGAAACCTGGGGTGAAGCAGATCGCTGAAGCATTTTATTGAACAGACAAGTTTTGCAGTTCTTGTCTCCAGCCTTGGTATGAAACCTCTCTTTTCTCTGATTTCACACCTTTCTTGGGTCTTCATCATATCCCGCCTTGATTCCCATGTTTGCTTTACCATTCCACTGTAAACTGCTCATTATCAGGAATCTTTTCATTCATCTGTATCTCCCTGACCATTATCCACTCCTCCACCGGCACAGAATCTTACTTCATGCCCCACTGTTGTTCAAAGCCTGCAGTGTGACCCTAATGGTGACTAAGTAAAGTCCAAACATCTAGGGCTAGTTCTTGAAGCACTCCAATTTTAACTCCCATCACCTTCCAACAAAACCTTTCTCACCTTCTTTTGGTTTCTGCTGGGTTTCTTCTTCTCTGGGTCTTTGATCACACCATAGTTGCCCTTCCCCATGCCCTTCCCAACATCCCCTCCAACACCCACCCCATGGACCTGTGCTAAACCTCCATCATTTTTTTTTTAATTTTGTGTGTCTTTGTGTTCATTATTTATGCACCACACCCAGTGCTCCATGTAATACATGCCCTCCATAATACCCACCCCCAGGCTCACCCCAACCCCCCCACCCTCCTCCTCTCCAAAACCCTCAGTTAGTTCCTCAGAGTCATAAGTCTCTCATGGTTTGTCTCTCCCTCGATTTCCCCCAACTCACTTCTCCTCTCCATCTCCCCGTGTCCTCCGTGTTATTCCTTATGCTCCACAAGTAAGTGAAACCATATGATAATTGACTCTCTCTGCTTGACTTACTTCACTCAGCATAATCTCTTCCAGTCCCGTCCATGTTGACACAAAAGTTGGGGATTCGTCCTTTCTGATGGAGGCATAATACTACATTGTATATATGGACCACATCTTCCTTATCCATTCGTCCATTGAAGGGCATCTTGGTTCTTTCCACATTTTGGCAACTGTGGCCATTGCTGCTATGAACACTGGGGTACAGATGGCGCTTCTTTTCACTACATCTGTATCTTTGGGGTAAATACCCAGTAGTGCAATTGCAGGGTCATAGGGAAGCTCTAGTTTTAATTTCTTAAGGAATCTCCACACTGTTTTCCAAAGTGGCTGCACCAGCTTGCATTCCCACCAAGAGTGTAAGAGGGTTCCCCTTTCTCCACATCCTCTCCAACACTCGTTGTTCACTGTCTTGTTGATTTTGGCCATTCTAACTGGTGTAAGGTGGTATCTCAATGTGGTTTTGATTTGAATCTCCCTGATGGCTAATGATGATGAACATTTTTTCATGTGTCTGTTAGCCATTGGTATGTCTTCTTTGGAGAAGCGTCTATTCATGTCTTCTGCCCATTTTTTGACGTGATTATCTGTTTTGTGTGTGATGAGTTTAAGGAGTTCTTTACAGATCTTGGATATCAGCCCTTTGTAGTGTCATTTGCAAATATCTTCTCCCATTCTGTGGGTTGCCTCTTTATTTTGTTGACTGTTTCCTTTGCTGTACAGAAACTTCTGATCTTGATGAAGTCTCAAAAATTCATTTTTGCTTTTGTTTCCTTTGCCCTTAGAGATGAATCTTCAAAGAACTTGTTGTGGCTGATGTTGAAGAGGTTACTGCCTATGTTCTCCTCTAGGACTTTGATAGATTCCTGCCTCACACTGAGGTCTTTTATCCATTTCGAGTTTATTTTTGTGTATGTAAACCTCCATCATTTGCCTGACCTCCATAAACTATTTTTACTGATAAATCAGAATGACATTTTGGGTTTCTAGGAGTTAGTGTCAATTCCAAAAGAGCCTCCAGTATTCCCTGAAAGTCGATTATTTCTCTTTCCTCAACGTGCAGTCACCTTAATAAATGGCCTCAGGTCTTTTGGTGGAAGACCAGGAGATATATTAACAGTATAACACTTTCAGCAGTCTTCAAAGGGACCCAGCCTCCCCTTCTTTCAAGTGGTTCTGAGTCTGTAAACTGGCTCAAGTTTGGGAATTAACTGAGGGACTAAGACTATCTGTTTTGTGATTCAAAGTAAACTTCTGTTGACTAAACCTAGAAGTCTTCCACTTATACAGGATACAAGTGAGAATTTAGTACACAACCTGTCTATTTCTTTTGCTCAACCAGTCAACACCAGAGGTTTCATGGATTCAAACTATTACTACTATGACTCTGCTGTCCATTACAGTCATCCTACTCACCTCGTCTGTGGCCGTTCAGTGCAGCCACTTGGCCCCTGTCTTCCTAGAGTCCCATCACATTTAAGGACCCCAGTTCAATGGTAGCAGTTCCCACTGTAAACTCTGACACAGAGAAAAGCAACCACAGAGCTTTTTAAGGATGCTGGAGCTCCCTTTCACAAATGTATTTGTCACCGTTGAAGGAAGAGGTATGTCTTTGGATTTGTGCCTTTCAAGGCAAGTGCCTTGGGGAGCCCATTCCAGGATCTTCTGGCAAAGGAGGGCTAAGTTCTTCAGGTGGAGGTAGAAAGCTGCTTCCGATGGCAAAGATGACTCAGCAGACTTTAAGGGTTCCATGTCCCCTAGCTCTGTCAAGACTGGTCCTGATATCCTCTTGTCAGTCTTCAGGATCCTGTTTCTTCCCAATCGATGCCATCAAATTTTATGTTATAATTCAGTCATTCAGAGGATGAGACTTGAGGCCTCCTTTTCAGAAATACTGGCCCATGGCTCCAAAAGACGTTTGCACATCTCTTACTGTATCATGCTATGGACTATCAGTGCCCTCCTTGTATCCTGAAAACAGAGCCATTGGTGCACTTAAATCCAATCAGATTAAAAAGACAACTCCAGAAAACTCATCCTTTAGATTCTGAATGAGTTTGTATGGGAATAAAAGGCACCGTATGGGAATATATGCAACGATATTGCAATAGCCTTGTATGTTGACAGATGATAGTTATACTTGTGGTGAATATAGCATAATGTACAACTATGCTGTACATCCGAAACTAATATAACATTGTGTGTCAACTCTACTCAAATTTTAAAAAAAATTAAATACCATCAATCTCTCATGTGTGAGAATGAGGGCAAAAAAGGAAAAGTAACGTCTAACTATAAAAATAGTAAAAATAAAGTATTATTATAAGAACAGTTGTGATCTCGTGTACCCCTGAAAGGGTCTTAGGGACCTCCAGGAGTCCCTGACTATATTTTGAAAACCAATGACCTAAATAGAAGTATTTTTCCAACAAAAATCATAGTGCATGAAGGCACATTATTTATGATAGAGTTGGCTAATACCTCATGCCTATGCCTCATTCCAACTTATCTGAATTAAATTATATGACTAAAAAATGAAAAAAAGCAAAAAAGAAATAGTGGTCATTCCACACAGGTAACATTTTGAGATGGGAAACATAAATCTTTTCCTTCTCAAGGTGTCAGTTCCTGGAGGGAGGGCGGGGGGGGGTCTCTCAAAGTGTGAATATTTTCCTTGCCAGGTATGATTCTAGCTTTAAAAACTAGAGTGCATATTTTTAAACTGCTTAGCCCTAAAAGCCAAGCATTTGCTTCATCTGTGCTCAGTCCAAGGAGCAATGGATCTGCTCCAATTTTGGAAGGAAAACTGACATTGGAAAAGGTAGTCTATCCATTTCCATGACGGAACGTTCCTAGGGAACTCTTCAAGGATGGTTTTGACACATTCAACTATCTCTTTATGGATAGGCTAAGAAACTAACTCTGGAATCTAGAATGTGACCCCACAGGGGGCCTGGGTGGCACACCTGGCTGAGAGTCAGAATCTGGGTTTCTACTCAGGTGGTTCTTGGGGTCATGAGATCGAGGTGGGTCTCCCCGCTCAGCCTGGAGTCTGCTTGGGCTTCTCTCTCCCTCTGTCCCTGTGGCTCATGCTCTCTGTCTCTCAAAATAAATAAATAAATCTTTAAAAAAATAGAATGTGACCCCACAGATTCTAATCTGCAGTATGACTGGGAACCACTATCATAGGACCTAATAGCTGAACCTACGCTACCTAGTCTCCAAATGTGGGAGTCAGAACTAGTAGTTACACTTTTTCATGCCATAGCAAGCTGTTATGATATAGTAATATAGTCAATGCACATTTGCTGAACTGAACAGAATGTCCCCAAAGAGCAAGAATGCAGCTTTCAGGAGTACGTCCACAGGGACAAGGGAAGCCTCTGACGAGAAAGCCCGAGCTCCCTTTTCCCCAGTGCATTTATTCACTGATTTTATGTAAATCAGCTGTCAGAAACTAATGGACCTTTATGAAGACCCATCCAACATTTTTTAAGAAATTTGAATTGATTGCCTACATATTAAAATCTTCACACTAAAATTAGAATTTCCAGACTCTCTTATAATCAGGCAACACTGAGCTTGCTTCCTCTAGGACAGAACCTCTTCACCTTCATCCCTCTCACGGTCTTTCGTCATCATTAGGGCACCAATGTATTTCTTACAGTAGGACAGAAATATGAGGGAAATGAGTTGTACTTTGTACCTAAGTCCTTGTCAAAATTTTTCTTCACCTCAGTCTACTTCTTCATTTTCATCACCTGCCCAGCCTCTCCCAGTAGGTGTTTGAATTTAAATCTCAGCCTGCCCAGTTAGAATTTCCTCCACAGGGAATTTTATTATCCCACTACTACCAAAGCTTTAGGGTTTCAGTATTCCCAAGAGCTGGATATTATGATGAAATGAGTTTCTTTTTCTTTTCTTTCTTCCTTTCTCTCCTCTCTTTAATTTTTTTTTTTTTTTTTTTTTTTTTTGTCAAAGACCAGAGATCTTCATTTAAGATTAGAGGAGTCTGGTGGCCCAGTGTCCTGTGTCCCTAGGACAATACTAAAACAGAAGACAGAAGACCCCACTACAGAGTTCGGTATCTCTGGGGAAGGGGAGAGAGATGACAACAAAGGAGAATAAAATTGGAGAAATAATAAAAATGTTGACAACAGTTTCCAGTAAGAAACTGTTGGCTTAGGGAAGGTCTTCTTCCTCAGACAGCTGTCATCACTTTATCCCCAGTAATATCCACTTTTACATAATTTACCGATATTCCCAAAATCTTTTTCCAATTTTGGAAGAATCATTACATTATTATAATAACCAGCAAAACTTCCTAAGAGATGTTAAAAGTTCACTTCATACTCAAAATTCCTGGATAATAGCAACATTTTGTTCAGATGCTAATACTCTATCTAGCCTTCTGAACTCACCTGGGAGTGGGTAAAGTCCTCGACCCTCTGATGGAAGGACACACATGCACTCACACAGTTGCTCGTACATAGGTCTTGGTGGTTTGATGATTCCAGGGATGATTTTATGATTTATCATTCTCTGATGATATAATCAATCATGCACTGAAATTCCTTCATGATTGGAAAACTTGTCATAGAGATTGATTTTCTGACTTTTGTCCTTAAAATATTCACATTTCAGGAAAAATAAAAAAACTTTGGAAGATAAAAAACTTTGAAAAACAAAATGCAACTCTACACCATTTATTTGGACAAGTGGTAATAGCTGGAAACTGGTATTTTAAATATTTTATTTTATTTTTTTAAAATATCTTATTTATTTATTTGACAGACAGAGATCACAAGTAGGCAGAGAGAGAGGAGGAAGCAGGCTCCCTGCGGAGCAGAGAGCCCGATGTGCCCGATGTGGGACTCGAGCCCAAGAACCTGAGATCATGACCTGAGCCAAAGGCAGAGGCTTAACCACTAAGCCACCCAGGCACCCTGGTATTTTAAATATTTTAGATGCATACCTTCCTTTTACTCAGAGTAAAAATAAGTAGATTAATAGTGAAGGAGAGCGGTCAAATTTATCCAAGGATTAGTCTTGGAGTTTTTCATTCTGCAAGTTCATAAGTTATAAACGTTTTCAAATCATAAGTTACCCTTAATTAATGGATTACTGTCACCACCCTATAATACATAGTGCTAAAGTTCACTTCTGCATCTTGAACAGAGAGCAACTAGCTGACAACAACAATTAAAAGAAAACAGCTTGCTGACTAATTAGTAGCTTCAGTGTACTCTGGCCTCTGTTAAAAAGAAAATCTCTTCAACCATCATGATGAGCGTTACAAGGCACCACTGTTACTTAGAATGCTTCACCCATTACTCGTTGTCTCCTCCTCATGCCTCCCCACTGAAGTGGGAGGAAAAACACGGCCCTCATCAAGCCAGAGTTTAAAAGAGACAGTGATGCCGAGCACATTCTAATGCAACTTCCATGCTTCAGTTATTTCCACCATCCTTTTTGCTATTCTAACAAACGAGAACTTTATTATTTTACTTACTTTAAATCCATCAGGTATTATTCTCACTAGAAAATGACTATCAGTGTTTTGGGCAGGACCTCATCATAAATGCAAAGAAAACTAGTTAACCCAACCTCATCCATGAACAAACAGTCAGGTGAAGGCAATCATCTCAGTGCTTCTCAAAATGGAGTTCCCGGAACCACAAGAAACACAAACAGAATCGTGGAGGATCCATAAGTCCTCTGTGAGGAAGCAGTGACCATCAACTCTTTAACTCAGCATTTCTTAAATTAGAGTATACAAACAGAGATCTCAGAGATCTGAGAATTCTCTGGGTTGAGCATCCCAGGAAGATGTTGACATGGTTCTGAGGCTGGTGAACTTAAATCTGAAGGAAATGTTCTTTGGAACCAGGAAAATCTCAACCTATGACTCTGTCATTAAAGACCTTAAAAACTAAATGGTTCACCTATACTATATGTGTTGAATGAATTAAGGAAAACATCAGCGTGCCCGCTGTTGACTAAGGTCTCAACCGCAAACTTTCCTACTGACCTGCATTTACAAAAGTGTGTCAGGGGCACAATCTTTGCAACTCCTGTCTGGAAAATACCATGACCCAGTCTCCCCAGCACTCCTAAAGCCAAATGCAAATGAGATTCTGCAAGATTGCCTGGAATGAGCTACCCTGAGGAGGCAGGTTCTTCTTATAAATTTCCAATGAGGTTAGAGAGAGTGAGACAGAACATCAAAATGCAGACCCACCTCTCCTTCAGTGTGATCATCTCCATTTGAGATAGCTAAAATGGCCCTTGGTTTTAAGATCTAAAATTTGGTTTTATTTGACAGACAGAGATCACAAGTAGGCAGAGAGGCAGGCAGAGAGAGAGGGGGAAGCAGGCTCCCTGCTGAGCAGAGAGCCCTATGCGGGGCTCGATCCCAGGACCCTGGGATCATGACCTGAGCCGACGGCAGAGGCTTTAACCCACTGAGCCACCCAGGCACCCCTAAAATTTGGTTTTAGATCAAGCTTTTGTGGCCAGTTCATAACATCAAATTCACAGGAGACTGAGCTATGAATCAGAAAGCCTAGTGCCATATATATGGGGCTGTGTATATTTTTCTAGTAGCCAGAACATGTTCAAAATATAGTACTTCCTCCTTCACTGTGTAAAAGGGTTGAAAGGCCAAATTCAGAATCAAAAGAAATGAGAGCAAGACAGCTGTACAGTGTTGAGGGTTCTTTCATCCACGGCCAAGTGAGCCCTGGAGCAGCACTGCTGCTGAGTGGCTAAAAGACGAGTTGCCACCCTCCAGCGCCTCTTCCGGCCATGTTATGTGATAACCACTCAAGTCAGCCTGTCTGGTTTCTCTCTTTCTCCTTATTCTACTTGGACTCTCAGCTTCCTACATCAAATAAGTTTCTCGATAGTCAGTGAAGTCATGGTTCTTTTCCTGTTAGTCATTTTTGTCACTCATCTGGGAAATTTATGCTAGTCACTTTCATGGGTGTTCCTCACATCTCTTCTGCAACACATTTACCAGGTCTTCCTGATTTTTTTTTTTTTTTTGCCACAAATGATTCATTATGCATAGTTTCATGCATCCTCTTAAATCATTTTTTGAAAAAAGTGAGGATAGGAGCATCTGGATGGCTCAGTCAGTTAAGTGTCCAACTCTTGAATTCGGCTCAGGTCATGATCTCAGGGTTGTGCAATCAAACCCCATGCTGGGTTCTGTTTTGGGCTCTGCACTGAGTGTGAAGCCTGCTTAAGATTCTCTCTCTCCCTCTCCCTCTGCCCCTTCTCTCTCTCTCTCTCTCTCTACCTCCCTCTCAAAAAAAATAGAGACAAGTTGGAATAAGTAATTTCTTCAAAAACAAAAAGTGATGAGCAACAAATGTATAAGTTATATACATTTATTAAATATATATGAAATAAATGTATACATTATTTTCATCCTCAAAGGATATTCTTATTTCCAAATTCTGGCAATCCAGGGGTATCTTGTTCCATTCTCTCTGTATTGACGTTTTTAGTAACTCCTAGTGAAAAAGTTCCTTCATTCAATAAGCAAATATGGAGGTCAAACTACTTATAAGCCAGATATTATGATAAATCTTAGAGGTTTAAAGATGAATAGAATGGTCCGTGGCGTGTGAAGAAATTGACTAAGAAGGTGCGTAAATACAGCATAACCTAGGATGAAACTACTTTTGCCCCTTCTAATCCACTTTCCACTATGCTATTGGAGCAGTCATTTTGAAGAAAGCATCAGCATATTTTAGCTTATTGGGTCTTACAGCCTTATGTTAGATATCAACAATCCAGCATGGATGTGGTTGCACCAAACGCAGTCCTATTCCTCATTTCTGTCTCTCCTAGTAGAAGATACAGACTCTGGGTCCTTGGCACTGATGCAAAAGCTCTTGATCTCCTGCAAGCAATTCTTAAAATTGGCCTCCCCAAGGGCAAGCCTCCTTTGCTGTTGCATAAGCTATAAGTATAAATAAAGTCAAGAAACCTTTCCCACCACGGAAGCAACTGACTCCCAGTGGAGTGATGGATTCCAGGGAAAATTGATAAAGGAAACCTCCCTAAAATGGAGTCAGGAGGCCAGAAGGGGCAGCTCTCACACCATGACACTCGACATCAGTTACACCAAGATTTGTCAACTAATTACACACCTCAACAGAGGAACGGTCGACAGGAAAAATCAATAGTCGTAGGTCCCAACAGGAAAAAATATACACCACATCTCCCACATAAGAAATCAACTACCACAGCCACTCAGCCAGATGAGAAACCATCATGCTGAACTCTTGCTTTTCTCCAGTGGACTTTCATTCAGAACAACCCCTCCATACAGCCTCTTTCGAGACTGGGCCTTGCATCCATACAAGAGACCCCAGAAAGCCAGCTGCCACAGGGTAACTGTGAGAAGGAGCCTTCATCAAACACTGACTCTGCCAGCACCAACCTCCAGAACTGAGAAAAAGAAATGTTTACTGTGAATAAGCCATCTAGTTTATGGCTGCTTTTGTTAGCAGCCCAAAGAGACTAAGACAGAAATACAAGAAAGTGAAGTTCGGTAATGAAAGCATGGTCTTGGTGAGGAGTGGAGAAAAGACAGTGGAAGATTAAGTGGGTTAGATTTATTTACAGCAAAGAAGTCAGCTATTTTAGGAAATATGTGAGCAAGCGAGACAGCACAAGCTTCAGGGGAGAGGCAGAGGGAGAAGCAGACTCCCCGCTGAGTAGGGAACCCATGGGGGGTTTCGATTCCAGGACCCTGAGATCATGACCTGAGCTGAAGGCAGATGCTTAACTGACAGAGCCACCCAGACACCCCTGGTTCTTAATTTTTGATGGCTGGGCATAGTAAATATTTCTTGGATTTTTTTTTCTTTCCTTAATAAGATTCTAAATTCTTGGAGAATAGGAATCCTGCTTTATATTATCCTCATATTCATGAATTCACAACTATTGAATATCTACTTTAAGTAGATAACTAGAATTCATATAGGAATTCAGCAAAGTGACAGAATATAAAATCAATGCACCGAAGTCAGTTGCATTCCTATACATTAGCAATGAGAGAGAAGAAAGGAGTTGATCCCATTTACAATTGCACCTAAAAACCATAAAATACCAAGTGAGTAGATATCTTATCTTATCTTAGATTAACCAAAGAGGCAAAGGATCTGTACTCAGAAAACTGTAGAACACTCATAAAAGAAATTGAGGAAGACACAAAGAAATGGAGAAAAGTTCCATGCTTTTGAATTAGAAGAACAAATATTGTTAAAATGTCTATGCTACCTAGAACAATCTACATATTCAATGCAATTCTTATCAAAATATGATCAGCTTTTTTCACAGAGCTGGAACAAACAATCCTAAAATTTATATGGAACCAGAAAAGACCCCGAATAGCCACTGGGATATTGAAAAAGAAAAACAAACCTGGTGGCGTCACAATTCTGGACTTCAAGCTCATTACAAAGCTGTAATCATCAAGACAGTACTGTACTGGCACAAAAATGGACACATGGGGCACCTGGGTGGCTCAGAGGATTAAGCCTCTGCCTTCAGCTCAGATCATGGTCTCAGGGTCCTGGGATCGAGCCCCACATCAGGCTCTCTGCTCAGCAGGGAGTCTACTTCCCCCTCTCCCTCTGCCTGCCTCTCTGCCTACTTGTGATCTCTCTCTGTCAAATAAATAAATAAAATCTTTTTTTTTAAAAAAGCAGACACATAGATCAATGGAACAGAATAGAGAACCCAGAAATGGACCCTCAACTCTATGGTCAACTAATCTTCGACAAAGCAGGAAAGAATATCCAATGGAAAAAAGATGGCCTCTTCAACAAATGGTGCTGGGAAAATTGGACAGCCACATGCAGAAGAATAAAGCCGGACCATTTTCTTACACCACACACAAGAGCAGACCCAAAATGGATGAAAGCCCTAAAAGTGAGACAGGAATCCATCAAAATCCTACAGGAGAACACAGGCATCAATCTCTTTGAGTTCGGCTGCAACAACTTCTTGCTAGACACATCACCAAAGGCAAGGGAAACAAGGGCAAAAATGAACTATTGGGACTTCATCAAGATAAAAAGCTTTGTACAGAAAAGAAACAGTCAAGAAAACCAAGACAACCGACAGAATGGGAGAAGATATTTGTAAATAACATATCAGATAAAGGGCTAGTATCCAAAATCTATAAAGAACTTATCAAACTCAACACCCAAAAAAACAAAAAATCCAGTCAAGAAATGGGCAGAGGACAGAAACAGACATTTCTCCAAAAAAGACATCCAGATGGCCAACAGACACATGAAAAGATGGTCAACATTACTCATCATCAGGGAAATACAAATCAAAACCACAATGAGATACCACCTCACACCTGTCAGAATGGCTAAAATTAACAACACAAAAAACAACAGGTGTAGGCAAGGATTTGGAGAAAGGGGAACACTTGTACACTGTTGGTGGGAACTCAAGCTCATGCAGCCACTCTGGAAAACAGCATGGAGGTTCCTCAAAAAATTGAAAATAGAGCTACACTATGACCCAACAATCGCACTACTGGGTCTTTACCCCAAAGATACAAATGTCATGATCCAAAGGGGCACCTGCACACCAATGTGTATAACAGCAATGTCTACAATAGCCAAACTATGGAACAAGACCAGAAATTCACAGACAGATGAATGAATAAAGAAGATGTAATATATATATCTATATATGTAGCTATATAGATATATAGATACACAATGGAATATCACACAGCCATCAAAAATGAAATCTAGCTATTTGCAATGATGTGGATGGAACTAGAGGGTATTATGCTAAGCAAAATAAGTCAATCAGAGAAAGACAGTTATCATATGATCTCACTGATGTGTGGAATTTAAGAAACAAAACAGAGGATCATAGGGGAAGTTAGGAAAAAATAAAACAAGATGAAACCAGAGAAAGAGATAAACCGTAGAGACTATTAATCTCAGGAAACAAACTGAGCATCCTGGAGGGGAGGGAGGTAGAGGGACAGAGTAACTAGGTGATGGACATTAAGAAGGGCGTGTAATGTAATGAAAACTGGGTATTATATAGGGCTGACAAATCATAGACCTGTACCTCTGAAAACAATAATACATTATATGTTAATTTAATTTAATTTAAATAAAAAATATTTATAAAAATAAAAATAAATTTAAAAATGCAAGTAAAAAGGTAAAAAAAATGTGTTTTTTCCTTGAAATGATTTGAATTTGTGTTAACCCACCCATTTAAAATGCCACAACTACTATATAGAAATGAATATTATTGGGTCCCATTTTTTTTAAGATGTATTTGTCAGAGAGAGAGAGAGAAAATGGGGTCGAGGGGCAGAGGGAGAGAGAATTCCAAGCAGACTCTGTACTGAGCGCGGAGCCCAATGCTGGGCTCAGCCTCACAACCCTGAGATCACAACCTGAGCAGAAGCTGAGCCGGAGGCTGAGCCCAGCCGCCCCCACTGGACCCCAGTTTAAGTGAGCAAGCATACGCCTCTCAAGAGTCAAATCTCCGACGAACGCCAGTCTAACAGAGCAGTTGAAGCGCTTTCCTTATTTTGATTGTTATCTTCTTTATTCTGATATTTAAGAACGAGGTCTATATGCAATATTATTCACAAAATTGTTACAGTGCAGGGAGCATAAACCCTTTTCTCTTATTTTCACTGGAATTCCAAACTCAGAATGAACTAGACCTCACCACGTGTTTCTTTCTCTGGAAGAAACACTGTGGCGTTGCTGTCGATTACAACATAGACCAATGTGTAGATATGAGTTTCCCCCATTTCAAAAACATATGTCAATATTATTAATGATAATAATTATTAATCCCTTATTTCTGTCCTTTTTTTTACTCAAATATTTATTTGTTTACTCATTTTTCCTGACATAATTATACAAAGTCTTCAATAAAAGAAAAGTTTCAATGTTTGCATTTCTTTTCTGGCCTTTATTTTATGATTCATTTTATTTCATGATTATTACTGAAAATAATTTTGTTGTGTGGAGGAAAGAATGTCAAAAAAAACCCACACTTGTTCCAGGCGTCAAATATGTTGGACTCACCAGTGGACGGGCTGCCTGCTGGTCCAGGTTATGTCCTCAGCCTGGCAATCCCAGCCTCCAATATTAGCTCTCCCAGTCTCAAAATATTAATTTCAGAAAAATTAATTTAGAAACTGGCTTTGCTTGGGTCATGTCACAGAACCATTCAGAGACCTTTTACATGAGTAGTGTATTAGGAGTTTACTTGTGTTTACTATAAGGGCCTATTTAGCCAGAGTGACTCCATCTCGGTTAAACAGTGATTTTGTTGTTTATGCAGTAAAAGTTAAACTGACCCTGCCCCCCCACCCCCACTCTGAGGAACATACTTAGAAGCAAGTCTGGGAAACCAGTAAAATATGGTCGAGCAGTCCCTGATAACAGAGCCCAAATACAAGGACAGGTCAGGTCAGGTGGAGACATCCAATCAGTAAAGCGCACATACTATCTCCCTAACTACCAAAGAATGTGGGCCCCACCTTTTGGGCACCAATTCTGACCAAGGTGATAGGCTAGTTCAAGTAGCTACTATAGGGTGAATTGTAATTCAACTGGCCAACCGTGTGTGACCTAGCATGACTGTGCAACTTTCTCCGTGTGTTACCATCTCATTGGCCACCTGTGTGTGGCCAGGCTCAACCACATGGCCTTTGCTCTATATAAGTTAGTCTGTGAGGCTGGGAGGGGTCGCTCTCTCCATCAGGGACGGCCTCGACCCATCAGTTTGATTCTCGGTGCTAGCACAAAATAAAGCTTTGCTTGACCTTTGCTTTGTATCAGTCTCGTTCTTTTGATCACGGACCCTAACATTTACAATCAAAGGTAAAAAAAAAAAATGTTAAAGGAGGTGATTAGATGGGAGGGGAAAAGTCTAGGAATAGTGGGCTCTGTTTTCTTTCACTTGAGTCATCTGAATGACTGAAGTTAGTGCTGAGGGCCCATCCCATAGTCTGCCCTGGAGCCTGCTGCTGGGTCCTGGGGGCAAACAATTTCCATTACTTGCAGATTCCCTTCAACCACGGTTCTCCAATGTTAGCAGGCAGTAGCAAAACCAGAGTGCTGTGCTGAACTGCTCATTGCACAGGGTTGGGGCGTATCTAACAGCTTCTCAGCTGCTCTTCCTCCGGGAACCACACCTTGAGACCATTGTTCTGGAAAGGCACGAAAACCCTAGTGATACTGTTTCACATCTACATTTGTTCTGCTGTTGATACCTCTATCTTAATTAAACCAGGACTGCATCATTTTCATCAGAAACTTTCAGTTCCCCCCTTTTGATTAATGTCAGCTCCCAAAGGAACTGGGTTGTCCATAAAGGCTGTTTTTGACATGGTATTTTTAGTTAGACTTAGCCTTGAGATAATGGCTGCAGAGCGACACTTAAACACCTGTATATCAGACAATGGGGAAAGACAAAAACATCGATGACAATCACAAATACCATAAGAAATATTTCGAACTGAATTTTATATTCAATTCTTTAGTCAACCTGGGATTATCCAGTTTGGGTCAGAGTCAGGGTTAAATTACATATCACAAGTTTTTGTTCAAGAGCTTGCAGTCAGGTCAAACAAAAAGCCTTGTAGAAACCAGACATGCAGGGTCTCAGACTGCTCCTGGTAATTTATCTTCCCAATAAAATATGAGCAACAGGTGGGCTTGTTTTGAATTTTGGAAAGTCCCAATGACTACTGGTGCATGCTGAGTTTTCTGAAAGCCAACAACACTGGGATGGAATTTTGCCTATGGGGCGTTTATTAGGAATGAACACCTGGGAGGTGGGTGGGAGGAGGATTAGGCAGAAGATGAAAACAAACTGTCACACAGACCTGGAAAGCCTCAGCCAAACCCACAGGGAGCTCGGGGACATACAGGACCCATCAGTCCTGTCCCTCTTTGGGCCAAAATGGCCAGGGCTTTACACCCCTGCGTGATCAGTTAGACGATGGCTGCTAGGGGGCTTCCTGGAGCTAAAGCAAACCTTGGGGGCTGAGCCTGTAAATCCTGCTCACCAGAATCATGTCCAGGGTACACGCTGTGTTTTGATGAGGTAAGTACAGGAAGAAATGTCCCAGGGATTCTCATCAAGGAAACATAAATGTGCAGTTTAAGGTAACTTGAAGATATCAGTTGCTGTCTTCCTTTAGTTGGTCTGATTGTGGAGGACATGTGCCCTGAATGGAGTTAAACAATCAAGTGAGGGTTTTTATATGGCTTTGTGAGAAAATAATAGATGACAGCTTCCGATATCGGTCCCATGTCTCTTTTCTCTGTTTTCTTTTGTTTTTGTTGTTGTTGTTAGTTGGCTCCACACCCAGCTGTGGAGCTCAATGCAGGGCTCGACCTCAAGACCCTGAGATCAAGACCTGAGTTGAGGTCACAGGTCAGCTGCTTAACCAACTGAGCCACCCAGGGACCCTCCCCCACGTCTCTTTTCTATTCTTGATGTCTCTTGGGTTTCTTTAAGGCCCTGAAAAGTAACAGTAATAACAAGTAGTTATTAGAGGCCTGGTTTCCAATTAAGGCATGTAGATGTACCGGGGCTGATAATATTCTAGAACGTTCCAGGGTCAGTTAATCCAATAGTTGGAAAGCCCAATGGTTGGAAAGAATTGTAGTCACTTCTATTATTTCAGAATGATATTTAGGAATTTTAAAGTTCATTGTTAGACCACGGATCTTTATCCAAAGATCATGGGAGAAAGATGTTGATACCAAGGACTATAAAAATTCTTGGCATTGGGGCCCCTGGGAAACTCAGTTGGTTGGATGGCCAGCTTTTGGTTTTGTGTCAGGTGATGATCTCGGCATTGTGAAATTGAGCCCCATGTCAGCTTGCCCCTCCCTCTGCCCTGCCCCCTCCCCCTGCCCTACCCCCTCCCCTGCTCCCATGCACATGCCTTCTCTCTCTCTTAAATAAATAAATTTTAAAAAATTTTCAAACAAACAAAAACTCTTAGCGCAAATGGCTCCAATCCAAACCCATGCACTAAGAAGCTTGACCAAACTCTAGCATGGTTCCTAGCAGACTAAGGCCAGGTTCCTGGATGACGAACAGCCCCCTCCCCCTGCCTGCCCCCTGGAAAAGCTCAAGACTGCCAAAAAAACTTGCTGTTTGTTTCAGCCAATACCTAATGATAGGCCCTGATGTTCCTTTCTTAGAGCATTTACTAAAAAGGACTTATAATTATAAATCCTTTCTGCATCCCTTTGAGATGTATTTGTATTTCCTATAACCAGGAGTGTCTTTCTCAAGGACCCAAAAATGTAATCATCAGGAAGGATAGGGTCTTTGCCTCCTAGAACTTTTGGGGGAGGGAGGGAGCTTAATTCTAATAAGTGCTAGTTAACAGAAACAGATGGTCTAATCACATCTATGTTGACCAAAACTTTTACCCTTTTTATGTAATTTTTCACTTCCCTGACTCTGCTCAAACCTATAGTTGCTGCCCCTCCTTATACTCTCAATCTCTCTTTAAAAAAATATTTATTTATTTATTTATTTATTTATTTATTTATTTGAGAGAGAGAGAAAAAAAAGTCGGGGGAGGAGTAGAGGGAGAGAACCTCCAAGCAGACTACCAGCCAAGTGCAGAGCCCAACACAGTGCTGGATCTCACGACCCATGCAACCATGACCTGAGCTGAAACCAAGAGTCAGCTGCCCAGCCAACTGAGCCACCCAGGCATCCCCTCCTTCTCCCTTTAAAACACCCTATCACCTCTGCACAAATTAGAATGGAGCTCAATTCTTTCCCCTATGGCACTAGTTACTAAGTAAAAGCTTTGTCCAGCTTTGTTTATCTATGACAATACCCAATGACATCTTGTTGATATATAGATTGTTTGGAGAAAGATTTCTATTTTTGGAAGTCTGCTTATGGAAACCACTTAATGAATCTCAGGATCAGATCTCCAGTGGAGCCAGATATCTGGGATCCCAAACACATCAGGCCGATGACATGAATTGCATCCACCCAAAATTCTTATGTTGAAGTCCTAACCAACAGTGCCTCAGACTGTGACTATATTTGCAGGTAGGATCTTTAAAGAAGTAATTAAGTTAAAATGAAGTCATTAGGGTGGGCCCTAATCCAAGTGACTGATGTCTTCATAAGAAGAGGACATTTGGATATACAAGAAGATACCAAGGATGCTCGTGCGTAGAGGGAAGACCATGTGAAGACACAATGAGAAGAAGCCCTCTGCAAACTCAAGGGAAAAGGCCTCAGAAAAAAAGCAATCATGCTGGCACCTTGATCTTGGACTTCTAGCCTCCAGAACTGTGAGAAATAAATTTCTATCATTTAAGCCACCAGGTCTGTGGTTTTTTGATACGGTAGCCCTAGAAAACTAGTACAGCTGGGAAGCACATTCCCACAAGAGTATGCATTGGAGTTTAGGAAACCTATATAAGGTCCAAAATGTTCCTTTGTAGTATGTTCTAAAGCTGACTTCTTCTGGTGTCTCTTCTTATATCTTATGGTAGTACATGAAGGAGGAATATGCCTAGTAATACTTGTTTTGGAAATGTATCTCCTACATGTTGGACATATACTATGAAAATGGTATTTTGAAAACACTTGGCAATATTAGAAATGTAGCAGGGAGGAATCTGTCACATAGGAGTCAAGCCAATCTTCATGAGAACGTACCATAAATGTTTCATGTGGTGAAAGTTTATGGGGATTTTGAGGTAGGGATTGTATTATGATGGTGATGATGACGATGGCGATGATGGAGTAAAACTTTGAATGAAGGAAGATTATGCTTTTTAGGAAATTCTAACTGTTCTGCTCTTGTACTAGATCGTCTCATATTGTATTCTTAAAGTTTTGGGAATGATATGCACAATGACATTTCTGAAAATGTCTTTCATAGTTCCTTAAGCATTTCACCTGTAAAACGGGGTGTTTTTAAAAATTATCATTAATAGACTATATTAAAGGAATTCACCCTGTTGGAAAAACTATGGCAAATTTTAGAGCATGGCAGAGAAGTTTTAGTGTGAACAGAAAATTTACAAACTATTACAAAAAATATTTCAAACATGTTCAAAGATTTACAATTTGGGTAACTGGAGGAGGCCTGTTTGTAACTTTGTTTTAAGATTATTTGAGAGAAAGAGAGGCATGCATATGCGCATGCGCACGAGTCAGGGAAGGGGCATGGGGAGAGAATCTCGAGCAGACTTCCCACAGAACTTGAAGCCCAACTCGGGGCTCCATCCCACAACCCATGAGATCATGACCTGACCAAAACTAAGAATCGGAACTTAATGTACACAGCCACCCAAGCACCCCTGTAAATTTTTTAAAGAGTTCTTAAAATAGAGATTCCAAAGTCTCTCCATTTTTCAGGTTTTCCTGAGTTATAGTATGCTAATTATAGATAAAGGAAAGTAAAAATCCCGTAAAGCAATTTTTCAATACTTCAATATTGTTTGAAGTATTTGTCTCTGTCATTATGAGTTATTCCTTATAGCACTTAGTTGTCCAGTTTCCTTAGTTTTCTTGAATCTAGAGCGATTTCTTAGTCTTTGGGCTTCATAACGTTGACCTTTATGAAGAGTACAGGTCAGTTATTCTGCAAAGTGTTCCTCAATTTGAGTTTGGTGTTTCTTTGTGATAAAATTCAGGTGATGCTCTTTTAGCAAGAATATCACGGATATGGTGTTCTATTCTCAGAGCATCCTATCAGGAAGCATCCGATCTTGATTTGTCTCTTTACTGGTAATGTTAACTTTCATTGGTTAAGGTGGCGTTTGTAAAATTACTTTTCCTCCTGTCATTCACAAACATCTTTTGGGAAGATACTTGGAGACTATATTAACAGCCTGTTACTCAAACTTTACCCACCAGTTGTAGTATCTGTTGCCTATATTGATGATGATGATGATGATGATGACAGTTTCAAAAGAGATTTTCTAATTTCATGATTTCATCTATATTTATTAGTTCGTATTCTACTGAAAGTAAAAGAGCTTTCTCTGATGCCAATTGTTTGTTAATTTATCAGTATGGATTCCAAGATTCTTATTTTATTTAATGGGACATAATCCATGACTATCATGATTTTGATACTTAAATTGCCTCAGATTTGGTCAGTTTCACCTTCTTCTAATTGATTCTTATGTCAACTTGACTATTTACGTCATTCTTTAAGCCCATCTTTACTTTCTGGAATTAAAAAAAAAGTTTCAGGCTCATCTTGTATTTTCTCTGTGTCAGTCCTTGATATCAGCCTTTTTCCCAAGGAGCGCTAGATCCTTTCAGTGAAGAAAGGTACCAATTATCTTTTTAAAAACCTTTTAAAAACAACTCTATTGTTTGTGTGAATCCAGCATTTAGACTTTTGGTAAACAATCTCTAGCATGGATCCATTCACCCATTAGTCCATTAATCCCAATTAGTAATAGCCTCTTATTTAAAATAGTGTTTTTTAGGGGTGCCTGCGTGGCTCAGTGGGTTAAGCTGCTGCCTTCGGCTCAGGTCATGATCTCAGGGTCCTGGGATCGAGCCCCACAGCCTGCTTCCCCTCCCCCCCCCACCTCTCTGCCTACCTGTGATCTCTGTCAAATAAATAAATGAAATCTTTAAAAAGAAGTTTTTAAATCATAAAACAGGGAAGTGTTCCTAAACCTGACACCTTAGAAAGATACAGAACATAAATGGAAGTTTTTTTTTTTTAAATATTTTATTTATTTGACAGAGAGAAATCAGAGCTAGGCAGAGAGGCAGACAGAGAGAGGGGGAAGCAGGCTTCTGCTGAGCAGAGAGCCTGATGCGGGGCTCGATCCCAGGACCCTGAGACCATGACCCAAGCCGAAGGCAGAGGCTTAAACCACTGAGCCACCCAGGCGCCCCATGAATGGAAGTTTTAAATACAAAGTTTTACATTTCTGTATTAGAAATGATTACCTTAAACACAGAAGTTAAAAAAAACTGGCAAAAACACTTTGAATACTTGACAGAGAAAACTTAATTCTTTTAATATATCAAAACTCTTTTAAATCAATAAGATAGAAACAACAATAGAAAAAGAGCAAATCTATATTGATGTAATTTACAAGAGAATAAATAAAAATGGCCAAATGATGTCTCAGTTTCATGAACAAGCATAGTACCAGTTATAATAATTGAAACTACCTAAGAGGAAATTTTTGACCCATAACACTGGCAAAGATACCATTTAGTGACTATTTTTTTCAGCACTCATTTCTTATGGAACTGTGAATTACAACAGTCTCACCATCAGACAATTTGATGGTATCAAGTAAGTCTTAGCAAATTTTGGTTCAAGAGTACTAAGCACTAAGAGTGCTTCCGGGCAACTAGCTTGAGCAATGAGGGTCTGAGGACGTAAACGGGCCCACAGTGCCCCCCACAGGCTGAAACGAACGGCCCGTTAGGCAACCCTCCTCAACACAGCTCTAAGCCTTAGCGGACCATTGGGCCCAAGTAAAAGGAAAATTCTATACGTTCCCATATTTCCTCACCTTCCCCCGCTAACTGCAGCCCCTCACCACTGACTCCTGGCAGACAGTCTTTGTGTCCTGCGTGCTGTTCCCTTGCAGGGTGTCCAATAAACTTCCATCTCCTCTGTTCTGCTTTGGGTGAATACTTCTGGTTTTTTTTTTAGGAATTAAGAGCCCTGGGTGCCTGGGTGGCTCAGTTGGTTAAGTTACTGCCTTCAGCTCAGGTCATGGTCCTGGAGTCTCGGGATTAAGTCCCACAATGGGCTCCCAGCTCCACGGGGAGTCTGCTTTTCCCTCTGACCTTCTCCCCTCTCATGCTTTCTCTCAAATAAATAAGTAAAATATTGAAAAAAAAAAAGAATTAAGAGCCCTGGTTTTCTGTGTCTTTAAAAAAAACAACAACATTGTATTTATTTATTCGAGAGAGAGACAGTGGAAAGAGCATGAGCGAGTGGAGAGTTGCTTAACCAACTGAGCCACCCAGGTGCCTTTTTTTTTTTTTTTTTTTTTTTTTTTTTTTGACAGAGAGAGACAACGAGAGGGAACACAAGCAAGGGGAGTGGGAGAGGCGGAAGCAGGCTTCCTGCTTTGATCTCCTGCACTGCTTGCTGGTCTCCACCAGAGCCCGTTGCCCCATGCTATGTAGGAAAATCGTTCCCCAGTCAGTTATAATATTGTTACAAAATAAAATTCAACTGAGTAAATGTTAAAGATCTCTTTGGCTTTATTCAATGATTCATAAATCGGGCAGCATCCAATCTAGCAGATAGAAAGGGCTGTACAAAATGCCTTTTCTTTTTTAAGATTTTATTCATTTATTTCAGAGAGAAAGAGAGAGTAAGGGAGGAGCAGAGGGAGAGAGCGAATCTCCAGCAGACTCCGTGCTGAGTCCAGAGTCTGACGTGGAGCTTGATCCCAGAACCCCCAGATTATAACCTGAGCCAAAACCAAGAGTCGGACGCTTAACCCACTGAGCCACCCAGGTGCCCCCAGAATGAAAGACTTTTATATGTAGAAGGGAGCAGGAACAAGGAAGTTATACTAGACAAAAAAGCAGGTTGGCACTTGCAAGTTTGCTTTCCTTTTGGGCATAGAAAGGGTCTATCGGGCAGATGGCCTAACTAGTGCTGATGAGGCACCAGCTGAAGATTCTGTCTCTGGAAGAGCAGAAACCAAGCTAAGTCTCAGTTTGGGGAGGGGGCTTTGCAGATGGGATGCCACTTAAGGCTTGTTGTCTTGTTTTTAACAGCATCTATTCCCATAAAACATTCAGATAAAGGAGACAAAACCTCTTCACATAAAGCCTGTTTAAGCGTTATAATCTTCACTCAAACTTTCACCTTAATTCTATCAACTCTTACATTTCTATATCCCTCAATCTGACTGAAGCCCCTGTTAGGGCTTCACCAGCAGGTGTTGCTACCACAGTGGATGCGTCTCCTGTGTCCAGGAATCTCAGGAACTTCTCTTCCTCATCCTCTGACCATTTTACCCATTCCTTTGGGTAACTTGCTTTGGGTCCCAAGGGAAGGGACCCTGGCCCATGTGTCAGTCTTTATCTAGGTTAATCTGCCTGCCCGTTTATTTATTGCACCAGGTGATTCCAGGCCAAGTTTCTCTTTGCCTTCCAGCTTTTTAAATTCCTCCAAACTGGGGTAAATAGAGCAAACTTGTTTGCAGCATTTTAATTTTGGGGAACCAGAAAGGGGTTCATTTGGTCTACCCAATCTTCAATAGTGCTATATTAAGAACTTTTTTCAACCCCGTCTAGGTCTGCTTTATTTACCTTATTTCTTAATAACCATCTGAAGATTTCTACTTACTGGGAGAGTTCTTTGACTGTCCTCTCTGCCTTTCCCCATTTCCTTGTTAACTAATTTAATTTTTTTATTAGTTTCTGAAAGAGAAGCTGAGACAACACATTCTATAAGACTTCTCAGATGCTTGCTTTTGTTCTGGGAAATCCCATTCTTTCTGTGGTGGTCTAGTGGTTAGGATTCGGCGCTCTCTCCCTTTTTTTTTTTTTTTTTTTTTTTTTTTTTTTTTTTTAGATTTTATTTATTTGTCAGAGAGAGAGAGAAAGAGGACGGGAAAGAGTGAGCACAAGCAGGGGGAGTGCAGGCTCCTTGCTCGACAAGGACTCCATCCCAGAACCCTGGGATCATGACCTGAGCCAAAGGCAGACACTTAACCGCTTAACCGACTGAGCCACCCAGGCGTCCCGGGAAATCCCATCCTTAAGGAGCCGTCATGGAGGTTTCATTACTTTCGCATGATTGATTAAATCATTGGCCATTGGTGGTTAAACTTAATCTTTAGGCCCTCTTACCTGAGAGGTCAGGAATGGAGCTAAAATTCTAGTCTAATCAAGATTTGCAGCAACTAGCTCCCATCCTTGTTATCTAGCTCTCCCACCCGCAGAGTCACAAGAGCAAAAGACACTTCTATCACTTTGGAGACTTAAGAGTTTTGGGAGCACTGTTCCTGGTGGCAGGGACAAAGACCAAATATATTTTTTATTATACCATTGCGATCCTGATGCGTGTGAAGCCCTATCTCCACTGTGGTTTTGATTTGCATTTCCCTAACGATCAGGGCCACCTAGGCGCCCCATTCCCTAATGATTAGTGGTGTCAAGTATATTTCTGTGTGCTTATTGGCCATCTGTATGTCTTATTCGGAGAAATGTCCTTTGCTCCTTTTTTAATTGGGTTGTTTTACTGTCATTCAGTTGTCGTTCTTTATATATATTCAGGAGATTAATCAGATACATGGTTTACAAATATTTCTCCCATTTTGCGGGTTGCCTCTTCTCTCTCTCCATAATGACCTTTGACAGACAAAGGTTTTAATTTGATGAAGTACAATTTGTGTATTTTTTCCTTTGTTGTCTGTGCCTTTGGTGTCATCCAAGACATCACTGCTAAATCCAATGTCGTGAAGTTTTCCCCTATGTCTTCTTCTAACAATTTCACAGTCTCAGGCCTTACATTGACATCTTTGATCCATTTTGAGCTAATTGTTGTCTGTGGTGTAGGGCAAGAATCTAACATTATTCCTTCGGATTTGTTGAAAGACTGTCCTTTCCCTAATGAATGGTCTTGGCCACTTTGTTGAAAATTATCCGACTTTATATCGAGGGTTTATTTCTGGTCTCGTGGGATAGTCTTACATTTTGTTTTTTAATCCTCTAGATCGTCACCATTCATAAAACGGAAGTTATGGGGAAAATGTTTTCATACGAAGAGCGATTTGCTAAAATGAAGGCAGGAAACTTAATTTCAGGTAAGAAACATAATTCTACGTGGTGTGACTCAGCCAACGGGACGCCGAGACCCGGGACGGAGCCGCACCCACTCAGCTCGAGGCGGACACTTAACCCCTCAGGAAACGCAGCCTCACGCGCTCGCGCGGCGCGTCGTCCGCCCGGGTCTGCCCTCCCCCTCCACGGCCGCGAGCGACCCAGCCGGCGGCTCGCGCGGCACGAAGCCGTCGGAACCGCTTACCGTCCGCGCGTGCACGAGAGCCCGCCGAGTCCTGATTCTCTACGAGTGGGCCCAACTGCGGAGAGACCCGAGCCGTCGCGCTCCCGCCGGCGGACATCGCGGCCGGCTCTGGGGGAGACGCGGGCGCGACCTCTGAAGGGGGCCGCAGCGCCGCAGAAGTCCCTGCGAGTAAAACGGGCTCACGCGCTCCGCGGCCGTGCACACGGCACCTGCCTCGGGCTATTACCATGACGTCAGCAGAGCTTCCACCCCGTCGGCGCCGCGGGTACCGGGCAGTGTGCACGGCGCCGCGGGTCGCCCGGCCGCAGCCACGCAAACGCGCGCTACGGTGCTGCGCGGCCGCGTCCCAACACGCGTCCGCTTTGAGCGCGGAGTCTGAAGCCGAAGCCCCGGTGCGACCGCGACCGCGACCGCGACCGCGACCGCGACCGCGACCGCGACCGCGACCGCGACCGCGACCGCGACCGCGACCGCGACCGCTCCGCCCGGGAAGAAGCGCCCCCGCCCCCTGGCCGCACCCTTGCAGGCAGAGGGCGCCCGCGCCTCTACGGGGCCGCTCCTCCCGCGGTGCGCGCAGCGTCTGGGGGGCCGACGCGGGCCCCGCCCGCCCGCTCGCTCGCTCGCTCGCTCGGCCCCGCCCACTCGCTCGGCCCCCGCCCACCCCCTCGCTCGCTCGCTCGGCCCCGCCCACCCCCTCGCTCGCCCGCCCGGCCCCGCCTTGCCGCCGCGACGCAGAGGAGCGGGCCCGGCGCGCCCCGCCCCTGCGCCCCGCCCCTGCACCCCCTCGCGGCGCGGCGCCGGCGGAAGCATGGAGGGCGAGAGCACGTCGGCCGTGCTTTCCGGCTTTGTGCTCGGCGCGCTCGCTTTCCAGCACCTCAACACCGACTCGGACACGGTGAGCCGCGGGGCGAGGCGGGTTCCGGCGTCGGCCTCGGAACGCGCGGGGCGCGCCCGCCGCCGCTCCCCGGGTCCCCGCCCACGAGCTCCCCGACGGCGCCCCGCGGGCTCTCGGCGCTCCGCCCTCTCTCGCAACGGGGCGGTCCCGGGGACACCGGGCCGGCGGGTCTCGGGCGGGACGAGCCCCGCCCCCTCTGACCCGAGTCTGTCTCCTCGCCCGACCGGCGTGTCCCGCGCCCGTTCCGCGCCCCCCGCGGTCTCCGTTCCTCGGGCGCAGCTCGCTCGCGAGCGCACGGAGGGTTCCCGGGCGCTCTGCCGCGGCGCGGGGCGGGGGCGGCTCGCGCTCCGCGCCCGCCGCGCTCCCGGCGCCGGAGGTTTGCGCGCGCGTTCGCCGGCCGGCGGGCCGCTGGGGTTCTCGTGCGGGACGCGGCCCGCGGCCGGCTGCCGCCGGGAGGGCTTCGCGGGGGGCGGTGTGCGCCGGCGGCCGGACCTCTGACCTGGTGCGTCCGCTCGGTGCGGGGGCCTCGGTGCGCTCCGGACGCGCCCTGGGACGGAAGCGCCTCCGTGTCTCCTCCGGTGCGGGCCGCCGGGTCGTGCTTGTGCCGGGCTCGCGGCCAAGCGGCGAAGCGGGTTCTCAAGTGCGGGACGCGGCTCGGAAACTTGCGGGAAGCCCGGAAGCTCTGAGCCCGAGCCGCCGCGCCTGGGAGAATTCCGCCCCGGGCGGAGCCTGCCGTGCGGCCGGGCGCTGTGTCGCTCGTCCTGCGACGCCTGCTGTCGCTGAGGCCGTTTCTGGGCACAGTCCCGACCAGGCTGGGACGGATGTCGTTCGCGCGCGCAGCTGCAGGGGCCGCGCAGACCCCCGGCCAAGAGCGAGCGCGGGGCGGTCCGGCCTGCGTGCGGCGGTGCGGCCCGCTTCGGGGCGTCTGACCGCGGTGTCCGCGGAGTGCGGGGGCCCCTGGTCTCTGCGGCTTGCGCGGGAGCGCGCGGGCAGGCCACCGTGCGAGCCGGGCCCGCGTCCTCTCCCTGACCGCTTCCCTCCCGGGGTTTGTGCGCGGCCCCGGGCGGCGGAGCTCCGGGGTCACCCGGAGACTCGGTAAAGCCTCGTCCCTGAAACCTTCTCCTGTGGTTTTGTTAATGGAGGGGAGGGGGCGATCTTGACTCTTTATAAAGGAGGCAAGTATCCGTACTGTCTATCAAGCCTTTCGGGTCTTTACATGCGCCAAGGGAAGTAATTGAAGAGCCCGAAATTCAAAGACATCGTTGCTGTCGTGGCAAATGCCTGCATTTTCAAGACGAGCAGGAGCCACAGCTCCGCGTTTAGAACTCAGACTGAGTTCCAGACCTTTAATACTCCGTACAGTTGTTAATCTGCAAACTCTAACCATTGTGTCACTTCATGGCTCAGAAGCATCCACGGGCTTCCAGAATCCAGGCTTTGACTAGTTACGGGACGTTCCGTGACCGCTGCTGCTCCTACCTCTGATTTCATGGCTCGGAAACGAGAGCCTTCTCTGTTCCCGGGCTGGCTGCTCTGCCCCTCCTCCTCCCAACGTGGTGTGTTCGTTTCTGACGTTAAGCCTTTTGTGTTCCGGGTGAGGTGTTCGCAGTCTCTTCTGCTCACTGCTTTACTCTCTACTGTTCCTGTTTCCCAACTACCCCGGGAGTGCACCGGGACTTCCCTTTGGGTACCTGGGGCTGTTTCCCACATTTTGTATGCGTTGTGAAACACTTGGGAAATACTGGTTCGTTAAGTGACGGAGTAGTTAATTCAACCACATTATTCCATATACTGCTTATTTTTATCCTTATAGGAAGGTTTTCTTCTTGGGGAAGTGAAAGGTGAAGCCAAGAATAGTATTACTGATTCCCAAATGGATGATGTTGAAGTTATTTATACAATTGGTGAGTCACTTATTTCTGTGTCTCTTATATTTGGTGATTTAGGCTGAACGGGATCAGCATAAATGAGTTTTTAAATTGTTTTAAGAAACAGATAAAGCATGTTAAAGCAGATTTTGTTGCATTCGTTTTTCAGTTAAAATTATGACCATGGTCTACTATAGAGCAAGAAAGAGTGTGGGACATAGGGTGTATGTAAGACTACCCTGCGGAGAAAGGATGGAATAGCTCCTGTTTATGTTTAAGTGGCAGGAAGATGGCCCAGCAAGCAATCCCCCCGCCCAAAAAAATATAAAACAGTTCAGACAAAAACATAAAATACCGCAGAAAAGTTGGAAGAGAAGAACTGAAAAAATACTGATTAGATCACTGAAAACCCTAAGTAGCTTGCGGAGTGTCATGGGGGAAAGGCCAGCCTGCAGAGAGGTTGAGGGATGGGTGGTGAAGCACCTGCAGCAGATGGCAGCTTATTTTTTCAGGAAGAAGGGAAAAGGAAACATAAAAATCTATAGGGGGTTTTCTGATTACCTAATGTATGATTTTTTTCTAAGCATATTTTGAAAAACAAGATTGGTGGTATGGTTTATAAAAGACGTGGCATGATGACATCAGATTGTCTCATGACCGCTTTCCCGTGTTAAACGAGTCTCTAAGTATCATCATTGGTAACTGCATTGTATTCGCTGTGTGACTTTCGCAGTCCTTTAAATAAATTACCCATTTTTCATTTTCATAAATTACACTACAGTGAACATCCTTAAACACTTTTCTACATTGATAATACATAGATTCCTGGGGGTGGTTTTATGGTGTCGGAAGGTATGAGCATTTTTAAGGTTTTTGATCTGTATTAGCAAATTGCTTTCCAGAAAGATTGTGTATCAGTTTATAGTCGTGTATGTCATTTTTTTGTTTGCCACTTTAAAAGGTTAGAAATGGAAGTATATGTGTAAATTTACATGTGTATATAAATGTAGCATATATATTTGAAGTAAGTATATAAAGTAAATTCAGTCTCCTTAGTCTCCTCTGCAGCATCCCCTGTTTTACAAGTATCTTTTTGCTCATTAACAATACACAGGTATATAAATGTGTATATATTTATATATATATACAAATGGGATTATCCTATACGTGGATAAATATTTCCAAGATAAGTATCTCCACTGATACTGTTCTATTAGCGCACAGTAGTATCAATGTGTATAATTTGCCCTTCTTTCTAATGGCTCTGTATTTACGCTGTATTTACATACCAGCACTTATATAATCAGCTATGAATGACTTCCTATTTTTTGTTGTTAATACAAAACAATATAATGATAAACACTTTTATAGTGCATATATCTATATACTTGAGTCTATTGGAAAGTCAGATTCCTTATAGACCACTGCCTTTGGAAAAGTCATGCTATCTTAAGATTCCTCCACAATATGTAAAAGTGCCTGGGTGCACATACTGTTGCTACCACAAAGTATTATCCAATTTTTTAATCTTTGCCAATTTGATAAATGAAAACTACTTTAATTTGTATTTCTTAATTACAGATGAGGTTGTTTATTTCTTTGGGGGCAGCTTTTGTTTTTGAAAAAGACAGGCCTGTTGCATGCTTTGACTATATTTCTGCTGAACTATTTTGCTTTTTCTTACTGATTTGTAAATTACATTATAATGTGAGGTAATTGGGCTTTTGGCCTGTGTTGCACATGTTTATACAGTTTGTAATTTTACTTTGTTAATGGTGTTTTTTTCAGCTCAGACACAAGCTTGCTTTCTTTATTTTTAAAGATTTATTTGTTTGAGGGACAGCTGGGTGACTCAGTCGTTAAGCATCTGCCTTGGGCTCAGGTCATGATCTCAGGGTCCTGGGATCAAGCCCCACATTGGGCTCTCTGCTCCCTGGGGAGCCTGCTTCTCCCTCTGCCTCCCCGTTTCTGACAAGTAAATAAATAAATAAATAAAACCTTTTTTAAAAAATAATGATTAAAAAAAAGATTTATTTATTTAATGGGAGGAGGGGCAGAGGGAGAGAAAATTTTAGCAGGTTCCACGTGGAACGCATGCGGGCTTATATTTCAGGATCCTGAAATCATGACCTGACCCAGAAACCAAGAGTCCTACGCTTAACCCACTGAGCCACCCAGGTGCCTCCAGACACAAATTTTAAAAGCAAACCCTTGGGGCATTTTCCCCCTAATTGTAAGTGGCATGCTGCCCAAGGTAACCAGATATATTAAGGAGTTTAGGCAACCATTTATTGAACAACTCCATTGTGCTGGGAACAGTGTTAAACTTCAGGGTATTATTAGGCAAGTGCTGTAGGAACACTTAAGAAATAGCTCAGATTATTTTAAAATGTTGGATTATTAGATGACTAACAAGTAAAATCCAAGATCTGCAAATGACTGCACTGCTTTGGCTAATGCCATTTTCATCATACACATTTTTAGACATACATCAGAGTATGTTTGGTCAGTAACGGACTGTTTCTGTTCAGTCTTGTTTTGTTTTTTTCAAATAGGGATTTATCTGAGGATAACATCCATTTGCTAGGAGAAAATTGTCTAAAGAGGATGGTCACTTTCACTTTTTTTTTTTTTAAGATTTTTATTTATTCGCTTGACAGACAGAGATCACAAGTAGGCAGAGAGGCAGGCAGAGAGAGAGGAAGGGAAGCAGGCTTCCCACTGAGCAGAGAGCCTGATGCGGGGCTCGATCCCAGCACCCTGGGATCATGACCTGAGCCAAAGGCAGAGGTCCTAACCCACTGAGCCACCGAGGCGCCCCTCCCTTTTTTAAATAGACTGAATTATTTTTATTAATGTACACATAAAGTTATTGAGATGATGATTTCATGTAGTTTTCTCTTTAAAGAGAAAATACAAACATGCAGAGATGTCTCCAGCCTTCAGATGTTTACTCGAAGAGATCGTTCAATAGCAATCTGATAACGGCTTTCCTCGTCTAGCTGAAGAGTCACAGATTCTCTGTAATCAAACTGCTGTCTTTAATTTTTTTTTAAAGATTTTTTTTTTAATTTATTTAACAGACAGAGATCACAAGTAGGCAGAGAGGCAGGCAGAGAGAGAGAGGGGGAAGCAGGCTCCCCGCTGAGCAGAGAGCCCAATGCAGGGCTCGATCCCAGGACCCTGGGACCATGACCTGAGCCGAAGGCAGAGGCTTCAACCCACCAAGCCACCCAGGTGCGCCCTGCTGTCTTTGATTTAAGTGACTAAAAAAATTTCTAGTACTCTGGCTATGATCTGACACACAAATAGGACATGTCACGGGAACCGTCTGAAATACATGGTTGTTGTTAGAGTGATCCAGTAAGTGCCGTCTGGTAAAATTTGATTTTTGACACAAGGGACCCTTAAAAGTGGGAAGCCTGGAAGAACTTACATTTTCTTTGTTGTTTTTAAACTAATCTCTGCACCCGGCGTGGGCTCAGATTCACGACCCTGTGGTCAGGAGTCACATGCTCTGCCAGCTGAGCCAGCCGGGCGCCCCAGAACTTGCATTCTCTTGGCAGGTTGCCGTGTTACCAGGTGTGGGTGTTTCGCTCCTGTCGTTCTCCAGTGATTTTGAAAGGTCTGATAGCTTGAACTGCTACAGGGAACACTGTATTCATCTTGGTATTTCCTACAAGATTTATAGTGATGTCTTATGCAATAGAATTTTCTCTCTTTTGCACAGTATCTGCAGCTACCAGAATTTAGGTGTATTTTTATTGGCGAGAATAAAACTCGCTTCCTAAAAGACAACTGGGTTTTTGTATCTTAGTCTGGAGCTAACATTAACAAATCTTTTATGAAGCAACTACTTGGAGTAATAGAAGATAATCCCTTTAGCTGCTACTGTTGTCAACTGGGTAAAATTAGAGTATGACCTTTTTAGAACTCAAAGAAAATAGAGCGACTTTAAATTCATCTCTCATGTTGCCGTTCGTTATGAAACCTGTTTAGAGGGAATGTAGTGTTCAGGTTAAGACTGAGGCACTGGGTTTGAATTTTGGCCCCACCACTCTCTCTGCCTGTTACCTCATCTTTTAAATGGAAGGAATGATGTAACATCTGTGTCATAGGTTTGTTGTGAGGATTAAATGAGATAATGTTAAAGTACTTCCTCACTCAATATATGCTATTCAAACGAATATTAATGGAATCATAGCGAAAAAATTTCTTTTTTCCAGACATCCAGAAATACATTCCATGCTATCAGCTTTTCAGGTAAGTAGTCACAGCAAGTAAGTGATCCACTGTGAAAATTGCCCTCTGCAATGAAGTCATTTTTTATACAAAACATTTTAATTATCAGTTATACATGGTGGTACTGATAAAAAATGAAAAGACTTTTAAAAAAATACCTGAAAATTCCCTGTTCATTTCAACCCTGTCTGATAGTTGCTTCTCTGTGTTTGCTGTGTGCTTGCATAGCCGGTCTCTGCTGACTCCCAGCTGCCCGTTCACCAAGAAGGTTGCTTTTCTCACACTCAGTCACCTCACTGCATAGTGTCCGCTCACTGACTCGTTCTCATACAGCAGCAGCCCTTTTTCCTACTCTTTTATTCAGCCTGTTTCATCACTTGTTTTCTCACTTACCACATATCTAATGTCATCTTTTGTCTGTTAACTGGTTAGGTTCTTTATCTAACCTGCTTCCCATTGCCTTCCTATGGTGAAAATTTGTGTTATTAGTCGCACAGATTATAATAGTACTGTAGCCCTAATAGGCTATGGTATTTTTTTTAAAGATGTTATTTATTTATTTACTTGAGAGAGAGAAAGCGCGTGAGCATGAGAGGGGAGAGGGTGAGAGGGAGAAGCAGGCTCCCTGCTGCTCTGAGCAGGGAGCGCGATGCGGGACTCGATCCTGAGACTCCCGGATCATGACCTGCGCCGAAGGCAGTCATTTAACCAGCTGAACCACCGAGGCGCCGCTAGGCTGTGGTATCTTTGAAAACTTTTTATTGAGGTATAACATACATATAGGAAAGTACACACATAAGTGAATTTTCATAAACACCTATAATCACAGCATGGTGTAGTCTTAATGAAATAACTTTATGATTTATATAAACTATACTTGAAAAACCAGTGTTACTGTCTTACGGTCACACTGTACATACACTGAGGTTGTGTAAGAATTGCAGTGGAGCATATGGTAAGGGTGAAAAAGATCTGTGGTAGGGGATGACCGAAGTCAAGGCTTCTTGTGGTCTTAAACTGCTGCACCAGAAAGAGGGAGATCTTGGGTAGTGTTTTGCATACAATGGACATACGAAAATACTTTCTGAATGAGGGATTCTTGGTGGAGACTCATAAAAAGTACTTCCCTAAGGACTCTGGACCAGCAAAAAGATCAGGAATGAAGAGTGAAAGGGAAAAGTGATTCGGTGTCTCCTGGCAACTGCCCTAAGAAATTATACCGATTTAATAGAGCCTTAGGATGGAGGAAGCCCGTCTGACCCAGGGACGAGAAACCCATGCCTCAGCCTTTTTGCCTTGTAAGATAAAGAGGAAGGAGGCATAAGGAGAACCACCGGAAAAGGCTGTCACTCAGTTAAGTTTTCTACACACTTCATTTTTCCTTAGCAAAACCTTAGGACTAAAAAGTTCATGATGGAACGAACGCCGTAGAACCAGTTAGCAGTAAAACAGAAACTAGAAGAACGAGGATTTCATCAGTTCTGCTCCCAACAGCATACCATGGTGTCGCTTCCTTGTTTTGAATAGTACAGTTAAACATATTAAAGCCTTTTGATACCATACTTCTTGGACTCCCAGTTGGATAAGCTTTAATGCCCACTTTTATGTGCTAATACAGAGGGTGGCAAAGTATGGCCCATTTTTATAGGGCCATCTTGAATAGTTAATGTATTTTTTAAGGGTTGTTAAAAACAAAACAACAGAAGAATATGCAGCAGATACTATGTCCAGCAAAGCCTAAAATATTTACTCTCTGACCCTTTACAGAAAAGGTTGCCAACTCTTTTCTAATAACATTGTTTCTCAGAGGTTTCCACTGAAAAACACTGAATCACTTATCAAGAATCTAGAGGAAACATCTGGAAAAGAGTCCACTGAAGCATAAAACTCAGTCACTTAAAAAATTATGCAGTTTAACATGAATTCTGCACAGTATCATTCTATATAAAAATGTGCCTCTCCTCCCCAGGAATTTCACATAAAATCGTGTTTGCACAGAGTATATACTGTTATCCTGTTGTTTCTTATATACCTCGTGTATTGCCTGATGCCCCAGTTTGAGAAGTGGAAAGTGGACCAGGCTAGAGAAATACAGGAATAAACTCTTGTATTTAGAGTATTCATGTTAGAATAACAGCTAAAGTGGAGGGATCTGTTTGATCAGTGGAAATCCCCTTTTGATAGGTGGAACACTTCATTTTGTCTATTTTCCCATTAAAATTTTTGATGGAAAATTTTTAATGTAAGTCGTAAATTTAAAAAAAAACATTGCTTATTAAAATATATTTTTTTCAGTTTGACATACCTAAATTTTTTCAGTACAGATTAGAACCACCAGTAAAAGCCTTATTACAGTGAATATTATTTACAAAGGAGTTTGCATAACAGGTATTTCACCATCATAGAAAAGAATATTGTTGATTTCAGTCAATGTTAAAAAGAGGAGAATATTATCTGCAACCCCTGTTATTGGAGAAGGAAGAAAGCTGAAAGTAAACACTCTAGAATCTTTTTTTTTTTTAAAGATTTTATTTATTTATTTGACAGATCACAAGTAAGCAGAGAGGCAGGCAGAGAGAGAAGGGAGGAAGCAGGCTCCCTGCTGAGCAGAAGGCAGTGGCTTTAACCCACTGAGCCACCCAGGCACCCCGCACTCTAGAATCTTTTAGGGTTACCCTTCCAGTTCTTCCTACATCTGTGACCTTCCAACAGAACAAAGACAACTAAACCGATACCTAAACACCTTGTCCCCTCCCCCCCCCCAAAAAAAACCCAGAACGATCAGCTCCTAAAGTGCTTCTCAGCTGAATAGAAGTATAGCTTTTGGAATTAGCAATAAATAAACTTTTGTTGTTGTGTTTCATTACTCATACATTCTTTTGTATGTATCAATATTGTAAAGTTTTAATAAGCAGATTGTGAATGAATTGTGAACTGGCTATGTAAGACTTTAAAACTTTTTATATTTAATGGATAGTTTGTTTTAGGCTTAAGAAAATATGATGCCCAAATTTATTTCTTGAAATTTCTCCACTCCTTTTCCTTTCTTGTTGTTTATGGGTCTCACATTTCTACCACTTTAAGTCTGTTAATTTGAGAAATTTCTCTGTTATTATTTTTAGAACTTGATCTGACCAGCAAGTGGGTATATGGATTTTGGTTGGGTAAGGAGTAACTAAAATTAAAAGTGCTAGTAAAATCATATTTTTAGCCTATTTGAAATGCTTTTAATTTTGGCTTTTACAGCTTTTATAATTCTTCTGGTGAACTAAATGAGCAAGCACTGAAGAAAATATTATCAAGTGTCAAAAAGGTATTCCCTGACTTACCTTTTGTTTGTTTGGTATTATATGTATTATTTTCAGCCTGAAAAGCATCTAATACTTCAACAGAATTTTTAAGCAGCACTTGTCTTCACAATGTCCTATAAGCAGGTGAGGAAAGGCTTGTTCTTTCCAGAAATTCAAAGTTGTGCTCTGAGAGCACAACTAGTCATTAAAAGTATTAATCTTGTTCTCCTCCTCAACTGTTCTAATTAGCATTGATCTCTTCCTCTTCTACATTCCTGCCACACACCTTCCCAGTACCATTTATTCTAGGACCTAATTCATTACTGTTATTTTACATAGCTGGAGTTACTAGCACTTTGCTATATAGAACCTCATTTGACCCCTCTACACATACTTGGTGTTAAGATTTGTTGAGTGATCAAAATAGGGGTTTTTTTCCAAATACAAAATGGCGGGGGAGAGGGGGTTCCTTCTTAAAACATTTTGATCTCTGAGTTGAAAATAAAAGTAGATTCAGTAAAAGAAATTTCTTTTAAAAACCATCTTTTGATGAAAATGCTTTTTAAATATTTATTTTATATTTTATTATAAAATTACATTATATTTTACATTTAAAATGTACCTGTAAAAATTTTTTGGTTTTAAAAAGAAGAGAACTCATTTTAATTTCCTCAGTTTAAATGTACAGATACAAAACTTAGTTGCTAAAGTTGACATACACAGATCTCTAAGCAAAGTGGTTGCTTTCGTCTTATAATTACCAAGCTCTCAGCGAATGAGATTTATTTTTCCAGTTTAAAAAAATTTAGTAATACTTACAAGTTTGTTCAGCAGATGTTACAGTTTATAAAACCATTTCATAGGATCTTATTCAATTTTGAAACCTCTGTGAGGTAGGTGATATCATTTCCATATAAATTTCAGTTAAAAGTTGTTGAGTTCAGCTTACTTATTTAGCAAACCAAGTACCCAAACAGGATGTTAACTAGTTTTCCTTGACATTTTCTTCATTTAAATTTTGACTGAAAACTAAGATTTTAAAATAGCAAATACCTCTAGGAACTAGAGGAAGTTAGGAATTTTTTTTCTCTATATTAACTAAAATAGTAGCCATGTAACTGAATGGAAAGTAATTTGACTATAAATCAGTTTGCATACTTTAAAAGTAGTGTAGGGATGCCTGGGTGGCTCAGTCAGTTGGGTGAGTATTTGCTATTTTAAAAATAAAATATTTTAAAAAATAAATAGAAAAAAGAGCGAAGTATATATTGAAGTCTATGCTTTATCTATGCCCCAAATCTTGCTAAATTTAAGAAAGCCATTTATAAGGCTGTCAACTTCATTGCTTAATTTTGATAGTAAGACACATAATAATTGTAACCGTTAAGGTATACACCTGATTTTTTTTTTTGTATTTTCTCTCAGGCTGTGGTTGGTTGGTACAAATTCCGACGTCATTCAGACCAGATCATGACATTCAGAGAGAGACTGCTTCACAAAAACTTGCAAAATCATCTCTCAAGCCGGGAACTTGTTTTCCTACTGTTAACACCAAGCATAATAACAGAAAGCTGCTCTACTCATCGGCTGGAGCATGCCTTATATAAACCTCAGAAGGGGTAAATGTTGGCCAGTCACTGGCTATTTTAAGTTAATAGAAAAATATACCCAATGCTTTCATTTTACTTTTAGCCTCTCACCAAACATTTTCAAATATTGTTGCATTAGATTGTCACAATAACCCTCCAAAGTTGGTCTGCCATGTGTCTTTGTAGATGGGAAAATGAAGGTTAGATAAGGAAATTAGAAGCCCGGTATGGAACGTTGACAGGTGTTTTTGGCACTGAGCATTTGTTCTTATTTCCCATAAGGTAGAGAACTGGTTGCCGAAGGACATGACATGGAACTAAGCCTAGGTACTTGAGCAGCTTTTCTCTAACTCTGCAAGGAAGCAAGGTCATCCTTGATGGCCCACCAAAATGAGTTAATACCCCCTCCAAGTTATATAACACTCTCATGGAATGTGAGAGTTAAGTAAAAGAATACCAACTAATTTTATTATTCATGGAAGACAGGATAAATCTCAACAATACTGCCTATTTTTACATGTTAAAATAGCCATTGAAGTATTATTTTCACACAACTATCTTACACTATGCACATTTCACTGTTTTTAGAAGGCATTTGCCTCGAGTCAATAAATTCTATTGCAGGTGAGTAGTTTAGAATGGTTTTTGTTGTTGTTTTTTAATCTTACAGGGGAAAGGTACTCTGTATATAACATGTATAAGTTTATGTAGGTATGTAATAGGTGGATGCTAATATTTCACTTGAAGTTAAAATTTTATTTCTTCAGACTTTTTCACAGGATACCGTTAGTGGTGGCCAATCTGGGCATGTCGGAACAGCTGGGTTATAGAACCGTGTCAGGCTCCTGTGAGTCCGCTGGTTTTAGCCGAGCAGTAAAAACACACAGGTGAGGTTCTTCAACTGCTTTCCCACTAAACTTACTCCTGTTCATGTTTTGAGATTTATTTTTTATTACACAGAATAAAAACGAAAGGAGAACTAATAACCACCTTACACGTAAACCAGACTGTTTTTACTTTCTCCGTATTTCCTTCTAGCACTTGTCCATTTATAATATACAAAAAAGGAGGGGTGTTTCATATCCTGTATAAGTCCACATATGTATTCTAAGAATAAATAGCTAGTCTCAAAATAATTTTCTAAGGCAGCAGTTTAGATTATAAAGGCATGAAATTAGACTGAATATTAAATAATGACAAAAATATGAGGCTTTAGCCAAGATTCACTCATACTGTATAGGCTACTGAACTGTAACTTTTTTGTGGGTTTTTTTTTTTTAGATTTTATTTATTTATTTATTTGACAGACGGAGATCACAAGTAGGCAGAGAGGCAGGCAGAGAGGGGGGGTGGGAAGCAGGCTCCCCGCTGAGCGGAGAGCCTGACATGGGGCTCGATCCCAGGACCCTGGGATCATGACCTGAGCCGAAGGCAGAGGCTTTAACCCACTGAGCCACCCAGGTACCCCACTTTTTTGTACTCTCTAAGGAAATAATGTCAGAAATAACACTGGGACTATAGAGTGCTATATAGTCCTGGTGGAAACTAAGAATAAGGGACTCAATTTTTATTTATTTTTGTGTCCCCACAGGATTAACCATTTTTAATAGAAACTGAATACCACATTTCATTGATTCAGAGATGCAGAGTTTTATGTCTCAAATTGGGGTATTTTACAAACTATGCCTTAGCCCTTTCCTTTTTTTCCTTTTTGTTATATAAAATAATGTTTCTTTCAATCAGTGATGACTTAAATTCAATAAAATATTTTTAAAATTGACTGGTCCCCAGTCCCCATTGCCAAGAAGGAAACCGTTTTCTTCCCCTCTCTCTTTCAGTCTTTATTTTTACTTACCTTCTTTTGAGTCCTGGCAATAGAAGTTAAAAGAGTTTGAAGTCTGCTAATGGGAAGATATATGAACTAAGTTTTCTGATTGATTTTGCTGTGAACAAGTGGGTTGACAAAATATGGTCCCTACAAAACGAGTAAAAAGAATCTTTTCAACTACAGATACGTGTTTCATTGTGGCATTAAAGCGACTTCTATATATTTGCCTGACGAAATGCTAATTTTTGCAGCCCTGAATTTTTTACAGAAGATGGATCTTTAAAGGAGGTACATAAAATAAATGAAATGTATGCTTCTTTACAAGAGGAACTAAAGGTAAGTTAACATATCAAACACTTAAAGACTACTTCCAGAGTTCATATCAAATTGATAACTGAAATCTTTAGGGATAACTTGGCATTTGATTAGGTTTATATTTTTATAGCAGTTTAGGTTCAGTAACAAAGATCTCAGTCTCAGTGTCCTACAAAAACTAAAGTTCAGTCTCACTTACATTATATTCTGGCTGTAGCTGTACTCTTTTTTTTTTTTTTTTTTTTTTTTTTTTTTTTTTTTGTAGCTGTACTCTTCTAAGTGCTATCTTCATTCCAGGATCCAGACTGAAAGAGCACCCATATGTGGGACATGCTCTTCTCATGACAAGGGAAAAGAGCAAGAGAGATGAGACATTTCACAACAGCTCTTAAAACTTCTCAGAGCTGGCATGTCACTTCCACTCACATTTCATTGGCCAGATTATATATCCCTATTTCATGGCAATAGATAGGGATATATATAATCCTTTTACGGGATAAAAAGGGAAGCAGTATTTGAGAACAAAATAATCTACCACCCCGTGCTAAATTCTATCTCATTGAATCAGCTGGAGAAGTAGACCTCAGGATGGGATTAGACATGTAAGAGATTTATTAGGCCTGAGAAAGATAAAAGGGGGGAGGAACAAGAGCAGACAGAGAGAGTTGTGATGCTGAGTCTGACACCGGAGAAAGGAGACAGAGAGGAAGGGGAGGACGTTTGGGTAGAGCTTTAGACTGCAGGGCCAGAGTGGTTTCAGCCAGGCTGCTGGGGACTCTGAGCAAAGCTTTCCTACTAGAATGGATTTGTACTAATAGCCCACTGTGTTCAGCCATTGGTTAAGAGCAGCCTAGGGGAAGCGTGGCTTCAGTAATGGACCCAAAATGATGGTAGCTGGGGCCTTTAGTCAACTAGGCTTCTCCCAAATGGAGATGTGAGTCGTATATTCCATGGCCACCATATTCATCGATAAGGCAAATTAAGAGAAGTGAGGTTAATACATTTTACGCTACTAATACTGCTCACTATTTTTTAATGTGAATGGTAATATGGGAATTTTAGAAAATAGAGAAACATCCAGAACCCCATCATTGTAACATAACTATTTGCACTTTGCCATATTTTCTAGTTTTTCCCTAATATATAAATGCTTTTTACATAGTTGACAGTGATGGAAACTTACAAAATTTCTGCCATGATTTTTATTTAACGTCATGAAGCATTTTTCATTTCAAAAACATTAATAAGCATTTTTGTTACATATTCTTTAGTTCTGTGTATTTCATATTAGCAATATATTAGAACTTCTATGTCAAAGTACTAACTTGGCCTAAAACAAGGAATGTAGAGGTATGTTACAGGAACTGTAGACAGAAAGCAGCCGAGCTTCAGGAAGGAATTGGTACCAGGAGCTGGAATGCCACCAGAACTTATTTTCCCCTTGTGTCTGCACATTGGTTTCCTGCGTAGTACCTACAGATCTGTTTGTTCATTCACTGGCTAACCAGAAAACATTAAGATCTGTTCAGAAGATTGGGATTTGTCCGCTGGCTATGTGATATCTCTGCTTGGGTCAGTTAGGGTGAACGTTGGTAAAGGGGTTACTGGTAAACTTTTATGGCATGGTGGACAAGATGGTGAGAAATAGGCTGGGCAGATAATCCTAAAATGTATCCATTTTAAAACTAAGCATGAAGAAGTAAAAAAGTAACATTCTAAAACTAGATGTAACAACATATTACCCTATAATTGGAAATTAGTTACTTGTGATTTGAAGTATACCAAGAAACATCATCTTACCATAAATTTTTATTATTTCCTTAAAATGTATTCCCAAAATGAAATTGTAGAGTCAAAGGGTATTTTAACTAGTACTTAAAACTAATAACTGGTAAGGCCAGTCTGCTTTTCAAAAGTCATTTCTTATACACTAATTAAAAATCTGTAACAGTTTTTTCATAACAAAAAAAGTTACTTTTCCTTATTGTCAGTTTAATGTTAAATGTTTGCAGTAAATGTGCATCTCTCAAAATACTGCAGTATTTTTTTGTTCCAAAGTGACTGAAATGTTTTTTTTATTTCTGTGTCTTACCAAGCAGATAACTGGTGTGATAAAGCTGTGTATAAATGGGAAGTTACTACATCTGGAAAACATTTTATTTATTTTTTTTTTTTTTTTTTTTATTTTTTTTTTTTTTTTTAAAGATTTTTTTTTTTTTTTTTTTTTTTTTTTTTTTTTTTTTTTTTTTTTTTTTTTTTTTTTTTTTAATTTATTTGACAGAGATCACAAGTAGGCAGAGACGCAGGCAGACAGAGAGAGGAAGGGAAGCAGGTTCCCCGCTGAGCAGAGAGCCCGATGCGGGGCTCGATCCCAGGACCCTGAGATCATGACCCGAGCCAAAGGCAGAGGCTTTAACCCACTGAGCCACCCAGGCGCCCCCATTTTATTTATTTTTTTAAATATTTTATTTATTTATTTGTCAGAGAGAGAGAGAGGGGGAGAGCGAGCGAGCGAGCACAGGCAGACAGTGGCAGGCAGAGGCAGAGGGAGAAGCAGGCTCCCCGCCGAGCAAGGAGCCTGATGTGGGACTCGATCCCAGGACGCTGGGATCATGACCTGAGCCGAAGGCAGCCACTTTACCAACTGAGCCACTCAGGCATCCCTGGAAAACATTTTATAACCTATAAAGCACCATATAAGTGCTTGTTGAGTTCCTTCAGAAAATAGCAAAATAAAGTGTTTATAAAGGCTAATAATACTTGATACTGTGTTACCACAAAGGATTTCCTATACTTTGTGAACCTAGACTGTAGTACACAACTTGAATTTTATCCATGCCCTTAAATTCTTTTATTTGGCAGAGTATATGCAAGAAAGTAGAACACAGTGAGCGAGCAGTAGAGAAACTACTAAAGGACGTAACTAGATTGAAACGGGAAATTAAAAAAAGAAAACAGGCACAAATTCAAGCAGCACGTAAGTAAAAAGTTCACACATCACTACCTTCCATGCGTTAAAAAAAATTCTCACTGATGTGAATTACGGTACGGGTGAGCTGACTATGCTAACTGATCATCTACCTTAGGGTAAAAATAATTGTTTTAATACTCTTAAATCCTACTGAATGAAGGTATTTGTAGCTAGACTATATTGCTATTAAAAAAATACAACTTAAACTTTCTTTTAGAATATAGTGCCGTATAAATTAGAATTTGGGATTATGCACGCCATTTTTCTCAATTTAGAGGATTTGATGTAACTGTTCAGTTAAAGTCTTTTTAACTTTACTGAAAAACAGATTGCTACAAAAGCTTTGTAGAACAAATATTGTATGTTGAACTGTTGTTTTGTTTTGTTTAGGAGAGAACATCGAAAAAGACCCTCAGGAGAACATTTTTCTTTGTCAAGCTTTACGGACCTTTTTTCCAGATCGTGAATTTCTTCATTCATGTGTTATCTCCTTGAACAGTAGGCATATTTCTAAAAGTAGCTGTACTGCCAACCACCAACTCAATGTGATAGACAACCTGACCTTAATGGTAGAATACGCTGACATTCCTGAAGCTAGTCCGGCTAGTGGTGCACCACAAATGATTAAACGTAAAGCTTTAGATACCGATGATGGATGGCAGTTCAAGAAGTCACGGCCATTAGAGACACAAAACAAACCATCTAAAACAGATACTGATAGTAGTAATCAAGAAAAAGCATCCACAATGAGCAGCCCTGAAACAGATGAAGACATTGAAAAAATGAAGGGTTCTGGTGAATATCCACAGTCTCCTACATTTTGATCCTTTTAGGCCAGAAGGACATTTTTAATTGGCTGAAGGGTAAAGCCATTTATATTGTTTTTACTATGTTTAGGTATCTGCAGTAATACATAAGTTCTGGTACATTTATTTTTTAAAGCACTTTATTTTAAAACCATAACCTTTTTTGTCCACCCCCCCTCCCCGCCTTTGTTAAAGATTTTAAGTAATTTCTGCACCCAACATGGGGCTTGAACCCCCAACCACAAGATCAAGAGTTGCATATTCCACCAACTGAATCAGCCAGGCGCCCCGCCCTTTTTTGCTCCTTTTACAAAACTGTTGAGGGAAAAGCTTAAATGATATTCTTTTAAACTTCTATAGCATTCTTTAGAAGTGGAAAAGAAAGACTAGCCTTATTTTCACAACAGAAAAAAAGATGTCTAAAGTTAATACGAAATGTATTTCATTTTTATCTAAGTCATTGCAATTCCTGCTCTTTAAGTTATAAGTGGCTAGAGTTGCCAGATAAAATGCTGGACATTAAAAACTTACTGTTAAATGAGTAATTGAATCTGAATTGGAGTTCAAATTTAATTACATGCCCTATATTTCTATTTGCTAAATCTGGTAGTTCTAATTATGGCAGAACTGTAATGCAGCACAAATCTCTCTCCCTAGTCTAGATCCCTCTACACAAAATTGAGTGAATCCAGAATTTGAGTACAGACCAAGCCTGGTAATGCAGTGTGTCTGAGATCAGCAGCTGGTCAAGTAGCTGAAAAGACCAGTTAAAATGGGACTCAAAAATGGTACATATGTGTATCGGTATACATATGTCTATCACAGAGATTTCATTGCAACATGAAGCAGAATTGTACATTCATTTGTCAACCTCTTGTTGTAGGACTAGGAACTTCTCTGTGAGAATATTGGTGTTCCTGTGTAAATCACATACATGACTTAACCTTTACAATTCCAAGTTTTAGTTTCTTAAGAGTGAAGAATTTAAAGAAACTTTTGAAAAGCAACCTAAGTACAAAATGTTGGTGTTTTTTTTTTTTTCATTTCACAGCACCCTCCTACTTGCAGCTTTCTTCAGTTGTCCTAACCACACCTAATCTGACAACTCTTTTTCTTTTCTTACTTTTTTGCAAGTCTTTCAAAAGCATTTACTTCATTTTCATTGCAAGAATAACTTTAATGCTCATACTTCATCAGTACAGTGACAGACAAAACTAACACAGGTCTGGGGACAGAACATCTGCCTCTTGGCGCAATGCAAAACTCAACAGGTTTGAAGAGTCCTGGGCTTCAGTATGATTTTGAGTTTAACTCCCAGTTTAACCCAGTGAGTTGGTTAAGTGGAAGTTGGCTAAGAGAGCTTTTACTATGTTTTTTGTATTTGTCTTTTCCTTAATTGTGAGAATTTTCCACGAAGCTTATACATCATATGAAGCCTTCATGTTTTACTCACTGGATGAAGTGCTGAACACACACTTTGACCATTTTACTAAGTGACAGAACAAATTCATAGCTATTATCAAGACTATTTTTTATCTTTAACATGCATTAGTTACCATGGGGTGCTAATGAAGCCCACATTAACAGCAGGGATGTTTTGTACAAATTATTGAGTTTCTGCTGGGATTCTCTTAACTGGTTACCTAAGCAGCACTGTGGTGTCACAACCAGGGCAGGAGGAGGGGTAATAGGTTGGCAGTCTAAAGCCTAATTTAAAAATAACCATAAACAGGGGCACCTGGGCAGCTCAGTTAGTTAAGCATCTGCTTTCGGCCCAGGTCATTAACTCAGGGTCCTGGGATCAACCCCTGCATCAGGCTCCCTGCTCAGCAGGTAGTCCGCTTCTCCCTCTCCTTCTGTTCCTCTCTACCCCCTCCACCACCACCTTGTGCTCTCTCTCAAATAAATAAATACAATCTTTTTTTAAAAAGTAACCACAAACATCACTAGAGCATTTAGAACATAACCTAAAACAGATAAAGACTAAATGCAACCAACAAATGAACTACTGGAGGAAGTCCCTGAAAGCACAAGACTGCTGGACTGAAGCAAAGGTTCCTCACCCACTCCTGTCCTTGGACTGTACATTTTTGCCTACTGTTCCCACAGTGGAAACTGTTGCAAGGACATAGCCTTGAGAAAGTAAGGTGTTGACAACATATGGATTGTGTGTGTGACTGAACCCAGTTAAGGCCTTAATATAAACTAAAACTAGCAGGCAGGTGCGGAGATCTACTTGGCTTGTGGCCACCCAAGACAAACTTCTAAGTTCCCTTGTTTGCTAAGGGAAACTTAAAAATCTTGGAGTTACCTGCCCCTTCAGTCTCTCCCTGCCCTCCATGTACCAGTTTATGAACCAACAGATAAAACAGGCTAGACATGTGCGAATAGATGTCTTCTGAAGGCAATAGATTTTTCAAAGGCTGCTTAAAAGAAACATGCCTTCATACAAAGTTCAATTCGCTAAAACACCATAGAGAGGTAATGCATTTAGCTCATACTTGTGCACAATGATCCATCATCTTTGAAGAAAGAAATGCTAAATTTCAGAGAATCTTGCTGAGGTCAGTACCAGCTGAACTTCCATAATTAAGTTTGATGACCCAAGTTTCAAGGTATTAAAAGAAGAAAAAGGGTCCCAATAGGTCATTTTTCCCCAATTCTCATCTTTTGGTGATTAGCCTATCACGAGTGAGATAGTTCTAGACCATATGCCTATGGATCATTTTAAAGTATGCTACCAAGTTTTAAGATAGACGAGCCCAGGAGTAAATCTGAGGTCCTATGACTGCACTACTATCCATCCCCATGTAACATCTCTACAAAGGGAAGAACCAATGTCCTAGCCAGGCATACTTCTCTTTGCCAGTTAGAAAATCTGAGCAGGGGTTCCTGGGTGGCTTAGTCATTAAGCCTGAGTCTTTGGCTCAGGTCATGATCCCAGAGTCCTGGGATCAAACCCCGCATCAGGCTCCCCTTGGCCAGGAAGCCTGCTTCTCCCACTCCAGTTTCCCCTGCCTGTGTTCCCTCTCTCCCTGTCTCTCTGTCAAATCAGTAAATAAAATACTTTAAAAAAGAAAAAATCAGCAATTTTAAATCCATACCCTGCCACATGGAATTTGTACATTAACACTAGCATTCCGCCTTCGTGCACCTATATCCCTTAAATCCCATTTATAAGACAGAATCTGGGCCTAAAGTAAAATTGTAATATAAGTCATCCTTTCCATATTTGAAATCCCAGTGAGTTGTATGAGCCTACTGGGGACCACCTTACAGTATCAGTTTTTAAAATTTGTATGTATATAAAATGTAATGTGTATTAACATTTTAAATAACTTGTTTTCATTAAAGAACAGTGGAGAGGAAGCCTTACTTTTTCCTTGAAAGATTTCAGTGAAGAATTAAAAACTTAATACTTCAGTTTCAAAAGATTTAGCTGATTTTCTACCCAAAGGTTATTAAATCTTGTAACTTGAGTCAGTATTAGAATCATATGACCATTTATTATAAAATATGTTTATTGATGATAAGACTCATATAATTTACTCCCGATACTTGATGTTACAAACTTTAGGGTCTTTGAGATATGCAGGATCCTTGTATGTAACTGGCATAAACCCTGTAAAAGAAAATGAAAATGCTTCACAAACAGTCACAAGCAAACTTTGGATTAGCCTGATTCAGTTTTTCAGGTGCTCTTACCCATTATTTGAGCTCTCTTAATTGCTTTTGTGATTTCTTTCTGTTTCTTCCCACAAAGACCTATAAAAAAATGCTTTCATATTCATAAAAAATGTCAACACTCAAAATGCATAGCAACTATCTTCAGTCAAGGAAAGGCTGGCAATAGCCAAGCAGTAAATCTCATAGGCTTTGCAGGCCATACAGCCACTGTCGTAAATACTGTGATGTAGTTCACAAAGCAGCCATAGGCACTATGTAAATAAGCTACTGACAAAAACAGGTGGGAGATGACTTGGCCTATAGGCAGTAGGCCCTGGGTTAAATAAGTAGTCTAGGAATGATTACAGTATACTCCAAAACATCAATGCAATTTTCTTAAGCCCTCATTTTTTACATGTTTTCCGCCTATAGTTAACTCTGAGCATAAGAAGACATGTAAAATAATAATCCTTTTGGCCTACGAAGAGGCTTTCTCAAAGTACCTGTAGTATCTAGTGATTTATAGCACAATTTGAAAATTTGACATTTTTCTTAAATAACAGAAGTAGATTTGTATAATTTTTTTAATAAGCTGCTAAAATAGAAAACAAAATACCTGTTATGTGCCTTCCATAAATGCATCCAGTAAATGGAGAAATAAACTGGGACAAAAGCTGTATGAGTTTTATTTGGAGAAGAAAAAAAATTTCTATCAACACATCTGTTCAACTTTATGTAAATTTAAAAAATTATACATCACTGTCAAGTTATGTAAAGGTTTAATAAATTTCAGACAAACTTCTTAAAAATACTGAACTATGCTCATTCTATTAATAGGTCATTTTTAAAAAATTTTTTAAATAATTAAATGAAAAAACTGATTACTAAAGTTAACTTCTTTTACTCAGTGTGTCAAAACAGATTAATGTACACATTTCTTCAGAGCTAAAACTGTTTTCTTGAACTTTTCCACAGATACTTTCCTATAATACTATTGCTTGTAATAAGGCACTAAGCATTTCATCTGTCACAAGAGGCTATCACATTGTATCAGACGTCAGTGAGGTCTTCAAGAGGTACAGGTACATCACACCACTTACCATAATTTATGTTTTATTCATGTAAATTATTTAGTACTTTTCAGGTACCAGGCACTGTTCCTGGCACTATGCATAATCCTTCTGGTAAGATGCATCTTTAACCTTCTCGGTTTTCATCTAAGGTAGCTACCACTTTTTGCTGCTGTCAGTATACTTAACTCCGGCATCATCCTCTCCCCTACATTTGCCACTTTTAATTTGCTGAGCCCTGGACAACAGATAAAATTGCATCTGAAGCAGTTATACCAGCAGTGTTATTAGTATGGAGTCCAAATTCACCAGAGGAGATTTTTCGAAACTATTCAACTCTACCAACTAAGAATCACTGCACAGTGAGCTGCTGGTGACCTCCAGGGAAGACAAGAGAACACTGACCTGAAATAACAGTGGATGAGGGAGAGCCAAAGGGCTCTCATTAGAATAAAACAGAGATGCCTTATACATAGAAAACCAGATTTGAAATTATGAAGCTACTAAAACAGGTGCCTCTAAACAGAGCCTGTTATGAAACTAACTTGATCCTCCTTAATTATGACTAACAAAGGAGCAAATCCTAAAATCAAATATAGCGAAGTAAAACTGTATCTCACCTGTACGTTCTTATAATCTACACGTTTTCCACACAAGATGCATTTTTTAAGAGGCTCCTTATAAGGATTTTCCATTGGAACGGGCTAAGATAAAGGAAAGGAAAAAAATCTGGTAATACAGTTTAATGTGTTAAATTTAAAAAGATTAAATCTTAAGGTTACCACATTTAAATCTATCCAAAGGATTAGCTGTACCCTTCTATGAAAAAGAAAAAATACAACAGCTTGGCTTATATAAGAAAAATCAGTGTATCTGAAAAGGAGTCACCATTTTAAAGATTTCAGTGTGCTCGTACATATTTTGTCCAAGTACTCTGGTTTGGCTAAGGAGGAATTAAATCCTGGAGGAGGATTCTGGGATAAAATACAATCCTTGGGGAAAACAAAGGTTTATGGGAGGATAACTTTTGTGGTCCCAGGCTGCTTTATCTATGCCAGATATAGACTCTTAATCTAGAATGGCTTTCAAGTCCATAACCCCCTGTAGTTGTATGCAAATTTTCAAATGACTGAGACTGTGAGCTTTTTTCTGAGAGCCCACATTTCATTAGAACCTAGAAGAGCTCTAGTAATTCCCTTTACTCCCTTGAACTCTGGTGTGCATTAGATGACGAGAAGGATGCTCAAGGACTGGAAGAGTTGTGTGTTTTCCAACTCCTCACACCTTCTTAATCCAATTTACACGCAGCTCCCATGCAATGACGACATTCCTTCTCTACACTGCACTAAGTGCTTTGTATGCTTTGATGAGTGTCACATCATCTTTGCAGGTAGCAAGAAAATTTACACTGGCTAAGCCCAATGCTAGTACTTGAAACCCATAAAGACACACCTACAGGCTAAAAGACACGATATAATGTCCCAGCATAAACTTTAATTTTGATCCTTCATTTACGAAAACAGCCCGTGCCCACCGCCAGTAATGAAGAGGACATGGGGAAGAGAGCCGAGGTACAGGTAGACTTTGTAATCCCTCTGTGGATATCTGGCAATGACTGCACCCACCCAAACTATCTTTTTTAATTTCCTAAGCATGTATCCTTAAATTTGGGATCTAAGAAGAAAAATGTGGTGTCACACAAGTGATGCTTCTGGTAGGACTCTAGGAATTCTCTTACTTCAAAACTCAATTAAGTGACAATTCAACAAATTATAATTTTCAAACTCAAACTGCTGATCACCTTAATCGTTTTGTCCTTCAGCTGAACTCTATTCCAATACCTAAAATGTAAGAACGCGGTCATATTTGCAAATGCCTTAAAAGGGAAGGAGAAAAGTCTTACCAGATCGTCAGGGCCGGCCACCCGCTGATACCGTGCACAGCCTCTCCAGGGCACTGCAATTAAACAAACGGCAACAAAGCAATTCTTTCGTCCGCTCTCAGCTCCAGCCGGATTCCGTCCTCATGGCAGCACGACGAACCGGGAGTGCAGCGCAAAGACCGGCTTTATACTCACACCCGGTGCGCGGACAGACGCCTCTGGACGAGCGGCAGCGTGAGGCCGGAGACCAACGGGCTTCCCGAGGCCTGCGGGAAAGCGCCCGTCGCGCCCCGCCCCACGCACCTCTCGCCTGCCCCTTCCTGAGACTGACTTTCCCCCACTCCGCGGGTAGGGGCAGATTTTAGGGCCGGCACTGGAGGGGAAAGCAGGAGGAAGCCCCCGGAGGCACAGGCCGGCTGGGCGGCCGCCGGCCGGGCTGCAGCAGGGCTCCCTGCGCCGTCCCAGCGTGGACGGTCCGTTGTGGCCGCCGCTCCCGCAGGGGGACCTGCTGCGAGGACAGAGCCTGGAGAACACCACGCGGACCGTGCGTGACTGAAGCCAGCGGGGGGCCCCCGAGGAGCCGTCACTGGCGGAGATCAACGCCGGAGGAGAGACGCCAGTTCCCCCTCACACTCGGGCCCGCATCCGGGACTCCGGACGACCGCAGTGCACTACCCGGGCCTCCGGACACGTCCCGTCCTTGCCAGCTGCTCCTGGAGCTCGAGGCACGTCAGTCCCTGCCGCTGCTCGAGAGTCACGCGGTCGTTCTTTCCGCGTGTGTGATAGGGAGGGGAAAGGACTGGAGGACATCCCTGTCCCCTTCGCTGGACGACACCGGTCACGGCGGCGACCGGGGGCGGAGCCGGGGAAGCGACTCGAAAGGTTCCGAAGACGAGTGACCCAGGCGCAGCGCAAGCCCAAGCGAAGATGATTTAAAACAGGCCGGGGGGGGGGGGCTCCTCTCCAAATCCCGTACCTGCTCGTTTTAGACCAGGAGGTCCCGGAAAGGCGACTCCGCTCTCCACGGTCGGCTTCGATTCCGTTTTACCACTCGGGAAAGCAAAGCGGGGCGCCCGGGCGGCTCGGCGGGCTAAGCTCTGCCCGCGCTCAGGCCGTGGTCTCCGGGTGCCGGGATCGAGCCCGCTTCCCCGTCTCCCTCTGCCCCCCGCTCGCGCTCTCTCCCGGCCTCAAATAAGTAACGTTTTATAAAAATAAAGTAAAATACGCGTCAGGAACCACGACGGATCCCGTCCCCCTCGGGGAAGCTCCTACTGCCCGAAGAGCCGGCGTCCTCCGGCCCACAGGACGACCCCCGCACCCAGGGAGCACCCAGGGAGCGCTGCGGCGACGGCCAAGAAGGGTCTGGGACACGGAACCGTACCCGAGCGGGTCCCACGGCCCGGGAGGCACAGAGCGGCCTTCACGAAGTGCGTCCACGGCTTCCTCCCCGGACCACCGCGAGCAGCGCCCAGGGCCGCCATGGGTCCTCGCTCCTCCTCTTCCGCTCCTCTCTCCAAGCCGTCCTGACGAGTCCCGCCGCGGCTCTTCCCCGGCTGGCCCGAGGACTCGGTTCAAAGGTTCCGCGGGCGAACAAGAGCCGGTCAGGTCTTCGACGCGCCGGCGCAGCACCTTTCCGCTCTGACGCTCCCGGCCGCGAGCCTGGGACGCCTCTGACTGGAGAAGGAAAAGGCGGGTCCCTACGCTCGTGCTTCCGCTTCCGGTCTGAGAGCCCGCGCGATTGGTCTGTGGTCTGAGGTGGATGGAGGGGCGAGCGCGGGGTCCCGCACCTGCTGCCCGCGCGCTGCCCCGCGCTCCCCCTTCCACAGGGGTCTGGCGACGGGGTCACGCGAGGCGGGGTTCGGCCACGGCCCTCGGCCCCTGCCATGGACGAGGGCGCTTCCCGCCTCCGCCGGCGGGTGTCTGTCCGCAAAAGGGACCGTCCGAGCCCAGGGAGCGGCCTGGCCGCCGGCAGCGCGGCCGAGCCCCGGCAGGAGCGGGAGGAGGGGCCGGCGGCCGGGAGCCGGCGGAGGAGGACCGCGGAGGTGCAGCCGCTCGAGGTACGGCCCGCGCAGCGCCCGGACTCCGCGAGCGCCCGGCTCGTTGCCCGCGGCGGGGCGGGCGCCGACGGCGGGGCGGGCGCCGACGGCGGGGCGCGCCCACGGGAGGAGCCCGCAGGCCGGCCCGGGCGCGCGTAGAAACCCCGAGGCCGCGCGCGTGCCTTTCCGCGTGCGCTCGGCGCGCCCGGTGTCCGCGGCCCTCGTCGGCCTCGACTCCGGGGTCGCTGGTAGCTGTGGCTCGCGGGGCCTCGCCGTGTCATTCCCGTGTCCGTCTCCAGGGCGGAGCCCGGGACGGCGTCGTCCGTGCCGCGCGCGGGGCGGGACGGACGCAGACCCGGTCCCGGCGACGGCTCGCCCGACGGCCCCTGCCGCACGCCGGGCTGGGGTCTTCCTAAGCCGCGTGGTCGGGGGGGACCCGAGATCGCCGTTTCCGACTGCGGGTCCCGTTTCCTTCATCACTCGCTGTCAGTTTTCCCCCCAGTTCACGTCTCTCCCGCCGAGGAGACCGTCGCAGGCGCTGTGCGGGCCCGTGCGGGCCCGACTCCCGGGAACAGTCTCCTTAGCGCGTCCGGTCGCGCAGGGGCGGCTCTGTCGCCCGCCGGTCTCCTTGCGTGCGGGTCTGCGGCGAGCGCGGTGCTGCGGTTGCCCCAGACGTGCGGCGGCCGGCGTTCCCGCGGGGGTCTGCGGGTCTCGCTGCGTCCTGGCCGCCGGCAACACGTCCCTGCACCCCCGCACCCGGGGACTGCCGCTGGCGCAAACCACTTCCCCCCTCTGGCCTTGCGGAGCCGATAATCTCCGCTTCGTCGCTGACTGACATTTAGGAAGTTGTGTACCTGGGATAGCTCTGCGCTGGAACGTCTGTTCTTAATGAAGCCAGAACTGACCGTAAATCTTCTCGTTTTCTTTCCAGAATAATGACAGTGAAGAGGACATGTTCGGTGACTGTGACAGCTTTGCCGAGAATTCTTTTTTAGCTCAAGTTGACGACGTGGAACAACAACATATGCAAGTTTCTGAACGTGGAAAACATGCCACCGGGCTTAGCACCGAAGGTCTTTGTTTGGAAAGCGTCAAACGCAGCGCACTCGGCACCACTGCTGTAGGCAGCTTCGCGGAATCAGAAACGGATGAGCACGTGAAGAACCGGAGCAGGCATGAGGATGTCTCTGCTGAACTTGACATTTTGTATGATGTACCTTCTTCACAGGTTTTATACTTTGAAAATTTGCAGAACTCTCCAGATGATTTGGGCAACCAGTGTACTGAAGAGAGGGATTGGGACGCGTCCTCTCACAAGACTCTGAATGACGAATTACCCCAGAATAGCGTAGAACAGCGCCAGCAAACTGATGATTCCTCTTCAGAAGTCAGAAGTGGTTCAGAAGAAAATAGGAGAAAAAGTCTTAAAGAACATCTAAAAAATGCCATGACTGGAAATGCCAAGGCCCAAACGCCAGTGTTTTCTAGAACTAAACAGCTCAAAGAGACTCTCCTGTCTGAAGAAATTAGTGTTGCTAAGAAAACAATCGAGTCATCATCAGATGACCTTGGTCCTTTTTATTCATTACCCAGCAAAGTGAGAGACCTTTATGTTCAGTTCAAGGGAATTGAAAAATTATATGGTAAATGCTTTTTGCTGAAATGAAAAAAATTTACCATTATTACCACGATACCAGTGCAAGTCAATAGAAATCAGATGCTCCTGCGGTTCTATATTTCATCTTAAGAAATAAAAATATCGGTCCTCTCAACATTCCATCCCTAACATCCTGCTACTGAACCTCTTTCCTTCCCTTCATGGTCACATTTCTCAAATCTGTTATCATTGCTGTCTCCCTGTCCTCACCTCAAATAATTCCCAGCCCACTTTGGGGTCTGTGCTCTCGTTTAAGATGCAAGGACAAGGGTGTCTTAAATCCATTGATACTTTCAGTTCTCACTTGCCTGACTTCTCAGTAGCTTACATGACACAATTGACCAGACCCTTGAAACACCTGTTTCTTGACTTTCTGACATTCTCCTCCTGGTTTTTTCTCTGTCTAGCTGCTTCTCAGTTTTCTTAGCTGCTGTGTCTTTGGCTGACTCTGTCTTCTGTACAAAAACTTGGAACTTCCTTTGACTATTCATGGCCTGAGTGAAAATGTCACTGTTAGTGATACCATTGATTAAAACTAAACATCTTTAAAGACAGCAGAAGTTAAGAGTTAAGTGCAAGAGATAGTATTAGTAACAGTATATATTGTAATGTTTCTCAAAAATCCTGGGTCCTTGCATATATTTTTGTTATGTGTCATTTTAGACAAAGAAGGGATGGTTGCTGACACCCTCAAAGATGAGCCTGTTGACTGATTAGATACTTCATCAGTATTTCCGAAACTCCTGTGTTAGTGCCGTAGGAACCCTGTGAAAACATGGTTCTCATCTTGGGGAGGAGATAATCGGGTGGAGAAGTAGAACTACAGGAAACAAAATAATATAAGACCACAAGAGTCTAATAAATTCTGAATTGTGAGGTTTGCAGTTAAGGAGCTAACGGTGTGTATTGCTCTTGAAATAGGTATTAACTTTCTTCCCTCTGCTTTTCTCCTAGTACCTTGTTCTTTGTTTAAGCTGCATCTCCTGCCAGACTGAGTACCCTGAGGACAGGGCTCTAACTCAGCTTTTTCTTATAGAACTAGTTCTGTGCCTGGTACACTCTGGTAGGTTCTGAACTGCTGGGGGTCGTCAGCTAGTTAGGAATTCGGGCCCTGTCACCGAAACACAGGTTTGTTTTTTTTTTTTTTTTTTTTAAAGATTATTTATTTATTTATTGTCAGAGAGAGCACAAGCAGGCCGAGTCGCAGGCAGAGGCAGAGAGAGAAAGAAAGCAGGCTCCCTGCTGGACAAGGAGCCTGATGGATCCTGACTGGATCCCAGGACCCGGGATCATGATCTGAGCCGAAGGCAGCAGCTTAACCGACTGAGCCACCCAGGCGTCCTGAAACACAGGTTTTGCACTCTGAATCTTAGTTCCTGATCTCTTAAAAAGGAATAATACCAGTAATGATTGATTTGTAAGTTATGTTCTGCATCAAGGACATGCCAAATTAGATTGTGGTAACTGTCTGTAGCTATATTGGTAGCTGCTAAGTAAGAACTTCAGTAAATAACAGGTCTTTAAATCTTTTTACTTATAAATCTGGCTTAATGACATGACCAATTTAAAGCACAAGTGTGTGTGTGCCACCTTTGATTGCGCTAAAGCAGTGGTTCTCAAAGTGTGGTTCCTGGACCCCAGCATCAGCATCACCTGAAACTTGTTGAAATAGGCGTTCTCAGGCTCCGCTCTAGGCCTCCTGAATCTCAGGTTGTGACCTGCCAATTGGTTTTAACGAGCCCTCCAGGGGATTCTGATGTGCCAGAAGTTTGAGAACCACTGAGCTTGAGAACCTCAATCTTGTACTGTTACTTTTGCCCTTTTATTATAGAGTTGCATGGTTAGTGTGTTTTATATAAATGTTCAGAATCAATATCTTTTTTTAATGTGTGAAGTGATATTACCAAACATTTGCTATTTTGGTCATTGTAGTCTTTAAAAATTAGAGTTGGATAAAATGCAGAAATGGTCAAGTTGTATTTTCTTTTTTTTTTTAAGATTTTATTTATTTATTTGACAGACAGAGATCACAAGCAGGCAGAGAGAGAGGAAGGGAAGCAGGCTCTCCGCCCAGCAGAGAGCCCCATGCGGGGGCTCGATCCCAGGACCCCGGCATCATGACCTGAGCCAAAGGCAGAGGCTTTAACCCACTGGGCCACCCAGGTGCCCCCTCAAGTTGTATTTTCTTATAGACATCTGAAGTTCCATAGATAATGGATGATACCAGTCTGAAATATCTTTAATATATAAATATTAAGCTTAAGTATTTAAGTATTTTTGAAATATTTAAACTGAAAAAAAGTCATTTGCACATATTTGGGAATCACCAAAATATAAGAAATTAATGTCACTTGCCTGTCATTCAGACGTAACTTTTTTGTTGTTGTTGGGGTTTTTTTTTAGATTTTTTATTTATTTTTCAGAGAGAGTGTGCACGTGCAAGCGAGCACAGGCAGACAGAGTGGCAGGCAGAGGCAGAGGGAGAAGCAGGCTCCCCGCCGAGCAAGGAGCTGGATGCCAGACTAGATCCCAGGACGCTGGGATCATGACCTGAGCGGAAGGCAGCCACTTAACCAACTGAGCCACCCAGGCGTCCTGCAGACATAACTGTTTTTAATACCTTTATAATACATCCTGTTAGTCATTTTTTAATTTAATTTTTTTGGAAAACATAATACATTCAAATCCCACTTTTCTATTATATATTTGTTTCTAATATCTGTACATAATTGGGTTTATACAATCCAGTTCACATTTATGATCTTTTACTTAACTGTACATTGAGCAGTCAACCACCTGTTTTCAAGCTGCAAAGAATGATACAGTTGTGCAATAATTCATTCACCTTTTACCCCTCGAAGGCTCTTTGTTACATACAAACACTGCTGTGATGAACATTCTTGCACATAATCTATGTCCTTGCTTTTATTTCTGTAGGTGTAGAGACCTAGAAGTAATACTGCTAGCTCAAAGACAGTGTGCAGTTTTATTTTCGATACTGTTTGCTTTCTAAAAAGATTATAGTATTTTATGCTCTCAAGGACCACCCTAAGAATGTCTATTTGTCCCCAATCAAGTCAGCTCTGGATTTTCCATGTGTGAAGCTTTTGTGGTTTTTGGTGGTAGTAGTTACTTGTACTTTGTGTCTTTATTTTGCCAACCCAGTAAGTAACAGTGGAGCATCTTTTTGTGTATTTCTCTCTGCTGTGAAATGTCATCCTATCTTTTGCCCGTTTTTCTAGTGATGAAATACTAATGTGCGTTTTGAAGACTTTCGATGATCGACGTTGTCAGGTTAGCCTACAGAGTAGTTACACTAGATTTCACACTATGTTTTGGGTCTGATATCCTTTTTATGAATTCCACTTTGCTAAATTGTGAAACTCCTAGATGGGCCAGTTAATAATCTTAGTCTTTTGTATTTTAAAGATTTTTATTTTGGGGGTATAAAAATAAAAGCCATTTTGGGTGGCTCAGGTGGTTAAGCATCTACCTTGGGCTCAGGTCCTGATCTCAAGGTCCTGTGATCGAGCCCCATATTGGGCTCCCTGCTCAGCGGGGAGTCTGCTTCTCCCTGCCCCTCCCTGCTTGTGCGCTCTCTCTCTCTCTCTCAAATAAATAAATAAAATCTTCAAAAAAAAAAATAAATAAAGATTTTATTTTTAAGTCATCTCTATACCCAACGTGTAGAGATCTTACAACCCTGAAATCAGTAGTCGCATGCTCTATCGACTGAGTCAGCCAGGCACCCAATCCTAGCCTTTTATGTTTTAAAGATTCTTAACACTTCAAAATGGCATTCAGACCAGAGTTCAGCTCCCCACGAGGGCCAGGTGAATAGTCTTTCTTAGTGTGTGTAAAACCTCGTAGATATCTTTTTCGTCCTCCCCCTATTTCTCTAGGATGTTGTTTGTGTAGAAGAGGAAAGGAAGCTTACATGATCTCCTTGCAGAACAAAAGAGGAAAGCCTAAAAACTCACACAGATCCTCGTACTGTCCTTTAGCTCTTCTCATGTCTCAGATTACGTCCCAGGCCACTGTTGGAATCTTAGACCTAAGTGCACATCTGGCAAATAGATGGCTTAGTGACCCACTGTGCTACCCAGACTTGAATTAGAATTAGATTCTAACTGGCTGTGTCCACGGTGCACTAGGGATGCTTACACTTAATGTTGATGTATAATTACACTTACCGTTTTGAGAAGATGATCTATAGAGTGGGATTTGCGTTTTCCTTCTTAGGAAACTTTCTTGAGACTGAATTGCAGAAGGGGAAAAAAATGCCTTTTTTTTTTTTTTTTTAACTCCACAGAATGGCAACATACTTGCTTAACATTGAATTCTGTGCAAGAAAGAAAAAACTTAATCTATTCCTTGCCAACGAGTGGTGGAAAAACCCTTGTGGCAGAAATTTTAATGCTGCAAGAACTGCTTTGCCGGCGAAGAGATGTTCTAATGATCCTACCATATGTGGCAATTGTCCAAGAAAAGGTGTGATTGCTTTTTAACAAACAGCATTTGCTGACATTTTCACATTAAAATATAAAAAGTAGCATAAATGTAACAACTTTTCATTGAGAAGAGGTAGAGGATATTCTCAGGATGTGCAAAAGCAAGTGTAGGACCTACCAAAAATCACTTCTAATACTAATTACAACAAGAATTTTATTCTTTTTTCTAAACTGGCAGATTAAATTCCATTTTAATACTGATACTTAATATATTGATATTCAAACTGCCTTTTCAAGCAGAAAGTAACCAATTATTATGAAAGTAAGTAAATTATTCTGGGTTTGTTTTTTTTTTTTATATCCGAGGAGACAGTTGAAATTTATTTCCACATCGATTATGTGGTTTAAAAGTTACATTCCTTTTGCAAAGAGCCACAGATACTAATTATGACATTTCTTAGATATGGATGTCTTATCTGTGACCTTGTTCTCATTCATTGGTATTATATAGTATTTTAGATTTTTTAAGAAATCAACATGAGCACTTGGTAATTGAGTTCATAATTATCTGATTTTTTTGTATGTTTATTTTAACTAATATTCTAGATTTCAGGTTTGTCAAGTTTTGGTATAGAACTGGGCTTCTTTGTTGAAGAATATGCTGGAAGCAAAGGAAAATTTCCTCCAATTAAAAGAAGGGAAAAAAAATCTCTATATATTGCCACTATCGAAAAAGGACATAGTCTGGTAAACTCCTTGATTGAAACTGGAAGGATTGGCAGTCTGGGTCTGGTTGTTGTAGATGAGGTTGGTAACTGTTTTTATAATTATCAACATTTTTATTATACTAACATTATTATGTGTATCTCCTTAGTACCTCTATGAAAATAAGTAACTTGTTTTAATAGATGGACTATACAGATGAATACATTTCATGCATGCTTGGTAATCTTAAATTCAGTTTTGTGTCAAGTGTTTTTTGAAGAGTGAATAAATGTCTGCATGTATTCAATTTTATAATGGTAATTATGAATTCTAGATATGTCAGGATGTTGCCCCCAAGCCTCATTAACCAAAATATCAGTGATACAGTGCATATGTATTCTGGTTGCTATATCCAAAATGCTTAAGAGTTATAAAGCAAAGATAACTTCATTTCATATAAATAAATGCATGTTCTATATAGGCATTATATGCAAATTTACTTTTCTTCCTCCCTTCTGTTTTTAAATTTCAAAGTTGCACATGATTGGTGAAGGGAGCCGTGGGGCTATCCTGGAAATGACCCTATCAAAAATCCTCTACACTAGCAGTAAGTATTTTTTTCAAATGTGGTCCCTAACTGATTTATCCTCAGGAGGCCTATGAAAGACTGTTTTATCACTAGCTAGATGATATCCCCTTGGGTAAGATACTTAAGCTTCCGTCTTTGGATTTTTATTTCTAAAGCAAATTCAGAAAATTTGGTTGGAAAAATGGGTAGATGAGCAGAGCTGTGAATATGAAGGAGATTAACATCCGGACATCCCATGTTATTCTCCACTTACCAGCTGTGCATGTGTGGGCATGTGACTCAACCTCTCTATTTCTTCATCTACTAAATGGGGATGATAATGGTACCACCTTGAGGGGGTTGCTGGGGGATCGTATGAGTTAGTGTAAAGTAGTCAGCACTTGCTTAGCACGGAGCGCTCAATGCGCGATTGTTGCTGCCGCTGCCATCAGTCTCACCCTGGTCAGACCAGGAGAGCGGCGAATGCAAGTAGCCACTCGAAGAGCTCTTTGCGACATCGGATGTTCTTTTGATACTTGTTCTGAATTTATAGATTTATAAATTTATATTTATATTTATTTATAGATACACTATTTATAGATATTATTTATATTTATAGATACACTATTTTAGTGTATCTATATTTATATATATATTTATAGATACACTATTTATAGATACACTACTTATATTTATAGATATTTATAGATACACTATTTATAGATACACTATTTATTTCCTATTTATACACTATTGCAATAACTTTCCTATTTATAGATATTTATAGATACACTTTCTATTTATTTCCTATTTATAGATACACTATTGCAATAACTTACTAAGTTATATATTGCAATAGCTTATTTATGGAAAAGTTATTTTAAGGGCCAAATATTAAGAATTATTTTTAAAATTTTGATAGCTATGGTATCTAGGCAGGTCGTGGCACTTTATAATCATTCATTAAAAAAAATTACTGAGTACCTACTTTGTGCCAGGCACTGTTTTTAGTGCTAAGGATATAACAGTGCGTAACACACAAAAAAATAACCCTGCCTTCATCAAACCTGTATTTTAGTGAAAGTGAGCAGACAATAAGCAGATAAACAAGAAAACATACAGTGTGTCAAATGGTGACAAATTCTATGGAAGAATGTAAAGCAGAGGAAAAGAGGAGAAGCGTTGCCTGTTTGTCAAATCCAGTGCACACTGACGGTCCTTGGCTGGCTTTCCTTCAGCATTTGATTGTTTATCAATTTCCTTTCCTTTGAGTGCTGAAGCACTCTCTCTGTGGGGATCGTGTGTTACCATGAGAGAGAGCATAGCGTAATGGCTGAGGACGGACTTGAGCTGGATTAAAATCCTGACTCACTTTTAACTGCATATGTGACCTTGAGCAAGGTATCGCAACTGCGCCTCTGTTTCCTTATGCGTCAAAATAGATGACAGTGAAATGGGCAAGATTGGTGAGGGGGAGTAAGAGGTACAAACTTAGAGTTACAAAATAAGTCACGAGGTTGGGAAGTACAGCCTAGGGTATATGGTCAGTAATATTGTAATAACGGTGTATGATGACAGATGGTAGCTGTACTTATCGTGGTGAAAAGTGTGTCATGTCCCGCATTGCGGAATCACCATGTTATACGCCTGAAACTAATACAACACTGCATGTCAGCTATACTGCCATAATAAAGCATTTTTTTTTTTAAATGGATGATAGTAATAGGTCCTGCCTGACCGAACTGCTCTCCTGTGGAAGGCAGCCACTTCATACTGCCCAAGAGGACATGTAGTTTCGAGTTTTACTCCACCTTTGTTTAAAAAGAAAAAGAAGTTGACAACCTGATAGCAAGATCCCATTAAGGGCTTTATTTGGCAAGTGTTGAGGACCTGTTCAGCCCTGCATCCTACGCTGTACCTCTGCCTTCAGGCATACCTGTGGCACATGTCCTAGCTCTTCGTGGCAGTGGTCCAGAGAGCCAGCAGCAAGTGTATTTCATACTCATTATTGCTGCTTAGAAGTCTTGATGAAGATGGGACTTTTTGCCGAGTGTGAAGTTCTGTAGAATTCCAAATGGCAACTTTCAGGTCACGGAAAGTTTTCAGTCTTTGTTTGCCAGAATAATACTCTGCCAATATCTTTTTATTTTTCTTACCTCCTCTCACTCCCTCCTTTTCCCAGATCACCCAGGAAGAGTCCTGAACACAGAAAGGTTACTAACTTACTATTGTGTTACACCAAGTAACACATTTTCCTCTCTCCTTTGGATTTTCTTTTAGAAACAACTCAGATTATTGGCATGAGTGCCACACTGAACAATGTTGAAGATCTACAAGAGTTTCTTCAAGCGGAATATTACACCAGTCAGTTTAGACCAGTATGTACCTAAGGTTTGCACTGTATGGATTTGTTATGTATCATCTCACTCAGAGAGACAAGGAGGAAACATACCAGACAGTAGGGAAGGGGCATAATTCCCCCGACCGTGGCTATATGCTAATAAGAGTTTGTGTATAGAGAATATAAACTCTGGGGTTAGGGATTGTGGCTCGGGTCACTACTGTGTCTGTAGCACCTGGAACAATGCTTTGGCCCATGGGCCTTCAATGAATACTTACTGAGTGAAATTTTCCAGGCCCATTCTGTTTTTCCACTTCTTAATTCTGTAAGGTAAATTTTTTTCATTTGGTCAAAATTCAGTCATGTTTTGAGTTATTAGCACATAAAACCGTTTATCTTGAAAGTTAAGATGTTTTCAGATATTTATGCTTTTGGTAGTTAGCAATGCTCTTTTAATAAGTTAAAATGTCAGGGAACCTGGGTGGCTCAGTGGGTTAAAGCCTCTGCCTTCGGCTCATGTCGTGATCTCAGGGTCCTGGGATCAAGCCCCACATCCAGCTCTCTGCTCCGTGGGGAGCCTGCTTCCTCCTCTCTGCCTGCCTATCTGCCTACTTGTGATCTCTGTCAAATAAATAAATAAAATATTTTTTAAAAAATAAGTTAAAATGTCACGTGGATTTAATTTAAACTCGCTAGTAATGGTATCCCCAAAAGACTTAAAGTAAATAAATATAATTCACAGTTATCTGAAAGTAGCTTATAATGAACATATACTCTCTGTGCGGTACTAGTGTGTATGCATGGTCAGTGTCCAGATAGCTTTTCAGAAAATAATTACTGAGAATCACCAAATTTTAATTTGAGATTGGATGTTTTTGCATTTGCACCAAGAGAATTTTCAGCAGATACTTGCTGACTCCTTTTAAAAACGCAATGAACTGTATTTATAAACATTTTTTATAGGGCGCCTGGGTGGCTCAGTTGTTTGACTATCTGCCTTTGGCTCAGCCAGCATTGGACTCCCTGCTCAGTGGGAGGTTTGCTTTTCCTCCAGCTCTGCCCCTCCCCACTGCTCACGCACTCTCTCTCTTCTCTCTCTCTTTCTCAAATAAATGAATAAAATCTTTAAGATTTTTTTTGTCTACAAATACTTAAATTAAAAATAATGTGATATTTACAATTAAAACTGATGACTGTAAGACAGAAAATTTGAGATCTGAGGAATAACACAAGAATGTGAACATTGACTTATTTGTCCTTCTTGTGACGAATACAGAAGTGTCTGCTTTCCTTTTAGATAGTGCCTGTTCAAAAGTATTTTTTTCAAGGATAATAATCTCCACTTTGATTGAAAGGGAAAAAGAAATGGTAAAGAAAAAACTTTTACATTGAAGCATGTTTTACATACCTTAGAAAAGCTACAGTTTTTCTGTTGTCCATTTTTAGAACATTTTATGAAATTTAAAACTCTGGAAAGAGGAATTTGTATATGGTATTAATTGCAAATGTCTTTCCAATCCAAGGTTGAATTAAAAGAATATTTGAAAATAAACGATGCCATATATGAGGTTGACAGCAAAGCTGAGAACGGCATGACTTTTTCACGTCTCCTTAATTGTCAGGTAACATTGATAACCCTTGAATATGAGGTTCCCACCCTTGGTGCCCTAAGAGATATTAACGAGAAGCAGCTGGTGCCTGACATCTGTTGCACACCCTACAAACTGCTGGTTCAAGGTAGTTTCCAGCTTGGACGTCAGATCACACTGTGTTCCTTTCTATGATATCAGGTCTTAGTGAAGTTTTCTGTTGGTTTGTTTTTTGCAGTTACTGTAAACAAATACCATGTGAAAATCAATGTGGGGTAGAAAAAGAATGGCCATTTCCAATCTGATTCTAACATCTGAAAGACTATGCGGTGCCCAGCTGTGCGCACATCCTGTCAGTGGGCTGTTACGGTTAAGAATGAGATTATATTTTCTTCATTCAACTGATGCATATTATTTATTCAAACGGCTACTGAATTGTGAGGAAATACATATTTAAGTTGTGTGAACCTAAGTACCTAAGAAACAAAGCTGTTAGGTATTTCTTTTGGCCCTGGAGCTCCATGAACCAAGAAAATCTGCAGACCTCTCCCTTAAATGTTCATTCATTCAGCAATAAGCACAAAACGAGAAGAAATTTTTGTGGGCTATGTAGTTGAGATACTGTGTACAAAAATGTTAGTGACTGCTGTGTTAATGTTCTGTGACTTATATTAAGGATATTAAAAAGGGGAGAAAGGGATTTTATAATATTTTAGAATTCTGTAAAGGTGTATTCTAAATCTGTATCTTGGTTTCCAATAAAGTTGAAGGAAGTGAGATTTTTTAAATTTAAAAAAAATTTTTAAAGATTTATTTATATATTTATTTGATAGAGCGAGATCACGAGCAGACAGAGAGGCAGGCAGAGAGAGAGGGGGAAGCAGGCTCCCCATTGTGCAGAGAGCCCAATGTGGGCCTCAGTCCCAGGACCCTGAGATCATGACCTGAGCCTAAGGCAGAGACTTATCCCACTGAGCCACCCAGGCACCCTGGAAGTGAGATTTTTAAATAATTTTGTGTTTTTAATATTGTATTGTTAAATATTTTTCCATATGTTGGGTTCCATGTGTCTGCTTGACAAATACATTTTTTATTTCAGAAAATTTATACTGTAGTATGATTGAATCCTGTGTTTTTGAAAACTATTAGTAATAGTAAAAGTATATCTTGTTTACGTGGTCCTTTGGCTGTTATTAGGACCAATCTGTGTTTCTCTCTGTGGACCTCTTTGCTTTGCTCTGGTAGAGATGAACATGCAGTGGGGTTATTAATAACATTTGCTATTTTCACTTCTTTAATTTAAAACCAAATACACCTAACAAAACCATAATGACCTAAAAGTGGGACTTAACATTTTGATGTTTCATCTGGGTTTCATCTTTTCTTTTAAATGATCAGATTTATCAAATGAGAAGTTCAAAATTACAGAGCAGTCTGGTAAATGACAGGTTTTCATGGTTGCTAACTAACTACCTTGTTCCTACATCTCGTTGTACAGTATTCTGATACTCTGAAAAAGGTGGATCCCGATCACTTGGTAGCATTGGTGGCAGAAGTCATTCCCAATTATTCCTGCTTAGTTTTTTGTCCCACTAAGAAGAACTGTGAAAACGTAGCGGAAATGATATGCAAATTTTTAAGCAAGTATGTTAATCTTCAAAAAATACTCTGTTTTATTTTACCATGGTTTACATGCTGTGTATTCTGTTTATTCAACAAGCACTTATTATTTCTTGTAGAATGTTACATTAAGTTGCTGTACTAGATTCTAAGGGCCCTAACCCTGAAGAAAGTGTAACTGTGAAATTCATATCTGTGAAATAGCCAAAGAAAAATTCTAAGACTACGTGAAAGAGAGTGCTGACCAGTATAATGGCTTAGATCAGTGATCCTCAATCTTGACTGCAAATGAATCCTCTCAAGGGCTTTTAAAAATCCCAGGGCCCAGGTTACATCCCAGACAAATCAGACTGTCTGCGGATAGGACCCAGGTATCATTATTTTATAGAACTTTCCAGGCAGGTTCAGCATCCAGCCAAGGTCAGGAACTGGCTGTGATAGAGGATCAGTCACTAATCACTGCAGATATGAATCATTATCGTTTTCAAAGATTTTTTTTATTTATTTATTTATTTATTTATTTATTTTTAAAGATTTTATTTATTTATTTGACAGGCAGAGAGCACAAGTAGGCAGAGAGGTGGGCAGAGAGAGAGAGAGGAAGGGAAGCAGGCTCCCTGCTGAGCAGAGAGCCCGATGCGGGGCTCGATCCCAGGACCCTGGGATCCTGACCTGAGCCACCAGGCGCCCCAGATTTTATTTATTTATTTGAGAGAGACAGAAGCAGAGAAAGAGAGCAGCAGAGGGGTGGGGCAAAGGGAGAGAGAAGCAGACTCTCCGCTGAGCAGGGAACTCGACTAGGGGCTCAATCCCAGGACCTTGAGACTATGACCTGAGGCATATGCTTAAGTGACTAAGCCACCCAGGTGCCCCATGAATCATAGCCCAGGTGCCCCATGAAGCATAGTTTAGTTTAACCTTCTCTTTAATTAAATACTGTTGCTTTTGTTTTCTTAGTAAACTTAACACTTATGTGGACATTTAAATTAAATTTCTTAGGTAATTAAGTAATTTATTAGTTTGTAATTTGATAGTATTTTAATATTGGCTCTGTTATATTCATAGAGATAAGTGTAAAATGACCTTGAGTATGAACAGTTGAGTTTTTTTCTGTACCTTTGTGCCATGTGTAGTTTCATCGGATTTTTCAGACTTCTTTTTGGCCCCCTAACCAGTGCTGTATTACCATGGACCATTATTACCCTGGATTCTAGTTTAGGCAGCTCCCATCTCCCCTTCCAGTCCTGCTGTCATGGATTAGTCTGATAGAGTTAAATTTATTGACCAGCACAAAGATCTAGATGTTTGGGATAGAGTCAAGGAATTTTCCATTTTGGTAACTAATAGTCTGCCTTTACAATGATGATGTTGATTTATAAAAACCTAAGGAAATTAAATTGTCATTGAGGTGGTCTCAGTAAGTCATTTGTTTTCATAGACTAAGGGAATTTTGGCACTGGCTAAGTGATGTGGAGATTTAGAGACTAACATTTGACTGGAAGACATGCGATTTATTAGTTATACCCTTGAATTATTTTGCTTGTGGATGATAATAGTTTACTTGGATCATAAATGTTGATATTTAACACTGAAGCACTTAAACATCTGGTTTTCCAGGACCCTTAGTTAATAAATTGTAATGGATACTTTTTTTTTTCTTTTAAGATTTATTTATTTATCAGAGAGTGTGCCCGAGCCAGCGCAGGGGCAGAGGGAAGGAATCTCAAGCAGACTCCCTGCTGAGTGCAGCCCCTACACAGGGCTCAGTCACATGACCCTGAATGACCTGAGCCTAAATCAGGAGTCGGATGCTCTACAGACTGCGCCACCCAGGCACCCCAATACTTGATACTTTCTTTTTTTTTTAGATTTTATTTATTTATTTGACAGACAGAGATCACAAGTAGGGGAGAGGCAGGCAGAGAGAGAGGAAGGGAAGCAGGCTCCCCACTGAGCAGAGAGCCTGATGTGGGGCTCAATCCCAGGACCCTGAGATCATGACCTGAGGCAGAGGCTTAACCCACAGAGCAACCCAGGCGCCCCCTGAGCTGACACTTTTTTTAAAGATTTTACTTATTTGAGAGAGAGCAGAGCACAAGAGAAAGCACAAGCAGGGAGGGGCAGAGGGAGAGGGAGAAGCAGGCTCCCCGCTGAGCAGGGAGCCCGATGCGGGGGCTCAAACCCAGGACCCTGGGATCAGGACCTGAGCCGAAGGCAGATGCTTAACAACTGAGACACCCCTGGACAGGCACTTCCCCTAGACATTTTTAGTGGGCAGAGGTGCCGCATAATAGTTAAAGACAAAATATCGCATGTGTTCACGCTGACACTTCCCACTCAGATCCAGGAAGAAAGGCTTATCGCATGTCCTTTCTGTGTTTGGATCTTCTTCCTCATGAGTATCTTGGTTCCCAGGGACGGTAGCATCACTGTGTGATTGCAGGAAAGAGTTTATATTTCTTTTCTTTCTTTTTTTTTTTTTAAGATTTTTTATTTATTTATTTGACAGAGAGATCATAAGTAGGCAGAGAGGCGGGCAGAGAGAGAGGGGGAAGCAGGCGCCCTGCCGAGCAGCAGAGAGCCCGATGTGGGGCTTGATCCCAGGACCCTGGAATCATGACCTGAGCCGAAGACAGAGACTTAACCCACTGAGCCACCCAGGCATCCCTATTTGACACTTTCTTAAAGAAATAGGACTTAACACTTTCTGAAGGAAAATTTCCTCTAAAATCTATTTTGCATATTACTTGCTGCTTTCATAAGCTGAATATTCTAAGTATAGTTTAGCACCCTTTTTTATGGGCTATTGATTAAGAAATGGTGAATCATGTTTTACTCATACTATTTGATACTATTCTGTAATTCACATGTAGCTGAAGTAAAATCCTAAGCTAAATGGCTTCTGACCCAAGCCGTGTCTGTAAAGCATGATTTCTTGAGCATCCTGGGATGTCCACTGTATCCTGTAGACATCCTGGGATGTCCTCCTTATCGTGAATGGCATGCGAAGCTATTGCAGTAAAGCCGCCTGAGCAGTAGAATAGGCGCTATGTCTGTTTAAGTGCAAAGACTGAAACAGATTTTTCCCAAGTGATTGTCTCAATCGCAAGGAAAATTATCATCTTTTTTATAGCTGTCACTACCTTTGACTTCTAAGTCAAGAACGACTTTTAGGGGCGCCTAGGTGGCTCAGTGGGTTATGCCGCTGCCTTCGGTTCAGGTCATGATCCAGGGTCCTGGGATTGAGACCCGCATCGGGCTCTCTGCTCAGTGGGGAGCCTGCTTCCTCCTCTCTCTGCCTGCCTCTCTGCCTGCTTGTGATCTCTCTCTGTCAAATAAATAAATAAAATCTTTAAAAAAAATAAAAAAAGAATGACTTTTAAACACCATTTGCCGACAACTGATAAAGCTCTAGTCATATCAGTTTCTGTAACAATCTCCCCCAAAATGATACCACTGTGCTCTCTTAGTGTAGAATTCAGGCTGGGATCCAGCTCACTTGTGCATCCTTATTTCTTTATGCTTCATTCCCCTCGCAGTTCATCCGGATGACTCTCTTTGTCTATGCTCTGAACTTCTCGTGTCTGTGCCTTTGATCATGCTTTCCCTTCTGCCAGGAAAGGGTGCTCCCCTGCCCCTTCACTGTCACCTCTCTGATACTCCCTCTTCGAGAGCCAGCTCAGACCTCTGCTTCTGCCGTGACCCCTTCGCCGTGTAACCATGTCTTACCCAGTCAGCTATCAGTAGCGTCTCCCTTCTCTAACATTATGTGGTGATTATCCATATTTTCACCCCACGTAGGACATAATTTCTTGAGAGGAGTTCGTCGTGGACATCCCTTTCGTGACCCCACCCACGGACTGGGAAGTGGTAACAGAGTCTGCTGCTCCCTCCTCCGCTGTCACTTCGAGTTCTTACGCCCATGACTCCTGACCACGCTCTTCCCAGTTCTTCTTTGTCCTTCTTGTATTCCTTGCGCCCTGTTTCTCAGCTTCTTGTGACGTCACTGGCCTCCTGTTGGTAACATCAGAGTAATAGAGCCAGGGCTCTCCCTTATTTCCACGAAGCACCCTGAAACAGAGCGCACGTGTCATAGACTGTGTTTTTTGGCGGCTGGTATTCGAAGTGAGTGAGTTATTCGTTGCACTTACTCTTTCAGTCCTTTCTCTCTTTTCTAAAAGGAACTTTAATAGGTGCTTTTAAATGCAGAGACGTTGTGGGATACCACTGACGGTTCTAAAATACTAGTGTTTAGACAGTCAGTGTTTTACATTAATACCTGTGATTTGATTGTAAGTAGGTTTCCATCTTGAGAGAAGAACATTTATGACTTAGAATTTTTTTAAAATTCTATAAAAATCATCAATAAAAATATATATTCTAGTGACAAAAATAATGGTGAACATCTACAGGAGGCATCCAACCCAGCGTCCATGGGTTCAGAGGCAGTATAAGAACGAACGTCGGGAAGTCCATGAACTTAGAAGCAAAGTGTTACGTTTATATTATGTTTTTTTTCTTCCTTAGCTTTAATCAGATTTTCATAGGGTTCTGTGATCCACAAAAAGGTTGAGAGAGTGCCTAATAGTTGATGAAATCAGAATCAAATTCTAAGAACATTTTGTATACTGAGATTCATGAAAGTAATATATTTTTTAATAAAGAATGTTTACATGTATCTACTAAAATTAAAACAGTAGGCAGTTTGTCACTGTAAGACCGAGGGTTTATATTTCTAACAGATCTTTTTCCCTAGGGAGTATCTGAAACACAGGGAGAAAGAAAAACATGAGGTGATTAAGAACTTGAAGAGTATCAGCGGTGGCAACTTGTGCCCCATCTTAAAGCGCACCATCCCCTTTGGTGTTGCTTACCACCACAGCGGCTTAACGAGCGACGAAAGGAGGCTCTTGGAGGAGGCGTATTCCGTGGGAGCTCTGTGCCTTTTCACCTGCACGTCCACCCTGGCAGCGGGTGTGAATCTACCAGCTCGAAGGTACGGTAGCCGTTGGCCAGGCTCAAAACTTTTTAATTCTTAGCTAGCTAAGAGCGTGGGTTTTTTTTTCTTTTTAAGATTTTAATTATTTATTTGACAGAGAGAGAGATCACAAGTAGGCAGAGAGGCAGGCAGAGGCAGAGAGGGGGAAGCAGGCTCCCCGCTGAGCAGAGAGCCCGATGCAGGGCTCGATCCCAGGACCCTGAGATCATGACTTGAGCCGAAGGCAGAGGCTTTAACCCACTGAGCCACCCAGGCACCCCTGTTGTTGTTTTATTCTTTCTCAGGAGTGGCTGAGAATTTATCAGACGCTTTTTCATCATTTGCTGAATTGATTGTTCGGTTTGTTTCCTTCAGTTTATTTATTTATGTTTTAAGATTTATTCATTTATTTGAGAGTCGGGAGACGGGGAGGGAGAGTCTCAAGCAGACTCTTCACTCAACACTGAGCCCAATGCGGAACTCCGTCTCATGACCCTGAGATCAGGACCTGAGCCAAAACCGAGAGTCCGCTGCCTAACCAACTGCGCCACCCACGTGCCCCTCATTTGTTTCCTTTAATATTTTAATGAAAAGTAACCAGTAGATTTCCTGGTATTAGAATTACTTCTTTGGTGTTCTCCCTATCTGGTTCGACGTTAGGGTTTATTTTTCTAGTTGCAAACAGCAAGCTCTACCATTTTTATGAACTGAGTTTATTTAACATAGGTATTTCCTTGAAAGCTTAGAGAACTCATCCATAAAGACTTCAGGTCTAGTATCTTTTCCAGAGTATATCTTTGACCATCTTTTCAGTTATTACCCAAGTTATGGGCTTTTATAACTGATGTCTGCTCTTTATAATTTTTATTTAAAAATTTGACTTTAAAATTTGTGACATTTTTTCAAAAGCTTGGGTGATTTTTAAAAATCATCCACATTAAAAAACATACGTATTTTCTGTTGGATACGCAGTTTTATACATCTCCATGAGATCACAGTTATTTATTGTGTTATCAGCTCCCTTGATTTTCTTACTATTTGTGATTCTTCGATCTGTCCATTTCAGGGAGTTGTGTTAGTCTCCCACTATTATTATGGAGTTATCTTTCTCCATTTTGCATTTCTAGAAGTTTTTGCTTTGTATTTCAAAACTGGTTAGGTACACAAAGGTTCATTTCAACTATCTTACTGCTGAATCATACTTTTTATCAATATAATTGGTCCTTGTTTTTCTCACTGAGTGTTTTCACTTTGAACACTAGGATTACATTTTCCTTGCAAAGTATATCTTTCTTTGCTCTTTTATTTTCATCTGTCACAGTTTAAATTTTCCATTTTTCAGACAATTGGAGAATGAAAAAAGAAGTTAAATATCTTATTTCTCTTATCCCAGTTGTTACTCTTCATTGTAACAGTTGTAATCAAACATGCTTTTCTGCCATTTTTTAATTAATCAATGACTGTTTCCCCTCCTGAACATAACAGTAGTCTTACTCCTTGTGTATTCTCCTGTAGTGTCTCATGTATGTTGCAGCTATCCGGAATTTTAGTGCCAGATTTTTAATTGTGTTTCATCTTATAGTCCGTAATTATTGAAACCTTCCTGTGAATTATACTTGTTTTTTTGCTTACTGCTGCCTCTTATATCCCACGTCTTCCTTCTATGATTTACTTTTTATTTTGCCATCCTTGAATAATTCTTTTTTTTTTAAGATTTTATTTATTTATTTTTTGATAGAGAGAGCATGAGTGGGGGACGGGGCAGAAGGACAGGAACAAGCAGACTCCATGTCGAGCGCAGCACCCAGTGTGGGGCTCAATCCCAGGACCCTGAGATCATGACCTGAACCGAAGTCAGACACTTAACTGACTGATCCACCCGGCACCCCCCAATTAAAGTTTTTTAAGGTTCTTTCTGTTCCCTGTTTCTGACAGACATTTATTCTGTGTATTCTTGCTTTTCTTCATGCCCTTAGTTTTCTTCAGGTGTTTGTAATCCTTGCTGTCTACTGAGGTTCGTAAAGGAGTAGGTTGATGAGCAGATAGATGACATAGGTCTCTCACTCTTGAACGGGAGAGCTGGCTACAAGCTTCGAACTACATTAGCAGAATTGAAATTACTCTATTTATAGGTCAAAAACAGTCGAAACCTGCAATGTTATATAGTTGACATAACATAAATTAATAAATATGCATATGTTGGTGATGCGTGACCCTATTTTTCCTATATGGGGTGTAGAATCAGTCTTTGGAGGCTGTTGCTCTAGTAACAGTCAAGCTCTGTAGGCAGGCCAGCATGGTCCTGGTAGTTACTAAGTTTTGTGTGTTGAGGTGAACCACTTAGTTCGTCTGTGTTTCACTTAGCCCCTTCATAAAAATTAAAGTGAAATAATAAAGAACGTTGTTACCAAGAATTTTGTAAGAATTACTGATAATGTACATGAAGAATCTAGGACATCACCGGTTCTTGTTAAATAGCAGTGACTTATTTTGAGTTAACATGTCATTAAATTTAATATCACCATGTAATGAAATTAAGAATTAAAAAAATAGGCAGTATTATAGAAGGAGTATCACTTTTAATTAATATTATCAATTCCATAGAGTTATTTTAAGAGCTCCCTATGTTGCAAAGGAATTTTTAAAGAGGAGTCAGTATAAGCAGATGATTGGCAGAGCTGGCCGTGCTGGAATAGATTCTGTTGGGGAGAGTATCCTTATACTGCAAGAAAAAGACAAGCAACAGGTAACCATCTGGCTGTTGGTTTGTTGTTTTATCTTTTTTTTTCGGTCTTTGGTCTAGCCCTTTTATGATATCATCTTTTAAAAATTAATGATTAATATTTCTTTCAATAATGTTTCTTTCTCCTCTACGGTTGGGAATTATAAAGAATAGTTTGAATACTTTTGTAGTTCGGGCGAGCAGTGAAAAGTATTTTCCTTATTTATAGTTCTTCCATTTTCATGAGAACACCTGCTAAATTCTTACTTGTTTCTCTTTATGTCCTTAACACCCCTGTTTCCACAAAATCTATGCAAAATATAAAATTTTATATGGAACACTTAATTTTTTTATAACAACACAAAACATAATATTGCTTTAACTTTTGTAGGTATCAGAGTTAATAAGCAGACCATTGGAAAATTGTTACAGCCATCTTGTTCAAGAATTCACCAAGGGAATCCAAACTTTGTTTCTCTCTTTGATTGGTTTGAAGGTATTTTTCATTATTTTTAAATCTTATCACCATTACCTGAGATAATAGAGGTTTAAAAGTTATGAGAACTGTAAGTATGAAAAAAATGCTGACTTCTAATCTAATGTGGAAAAGAAAAATCTGACATGATAAATCTGAATCTAGATGTATATGTCCATTTTAGTGCTTTGAGTTTTATGAAATATGAAAAATGAGCAAATCATAACTGTACATTATTAGAAGTGAGAGACTTTTTTGTATGCTCTGGGGGATATAAAAAGCTGTAAGGACATAGGTCCTGATGTGGGATTATCCATCATCTCTATCCTGGTTAAGAATAAGATTCGCCGGTAGTCCTGTGATCATTCTAGGATATTGTAAACATTTGTGAGATTAGTATAGCCTTTATCAGGCAGAAATTTTATTTATTTTTTTTTAAAGATTTTATTTATTTGACAGAGAGAGATCACAAGCAGGCAGAGAGAGAGGAGGAAGCAGACTCCCCGCTGAGCAGAGAGCCGGATGTGGGGCTCGATCCCAGGACCCTGAGCTCATGACCTGAGCAGAAGGCAGAGGCTTTAAACTACTGAGCCACCCAGGCGCCCCCAGGCAGAAAATTTAAAAAGAAAAAGGCACAGCAGGAAAACACTCTTTTTCTTAGAAATTAGCTCTCTCTTTTAGGGTTACTCTTGAGTTAAACTTCTTTTTTATGGTTGTACTTTTTTTTTTAAGATTTGTTTATTTATTTGAGAGAGAGAGAGAATGAGCTGGGGGAGGGGCAAAGGGAGACAAAATTTCAAGCAGACTCAGAGCTCACCAGGGCTTGATCCCATGGCCTTGAGATCATGACCTGCGTGGAAATCAAGAGACAGATGCCTGGAGTGCCTGGGTGGCTCAGTCGTTTAAGCATCTGCCTTGGGCTCGAGACATGATCTCAGGGTTCTGGGATTGAGCCCTGCGATGGGCTCCCTGCTCAGTGAGGAGTCTGCTTCTCCTTCTCCCTCTGCCTCTCCATCCTGGCTTGTGCTCTCTCTCTCTCTCACTCACTCTCTCAAATAAATCTTTTTTTTTTTTTTTTTTACTAAAGATTTTATTTATTTATTTGGCAGACAGACATCACAAGTAGGCAGAGAGGCAGGCAGAGAGAGGGGGGGAAGCAGGCTCCCTGCTGAGCAGAGAGCCCGATTCCGGGCTCAATCCCAGGACCCTGAGATCATGACCTGAGCCATAAGCAGAGGCTTAACCCACTGAGCCACCCAGGTGCCCCTCTCTCAAATAAATCTTTGAAAAAAAATCACTAACCAGCTGAGCCATCCAGGCACCTCTGTGGTTATTCTTAAGTTAAGTAAATTTTAATTTTGTGCGAGGTCATTTGGCCATAAAGTGGCAAAGCCAGGGTTTGAATTTGTTGTTCCACGACAAAACCAATGCTCTTGGGGCACCTGTAGTGGGTTAAGCCCCTGCCTTTGGCTCAGGTCATGATCTCAGGGTCCTGGGATCAAGCCCCACATCAGGCTCGCTGCTCAGCAGGGACCCTGTTCCCCCTCCCTCTTTGTCTGCCTCTCTGCCTACTTGTGATTTCTGTCAAATAAATAAATAAAAATCTTTAAAAAAAAAAAAAAAAACCAGTGCTCTTAACCTGTCATGCAGTCTGCCTTCTTTAACCCATACAGTTTAGGTGAAAATAAAAGAAGAGATTAATAAACAAAAATACCATAAGTTTTGATTACCTTGTAGATGTATAGTGGTAACATTCCCTGGCAGTTCCGAATAGTGAAAGGTTATAAGGAAGAAAAGGAATCAGTGCTGGGTAGTGAAAGAGATAGAAGTTGTAGATCTGCGGGGCGCCTGGGTGGCTCAGTGGGTTAGAGCCTCTGCCTTCGGCTCAGGTCATGGTCCCAGGGTCCTGGGATCGAGCCCCGCATCGGGCTCTCTGCTCAGCGGGGAGCCTGCTTCCTCCCCTCTCTCTCTCTGCCTGCCTCTCTGCCTGCTTGTGATCTATGTCTGTCAAATGAAGGAATAAAATCTTTAAAAAAAAAAAAAAAAAAGAAGTTGTAGATCTGCGGAGAGAAGGAATAAGCCGCTCAGAGTACTTCACGTAGAACTGACGGTGAGAAAGCTTAAGGTGATGTGAGGTGACAGTCAACAGAAGAGATTGTGTAGCTCTAGACGAGGGCTACAGATCCTGAAGAGTTGAAAACTGGGTGGGAAAAGGTAGGCCAGAAGTGTGCTGTAAATTGGGGGAAATGGGAAAGCGTGCTTAAATTGCAAACTATAGAGTTGTGACACTGTCACTTGTCAGTGGAGAATTAGTGACATGTGGTGGTTGAGAGCAAGTGCTCTGATATCACACATGGCTGTGTCCCAGTCCCAACTCTGTCTCTTATTACTCTGCTTAAGTTATTAGCTCTCTCTTAGACCTTCCTCAGTTGCCTTATCCGTAAAATGGGGATAATAGTGTAGAGAAGTATTGAAAGACTAGTTTAGAAGCAATTGTAGTAACCCACATAAAATGTAATAAGACCTGCAGTAGAAGGGTTGCCAAGGAATTAGTAAGGGAGGGGGAGCTCATGAAGATCACCAAGTCTTATTACATTTATATATTCGATAAGGTAACAGACTTAGAGTTGGTGAGTAGTGTAGCATCATTCAGTGAGTTACGGTTTAGATTGGACTGTAATTTGGGTTCCTGCCTTGCTGGCCTGTACTCTGTCCAGGACACCATTGTATGTGTAGAATATTCCTCAAATGGGGCGCCTGGGTGGCTCAGTGGGTTAAAGCCTCTGCCTTCGGCTCAGGTCATGGTCTCAGGGTCCTGGGATCGAGCCCCGCGTCGGGCTCTCTGCTCAGCGGGGAGCCTGCTTCCTCCTCTCTCTGCCTGCCTCCTGACTACTTGTAATCTCTCTCTGTCAAATAAATAAATAAAATCTTTAAAAAAAAAAAAAAGAATATTCCTCAAATGCCCGTGAAATATCTCATCATCGTATACCGTATTCTGAGACTGTAGACAAATATCAATACATTTAAAAGCATTGAAATCAAATAAAGCACGGTATCTAATGGAAGCAATTATAGTATACCAGCAGTAATAGAAGGGTATCGGGAATTACTCAAATATTTGGAAATTAAATAAGTATACTTTGACCAAAATCATTAGGGATATTAGAAAATATTTCGAATAGAAAGAAAATGAAAAAAGATGTATCAGAATTACTGGCATGAACCCAAGGAAGTGCTTAAAAGGACATTTATGGCTTTAAATCCTTGTTAGAATACAAAAAAGATCTAGATTCACTGGTCTAAGTTTTACTTTAGGAATCTGGGTGGGGGGCGGGGGACTCAAAGTAGAATAAAGGAGATAATACAAATAAAAACAAATGAAATAAAAAGTAAATAAACAGGATAAAAAATAATGAAACTACAAGCTAGTTCTTTGAAAAGATCAGTAAGATTATTGACTGATTTCATCAGAGGGAAAAGAGAGAACACTTCAGTTACCAATATTAGGATCATTCCTAATAGGGTCATCACTGAAGATCCTAGAGATATTAAAGCTATAGTAAGGAATAATCCTTGAATAACTAACTAAGGTCTTGAATGCTAAAAAAATGAATTCAACTACAAATATTCTTGGAAGACACAATTTCCAAAATTGACTGAAGAAGTAAAAAATCTAGTCCTAGATCTATTAAAGAAATTGAATTTATAATTTAAAACTTGCCACAAAGAAAACTCTAGACCTGACTTCACTGGTGAATTCTATCAAACATTTAAGGAAGTAATATCAGTCATACACATATTCTTCCAGAAAGTAGAGGAAGAAGGAATACTACTCATCTCACGAAACCAGCTTTTTTCTGATACCAAAATCAGACAAAGATGTTACAAGAAGAAAAAACTACAGGCCAGTATCTCATAAAAATAGATAAAATCCTATCCAAGTATTAGTAGTCCAGCAACATAATCAGAGTTTATTCCAGTAATGCAAAATTAATTTAACATTCAAAATTCAATGTTACCGTTCATTTGACAGAATTCAACACCCATTCATGATAAAAACTCAGCAAACTAGGAGGAGAAGAGGTAAAGGAAGTTTATTTAAAAAAAAACAAAAACAAAAACAAAAAAAACTGGGGTGCCTGGGTGGCTCAGTGGGTTAAGGCCTCTGCCTTTGGCTCAGGTCATGATCCCAGGATCCTGGGATCGAGCCCCGCATCGGGCTCTCTGCTCAGCGGGGAGTCTGCTTCCCCCCCCCCACCCCTCTGCCTGCCTCTCTGCCTACTTGTGATCTCTGTCTGTCAAATAAATAAATAAAATCTTTAAAAACAACAACAACCACCACCACCACTACAGGTACCATCACACTTAATGGTGAAAGATTACATGTTTTTCCGTCTAAGATCAGGAAAAGAAAGGAGGTCTGCTCTCACCCTACTTTTCAGCATATATCGGAATCCTGGCCCGTACAAGACAGGAATGAGGGCATATAGATTAGAAAGGAAAAGGTAAAACTGTCTTATTTGCTGATACTAGGTTCAAGAAAAAAATCCAAAGGAATGTAGGGAAAAAACTAGAGTGTAATCAGCACTGTCATAGGATACAGGTTCAGTGTATGAAACTCAGTTATATTTGTGTACTCACTACAAATAATTGGAAAAACAACTCCATTCACAATAGCATCAAAAAACATACAATACTTAGGGACAACTTTAACTAATATGTGTCAGATCTGTACACTGAAAACTGTAAAACTTGAGAGAAATTAAAGGAGACCTAAGTAGATGGAGAGAGATACCATGTTCAAGAATTAGAACATTCAGTTTTGATCAGATGTTACTTCCCAAATTGGTCTATAAATTTAATGCAATACCAGCCAAAATCTCAGTAGTTTTGTTTGTAGAAATTGAAGTCTGGTAGAATTTATTTGGAAATGCAAAGGAGTAGATTAACCAAAATTCATTTTGTGAAAAAATGACAAATTTAGTGTGTTCACACTATTTCAAGAACTAACTATAAAGCTTGAGTAATCAAGACAGTGCAATATTGGCACAAGGATCATATAGACCAATAATAGATCAGTAAGTCCAGAATTAGGTCCACGTATGTGATCAGTTAAAAAAATAATAATCTCTACACTCAGCGTGGGGCTCGAACTCAGGACACCAAAATAAAGAGTTGCGTGCTCCACCAACTGAGCCGGCCAGGCATCCCTGTGTATCATCAGGTTTTAGCAAAGGGTGTCAGGATATTTAAAGGGACAAAGGATAGTTTTTCTCAATAAATGGGGCTGGAGCAACTAGATATCTATGTAGAACAATAACAAAAAACTAACCTGTACTCTTACCTCTCACTAATTTTGTCAAAAATAATTAATTTAAAGTGGACCATAGACCTAAACTTAAAGGGAAGAACATATAGGGAAGAATTTCTTGTTACCTTGGGTGATTTCTTATGTGGGAAGCAAAAAACAAAAACCATGAAGGGAAAAATCTATCAAATAGAATTCATCATAATTTTAAAAATTATCTTCAAAAGACAGTGCTAAAATGAGAAGACACAGGACATATAATACATATATCTGACAAATATGTATGTGAGATAGGACTCTGAAAAATGTGGAATTGGGAGGGAGTTGGGACTCACTTAAGACGGGAGCACTCAGGTAACAGACTGGGAGGATGGACTTGGCCACAGGGGTACGGTTTCATGGGCCTGGCAGTCCAAGATCTATGGGGCACAACAGTTGCATTTAAATCCTGTTTTAACAGTTGAAGTACAGCAGCAAGAAGTCTAGGCAGGAGATTAGCTGGTGGGCAGCTGTTGTTCCAAGCCTACCCACAGGAGGCAGAACTCAAGAAACTGGACCCATCCATGAAGAGGTCAGGCCACCAGGGTTCCTCTTACACCTTGGGGTAAGGGCTCACAACGGGGCTGTTCATGGAAGAAGGCTGGAACTCCAAACACAGTGGAAAGCAGGAAGACCTTTAAGAGTTGGAATTAAAGCAGCAGTCAAGTCCTCTGGACAGAAGCACGCAGGTAGAAGAGAGGGGAGAAGCAAGAAGGGCAAGGTCTGTGACTTGGGCAGTGAGGTTGGGGGCAGGAGGATACAGATGAGCACCCCTGGAGAGACTAAGTCCTTGCTGTGGTGGACGAGAAGGAAACTCTAGGAATTAATGAGAGCACTTAAGTTGGGCCATAGGATTCGGGGAGCCTCCGGTTATTTATTGGTCACAACCATATTTCAGACACCCTGTTACACACCATGTGTTTTATCCGGTCCTTGCATTACCTTCAAATTAAGTGATGTAATTCCCCTTTTACAAAAAAAGAATCTGAGGCAGAGAGGCAGGTTCTGTAGGCTGCTTGTAGCTTTATCCCCGCACCTGGACACTGGAGTCCGTGCTCCTAGTGTCTGCTGTCTGGGTCAGTGTGGTTGTTCCCTCACTGGTCTGACTGCTTGCATCCATTCTGCCATGCCTTCCCACATCCCCTCCAAATGATCATTCACGCAGATTGGTCTTGTCAAAATGTAAACTCCAAGTGTGCTACCCACCTCTGCTTAAAATTTGTCCCATTGGTTTCCCATTGTTGTTAGGATTTAGGAAGCCCAAGTTCCTTGTCATGGTCTACCATGGTAGATTTGGCCTGTGCCTGTCTGCATTGTCCTCTCTCACCAGCCTCCTTGCAGTCTGCACTCCAGGCACACTGGCCTTCTCGGTCCTTCCGCACCAGTGCTCTCTAAGCCTGGGACTCGGCCATCTTCCCCAGTCCCTCTCTCGTCTCACCCTCACCCACTCGACCTGGAGGCTTCACTTAACCATCCCTCCTCAGGGAAGCCCCCTGTTTCTCTATGTCCAGTCAGTTTACTGTATGCTTGAGAGAACCACATTGATTTAGTAGAACCTATCAGTTTGTAATTATATGCTGGTTAGTGCAGTGATCCCTGTTGGAATGTAAGCCCTGTACCAACAGGGCTTTTTGTTTTTACTTGTTTTGTTTTTACTTGTTTTTGTTTTTTTTGTTTTTACTTGTCCCTGACTCCCAGTGCCCAGCACAGTCCCTGGCTTGTGGTTGGTGCTCTGTCAGTACTTGAACGAATGAATGGATTAACTTTGGAGTCAGGCATGGGTGAACCTGAAGGTTGGGGCAACAGTAGAGAATCTAGCTTTGAGCTGTGGAGGCCAGAGCAGAGGCGAGACCAGTGGGTGTGAATCACTGTGCTGTAAGGTTTTTGTAGAGGGATAGAAAAATAACATGATGGTAGCTAGAAGGATCAAGTATCCCCAGTGTTAATGGAAATCAACCAGGTAGAAAACAGTTCAGCGACTAAGTTCATTGATAATCTACACACTGAGAATCAGTCTTGAATATCTTAAAACTGCAATTTTGTCCTAATTGAATATTATATTTAGAATGAATTTGGGGGTGCTTGGGTGGTTCAGTCAGTTAAGGGTCCAACTCTGGATCTCGGCTCACGTCATGATATCAGGGTTGTGAGATTGAGCCCAGCATCGGACTCCCCACTGGGTGTAGATCCTGCTTAATATTCTCTCTCTCAAAGAATAATAATAGTAATAATAAGATATCAGAACATTTCCAAGAAAGTGAATTTTACTAAAAGGAGGAAAAGCAATAGGAAATGTCTATGCCTCATCATGTTTTTTGTTAACCCTTATTTGGGTTTGGTATCAAATGACTACGTTTTCCAGCTGAAAGTATCATCAGAATTGTAAGAGAGAGAAATATGCTTATTGATTGGCTATATTTTAGTACAACATGCTGATTTCATTAAAATTAGCTAATACAAAATTTGGGACGCCTGGGTGGCTCAGTTGGTTGGGCGGCTGCCTTCGGCTCGGGTCATGATCCCGGCGTCCTGGGATCGAGTCCCGCATCGGGCTCCTTGCTCGGCAGGGAGCCTGCTTCTCCCTCTGCCTCTGCCTGCCACTCTGTCTGCCTGTGCTCGCTCGCTCGCTCTCTCTAACAAATAAATAAATTTTTTAAAAAAAGTTTAAAATTAGCTAATACAAAATTCTAATTCAGCATCATCTCTATATCTGAATACCAAATGGAGGGTTAAGTATTACTTATGATTGCCCTTATAGGTTTTAAATAGTGACTAAGGGGGGGGAAGGGAAGGCAGCAGCAGAACAGGAATGAGAGAGGCAGAAAGAGAAGAAGACTGCTGTTTATTTTTAGGTGATATGCAGGAAATATTGCCTGGTCCTGTTTCAGTGGAGACTTTCGGTTGTGTTTTGCGCGGGGGTGTGTGTGTGTGTTTTAATATCATTTCTATTGCTAAAGAAAGCTTTTCCAGGTGGATGGAAAGGGGTGAAGGGAGGATTTCTGAAGGAGGCTGAGTGGGATCAGTGACAATTGGAGAGTAAACAGCACAGCTTTGGAGATACTGTGAAAAGTTACTCAAAAATCTGAGGAGTTTTTGAGTGAAAAATATGTACATGTTTTCACTAGAAGTATGAATATGATAACTTCTTTAAATTGTTTCTCGTTAATTTTAAAACTTCACTATACAGTTATCCTTATATACATGAATATGTCAATTTCATACTAATTTATTTCAGTAGCTTTGAAGTATGCTCCAGTGACATCCTGAATTGTTTCAGATTGCAACAAATCTCGATGACATATGTCACTTTATGGGTGGTACATTGTTTGGTGTTCAGCAAAAGATTTTGTTGAAAGAAAAAAGTCTGCGGGAAATAACTGTCGAATGGCTTAGATACCTGACAGAAAAAGGACTTCTACAGAAAGACGTTGTTGATAAGTCCAAAGAAGAGATCGAATACAGCTTTCATATTACAAAACTGGGACGAGCTTCTTTTAAGGGTAAGAGTTTACCTAAGTTTCTAAGGAAATGTGCTGGGGAAAAAATAGAAATTAAATCATTCTCTTTCTTTAAATTGGAACTGTAATTTCATATTAATAACATTAATCTTATAAGCTATTAGACTACTTTAGTTTTTAAAAGTTGAAAAATCAGGGCGCCTGGCTGGCTCAGTAGAGCATGCGACTCCACCTCGGGGTTGTGAGTTCAAGACCCACATTGTGTGTAGAGCTTTCTTTAAAAAAAATTTTTTTTTGTAAATAAATAAGTTGAAAATATGTTGGGGTTTTTTGGGTTTTTGTTTTCATTTTTTTCAGAGAGGGACCAGGGAGGGGCAGAAAGGAGGGAGAGAGGGAATCCTAAGGAGACCACATCCACCAGGAGTCTGACTCATGGTTTGATCTTAAAAGCCTGAGATCATGACCTGAGCCGAAATCGAGAGTTGAACGTTTAACCAACCGAGCCACCCAGGCGCCCTGAAAAATGTTTTGAATTACAAGTAATTTAAGATACTGTAGAAGTATTTGGGGAAATAGATGGTAATCCCCCTTCACACACCCCCTCCCCTAGCAATCATGCAAACCTTAATATCCTACCGAGGATAACAATTTGGCATATGTCTTTTCAATTTCTGCACATTTCCTTTCAATGCATAATACATACTTGTATACAAGTTTAAGATTTTTTAGCTTTTGTTTTTAAATAAATAATCATTTGTATTGTTCCAGAATTTGCTTTTTTTTTGCTTAATATCTTAAAAATTGTTCCATAGCAGTGAATGGTTTTTTCTTAATGGCTACATCATAATTTACTTAATGAAAAATAATACAGGTCTGTTGTTTAAAAAAAAATCCTTAGAACTCAGAATTATGTAAAGGAAAATCCCATTCTCCTATCCCATTTCCACTCTCCCAGGGGCAACCACTGTTAACAATTGGATGTGTATTCTTCCATATGTTATTATGTATATAGATAAATATGTGTATGTATATACATTTGTGTATATGTATATATGTATGGATTTTATTATATATCATATATAAAACATTTATATATGTTTTATACTTTATTTTTTAAGATGAAATCATAGTTGTAGGTATTTTTTGGCAGCTTGCTTTTCTTACTTAAAATATTAGGAGCATCTTAACATGTCAGTCCCTTTAAATCTACCTCATTTTTCTTTGACTACTGTAATCATCCGTAGTCTGGATACCGTCATTTAGTTAACCATTCCCCTATTGATGGACATTTGCACAGGCTTTTTGTTTTCTCAATTGTAAACAAAGCTGCAATGGGCATCACTATTTATGTATTTTTGAGTATATGTGGAAATGTTTCTCTGGGTTAGATTTCCAGAAACAAAGTATTTGGGTCAAAAGGTGTGTACTTATGAAATGTTGACATATACTATCAAAATGACCTCCAAAATAGTTATGCTAAATTACATAAGAAGAGATTTTGGTGGGGGCGAGGGTGAGATAGATAAAGGGGATTAGCAGTACACTCATCATGATGAACACTCAGTGATGTACAGAATTGTGGGATCACTCTATTGTACACCTGAAACTAATATAACACTGTATGTTAACTATAATGGAGTTAAAAAACTTGAGAGCTTTTGAAGACTTTTTGCTATATTTAGGAAACTTCTAAATAAGATGCTTTAAAAATCACATCGTTTCCCTTTTGGTAATTGTGAAAGATGAAATATTTGATCTTTCTTTTAGGAACTATAGATTTGGCTTATTGTGACATTCTCTACAGAGATTTGAAGAAAGGTCTCGAAGGTCTTGTGCTTGAAAGCCTTCTTCACCTGATTTACCTAACAACCCCCTATGATATGGCTTCTCAGTGTGTCCCTGACTGGATGATATACTTCAGGCAGGTGAGATTATAAGGTTCTTCAATATAGGCTATTTTATTTTATTTTTTTTTTGGCTATTTTATTTATTAATGACAATGGAATTTTTGTCAAGTGATTATTCACTTTTTGTCTGTCCTAAAGTATATTTGAAATTGGGTCTTTCATGTTTCAGTTTTTTTAAATAGTAATATGGCAATAGCATCTTCAGTTTATTTAACTTAAATACTACTTTTCTGTTAAATATAAACATGTTCATTATCAGAGGAAAAAAAAAGAGGATCATCCCTGGTCCCATTCCGCAAAGATCGTCACTGTTACAGTTTGGTGACCACTCCACTTTATGTTGCCTACAGTGTGAAGAAAACCGTGAAAGCTGGGTTTTTTTGGAGACTTTAATTACCTGAACGCTCTATTAGAGCCAAGCATGATGACTAAGCCTAGTGATGTTAATACTGAGAAGGAATGTTGGTTTTATCACAACAGGAAGGTGCAGCTGGTCCTGCTTACTATAAAACCAGGCGGTTGAGGGTAGTCTATTATGACTTTACTGTGAGCGCAGCAGACGCAGGAACGTGTGTTAAGCAGAAGCAGTATGCAGCTCTTAATTGCAGGAAATTACCTTTCTTTTAATGTCCTATTTTAAAATTGTAACTAAGTTTTTTAAGTGGTACCATACAATGCAGTTACTGTCAGAAGCTTTCCCTCTTCTTCCTCCCCACCAGACATCATCTCAGTATTAAACATAACCACATAATCTGTGGAAACCACAATGCTTGTGACCATGCCCTTAAGTATTCTGCTAAAATATGTTATATTTTAATAATGCATGTTTAAGCTTACAATTTGTATAAATAAGTTGGTGGTGTTTTTCTCATATCCTTTAAAAGCGTGAAAATGTGGTTATCAGGAAATACTGGATTTGGTTCAAAAGGCAGATTTTTTTAAAGTTACAATTTGAGGGGTGGCTGGGTGGTCCAGTCAGTTAAGCGTCCCACTTTTGATTTCCGCTCAGGAGGTGATCTCAGGGTTGTGAGATCGAGCCCTGTGTCAGGCTTTCCGCTCAGCAGGGAGTCGGCTTGAGATTTGTCTCTCCCTCCCCCTCTGCTCTCCCACACACACTCTCTTTCTCTCTCTCAAATAAATAAATATTTTTTTAAAAGTTACAATTTGATTTTTTTCTATGTTGCTCTTTTTACACGTAGTTTAGCCAGCTCAGTCCAGCAGAACAAAACGTAGCTGCTCTTCTTGGAGTCTCTGAAAACTTCATTGGGAAGAAAGCATCAGGTCAAGCTATAAAAAAGGTACCATAGTCCTTTTTTCTCTTCCTAAGTAAGTTGACTTAGCAAAATTAATGCTGTTGTATCATCTCTTTTGTTGATTTGGTCTTTTCATATTTTTTTCTTTAAGTTAATACGATTCCCATTTTGCTATTAAAAACGTGAGGACCAGAAATTTGGGCATTTTTTAAAAAATATTTTATTTATTTATTTGACAGATGGAAATCACAAGTAGGCAGAGAGGCAGGCAGAGAGAGAGGGGGAAGCAGGCTCCCCACTGAGCAGAGAGCCCGATGCGGGGCTCGATCCCAGGACCCTGGGATCAGGACCTGAGCTGAAGGCAGAGGCTTTAACCCACTGAGCCACCCAGGCGCCCCTGGGCATTTTTTAAAAACAGTATTTTCGGATGGTGTGATGCGTTTTTTTGTATGTGTACCTTTGCATTTCTGAAACACTCTGTCAAGCACATATAAGCTTCTTATCGTAGGAGAAGGTAAACCATCTTAATCTCTTTTTCTTGGGCTACTTATGGCTTACATTATAAAAATTGTAAAGTTTTTATAAAATGTTTTATAAAATGTATATAATGTATATAAATGTTTTATATATATAGCATATACATATATATACTATATATATACACACATATATATACATATATACATATATACATACTATATATATATATAATGTTTATAAAATGTATATAATCCTGAAATAATTTCAGTTCAAGGGAGGAAAATGTATCTTCCAGAAACTTTTTCTTTAAGTAATCTCCACACCCAGCGTGGGGCTTGAACTTATAACAAGATCAAGAGTCGCATGCCCTTCTGACTGAGCCACCCAGACAACCCCTAAAACATTTTTTTTTTTTTTTTACATAATCTCTACACCTCATGTGGGGCTTGAACTCATGACCCCAAGATCAAGTGTCATATGTTCCTCTGACTGAGCCAGCCAGGTGCCCCCCCACACCTAGAAACTCTGTTAGGCATTCTGCTTGATGTCAGAGATTCTAAGATAGGGTGGGTTTGAGGTTTTCATTGTTGTTGTCGTTTGTTGTTCTTAAAGAACTCCCAATCTAGTTAGTGCTTGAACTACATAAAATTCTGTAGAAGGTTGAAGTTGATAAATTAATACTTTTTTGTGTAATATTCTTATGTTACAGTGTTTTGAAGTTTAGTCAACAAATATAAAGCAAGTGTCTAATACACTAACTTCAAGAGGAATGGAAATAGGGGCGCCTGGATGGCTCATTTGGTTAAGTGTCTGCCTTCAGCTCAGGTCGTGATCTCAAGGTCCTGAGATTGAGCCCCATGTTGGGCTTCTTGCTCAGCGGCAATCTGCTTCGCCATCGCCCTGCACCCCCACCCCCACCCCCCAGCTAGCTTGTGCTCTCTCTCAAGCAAATAAAATCTTTAAAAAAAAGAATGGAAATAATTTTTTGGCAAACATGCCTTCAAATCCTAAAGTTAATATCATTTTCTGCCTTATAATATACTTTTTTTCATTTTTAATTTTATTGGTAATCTGATCTTTATTGAAACCTAATTATCTTACCTGTCATTTCCCCTGTATCTTTAACTACATAAATATTACTAATTTCATTTTGAAAAGTGAAAGATGGTGGGACGCCTGGGTGGCACAGTTGGTTAAGCAGCTGCCTTCGGCTCAGGTCATGATCCCAGGGTCTTGGGATCGAGTCCCACATCAGGCTCCTTGCTCAGCAGGGAGCCTGCTTCTCCCTCTGCCTCTGCCTGCCTCTCTGTCTGCCTGTGCTCACTCTCTCTGACAAATGAATAAATAAAATCTTTAAAAAAAAAAAAAAAAGAAAAGTGAAAGATGGTATTTACTTACATTAGAATTGAATGTTTAGTTGTTGAGTGTTCATGTTATCACAATATTTTGATTGGGTCTTTTACCTCAGAAATGCCTATGCTGCTTAGACATTCAAAATGTTAAATAAAAATATTTCATAAAACAAACGTTTTATATACAACTTTAACATATAAAATAAAAAATAAAAATAATTTGAGGGGCGCCTGGGTGGCTCAGTGGGTTAAAGCCTCTGCCTTCGGCTCAGGTCATAATCCCAGGGTCCTGGGATCGAGCCCTGCATCGGGCTCTCTGCTCCATGGGGAGCCTGCTTCCCCCTCTCTCTCTGCCTGCCTCTCTGCCTACTTGTGATCTCTGTCCATCAAATAAATAAACAAAATCTTAAAAAAAAAAAAAGAAGAAGAAGAGTCCTCCTTTAAAAAAAATAATAATTTGAAACTCATTAACAAATAATAAATATTTACAAAATCTTTTTAGAATAATGCATCTTTTTAAACTTGTATCAGAATTTATTTATTTTATTAACATATAATGTATTATTTGCCCCAGGGGTACACGTCTGTGAATCATCAGGCTTGCACACTTCACAGCGCTCACCATAGCACATACCCTCCCCTGTGTCCATCCCCCAGCCACCCCCTCTCTCCCCACCCCCAGCAACCCTCAGTTTGTTTCCTGAGATTAAGAGTCTCTTATGGTTTGTCTCCCTCCTGATCCCATCTTGTTGCATTTTTTTCCTTCCCTTCCCCTCATAACCCCCGCCCTGCCTCTCAAATTCCTCATATCAGAGAGATCATATGAGAATTTATTTTTGTTAATGAAATATAGTCAATAAACTTTCAGTTGATTTCATTTCTAGAGAACACATTTACTTAAAATCAAATTTATTTCTCTACATTGAAAAAGACACTCCCGTTTTTCTTTAGATATTTCTTATGAAAGATCTTGAAATTGGTATAAAGCATCTTATCCTACCTTGTAAAAAAATTATATCATTTTTCTTGGCTTATAAAATACATTCTAAGCAAAATCTACATTGACTCAAATGAAGGTGCACCAAAATTGGGAAATTGAAAAGCAATTTCTCCTTACTAGCAATTCAGTTATCGTGATTTTCAGCTTGATGCTTTTTAAAAGTATCAACATGTAGAATCCGTAATTCAGTCTTCAATATGCCACTGTAAGTTCTCATCCCATTCTTTTACCACCATAGGGGATACAATTTTATATTTTAGACCCACTTTTTCTCCTTCCAGTTCATCCTGTCTTTCCTCTGGCTTTAAGCATGAATTACGCAGTTTCTAAGTTAGCTTGATATTGGTTATGAGATACTTTACACAAGAACTGGTCATTAGATACTGCAGGCAGAAGCAGGTACACAGAAATTGTCAGCTCTAGGCAGGTTTTTCTGTCTCAGTGTTTTAATTTTAGAAACATTAATTTTTTTATCATGACCATGTAGAAATCATAGAATCTAATATTTACTCTTAGTCTACAATATGGATAAGCTTATTAACATACCTATCCAAATAAATGCATTTGTTTAATTACATTCACGAATATATATAACCTGTAAATACCACAGTAAATGTAAAGGTCTTCCCAACTCCTTCCTTTCCTATATTCTTTTCCTAGGGCTACCACAACAAATTAGTCCAAACCGAGTGTCTTAAAACAGCAGAAATTTATTCTTTTGCAGTTCAGGAGGCCGAAAGTTCGAAATCAAGATGGCTTCCTCTGGAGGTTCTAAGGAAGAAAACATCTTGCTTCTCTCCTAGCTTTTGGTGGTTGCTGGCAATCTTTGGCGTTCCTTGGTTTGTAAATGCATCCCTCCAGTGTCTCCATTGAACACTGCCATCTTCACATTGCTTCATATTTGTGTCACTCTGTGTCCTCTCCTCTTAGAAAGACACTGGCCACTGAATAAAGAGCCCTAAGTGTGCAGTATACACGCAGGGTGATTTCATCTCAAGATCTTTAATTAATTACATCTGCAAAGATCCTATTTCTAAAATAATGTCACATTCACAGGTACCACAGGTTAGGAGGTAAACATACCTTTTTGTGGGGGCAGACACGATTCAACCCACTACAGCTTCCCCTGTAGAAGGAAGTTTAAATTGGAAGTAATTTGGCATATTTTCTTTTTTTTAATACTTGGGAAAATGATCATCTGAATTAGTCTGAAGTACTTATGGGAGAAACTTAGTTTTATTTCTGTGGAATCATTCTGTTCTGGCTTTTCTGTAGTATAACTTCATTCAGATTGCCTTCTGTCCAATTTCAATATAATGTACATTTTTAGCAGGTCCAGGACATAAATTTATTTGCTTATCTTTCTAGAAGGTGGACAAGGACATTGTCAACAGACTATACCTGTCTTTTGTTCTTTATACCCTGCTCAAAGAGACCAACATCTGGAGTGTATCTGAAAAATTTAATATGCCTCGAGGCTATATACAAAGTCTTCTCGCTGGAGCTGCCTCATTCTCCTCTTGTGTGCTGCATTTCTGTGAGGTAATTCCACTGACTACATGACGCATGCCTCATGCATCTTTCTGTTTTGACTGCTGCTAAACTCATAAACCGGTTAGTCATTATTTCCTCACTGTTGACTTGTCCTATTAATACTAAGCACTCTGTATTTAATATATACTTGTTTTTATCTGCTTATGAAAGTCCTATATACTAACTTATGGTAAAGATACAAAAATGGCAGAGTCACCTAAAATATATAGCAAACGAGTAGAAAGCACCTAGTTATGGGGCCCCCGGGTGGCTCAGTCAGTTAAGTGTCTGTCTGCCTTCAGCTCAGGTCGTGATCCCAGAATCCTGGGATCGAGCCCCGCATCGGGCTCCCTGCTCAATGGAGAGTCTGCTTCTCTCCCTGCCTCACTCGCAACCCGCTTGTGCTCATCTTCTCTCTCTCAAATAAATAAATGAAATCTAAAAAAAAAAACCTTAAAAAAAAACAAAAAAGAAAGCACCTGGTTATCCCTACTCATAGAACCACCACTAGTAGTGACAAGTCTTTGGAATCAACTCTTAAAACCACAGTTCTCCACCGATACAGATTGTGGGGGGTCTCTCTCCCTGGTGCTGACCATGGCACGTGTTTGATGAGTGCCTTACCGACACCCAGCAGCCACCTTGTCACCCCTGGGACCACGCTCTCATGATCGCCACAGTATTTTGCCATTTTTGCTTCCAGTGTCTGGCAGCTGCTTTAGGTTTCTATGTCAAATGTGTAGTTTAATTAACTAAGAAGAAAACTTTATTTTGGCCATTTGCATTTGGGATGCATTTGTTTAAGACTTTACTAAAACCAGCTTTCAGAGTTTCCTTAAATAGCATAGCAAAGCTTACCAGACTTTCTACTAGGACAATTTTGGGGATGAATTGATAATATAAGCCTTTTTTGGCTGCATTTAAATTTCTTCTAATTAAATGGTGTAATAATCCTTCCATATTTGTTTCTATACTGAATTTTTTAAAAACATTTTTCTCTCATGAATCTTATTTTTAAATTTGAAATCTTCATTTTCCCCATCTTAAATTTCCATATTCTATGTACGTATATGGCAGTTAATTCTGTCATATGTATTAATGAGTAAATAATCCAGAATACTGACTTTGGGTTGAATGATAATTATTTTAGCAAATTTGCATTTAATATCTCCTACTTATGCTAAGTTTTAAATATTAGCTTACATTCCCTAATCATGTGCTAGCTAAGCAGTAGACAAAATTTATAGGTAGTTAGAAGCTAGCCTTTATTTTCTTAAGTTTTCTGTGTTTGTTTTTCTTCATATTTAAAGGTACTTCCCCTAAAATTCTTTTTTTTTTTTTTAAAGATTTATTTATTTGACAGACATCACAAGTAGGGAGAGAGGCAGGCAGAGAGAGAGAGGAGGAAGCAGGCTCCCCACTGAGCAGAGAGCCCAATGCGGGGCTCGATCCCAGGACCCTGGGATCATGACCCGAGCCGAAGGCAGAGGCCTCAACCCACTGAGCCACCCAGGCGCCCCTTCCCCTAAAATTCTATCCCTTTGTTTTACTTAGGATTTTAAGGACTTCAGCCTTATAGAATTGTTCAAGTAAAAGAAACTGTATCAAATTTGAAAAACAACTATAACTTGATAGTTGATCCTAGACACAATCTACCCAACAACTTGTGCTCTCATGAGTGCATTTTCAGTATTTTAAAGTGTTTTTTCCTTTTTAAAAGCTATGTCAGCGGTATGAAATAGTACATCAGTAGTATTAGTTAAAATGCCTTCAATTACGAGTAACGGGAAAAACCCCACAGAGGTTTAAACAATAGCAAACCAAGATTGCCACGTGTAACAGGAGAGCGGGAGCCAAGGCAGTTCAGGGTTGGCGGACTGGTTGTTCTGGTCAAGGTTTTCTTCTCTTCACTCTGCCATCTCTAGTGCATTGGCTGCTCTCCTGGTGGTCAGAAAGTAGCTGGCTAATGCCACTGCATGTATCACGTGTGCTCACAGTGACACCCAGCCGTTAGAAAGTGACCTTTAAAAAACTACGGCAGAAATTTTCAGACATAAAATAAGACAAAATAGTATAGTAAATGCCCATTTACCCACCTTTAGCCGTGATTGACCAGTGTCTTCCGGTATTTTTACTGTTAAATACGGCTGCTAGGATTTTTTTGTTTTAAATATTGCTGCATCTTGCATTGGGATCCTTCCATATGTAATGTTTTGGCTTCAGGATGAACCCCCAGAGCTGGGGAGTGTTTTCAGTTACTTGGGAAAGAGAAACTGTGTGTTCACTTGCTGGCGTTCTGATAAAAAATGAACAGAGCTCTTCTCAGTGGCTCGTTTTCCAACTTTACGTCTTCTTCCTCATCCCAGAACCACTTAATCAAATCCCTCAGTCTCTGCCCATGTTTCCTCATGATAAGTTTGTGTGGAATTGTTGTTCGTCTCTGGCTTTACCAAGTTTCAGAACTTACATGAGGGAACACCCACCCTCTCTGGGCCCCTACCGTGCCAACTAAGCTTAGAAATGACTTACCAGATCTAAATTCTATGTATTTCTTTGTATTTTGTAGGAACTTGAGGAGTTTTGGGTTTATAGAGCCCTTTTGGTAGAACTTACCAAGAAGTTGACTTACTGTGTCAAGGCAGAGCTGATTCCTCTCATGGAAGTGACTGGAGTTTTAGAGGTTAGTGGCTTCCCAGTTTCCCAACTGAGATGATTTCAACTAAAGAAAAGTCAGGTTTGACTATTTTGTAAAGTCTTATCACAAGGTAAATAAGAATGGTCTTATTCCTCATTTATCATGAGAGGTTGGGGTGTGTGTGTGTGTGTGTGTGTGTGTGTGTCTGTTTCTTTATTAAATTGTTGTCATGGCCTCCCAGAAATCCCCCATCGATCTGGAAGCAGTTCTGATGAGAAAAATCACATTTGTGGAAAAACACAACAGTAGGGATAAGATTGAGACTCCCCGGGTATATGGTCCTTAGTGTCTCCTCCTTCACTGCAGCTGAGAATTACCTCCTATCGGTGTAAACTCAGTGCTTGTCTCAGGAAGTGGTGATTCGGAGGCAACAAGGCTTCCTTCCATTTCCTAAGGGAGTGAGAACCAAGTATCCTCACCTGGTTTCTCAACTTTTTGTTTTTAGCCAACTGTTGATTTCAGCTTATTCTGTTATTCAATCCTTCCATCAGAAGCGTTCTTCTGCCTGGGAACACGCACACACACACAGATGCACGCACACGCACGCACCCCAGCAGTCCCCTGAGTAGATTGTGAAAACATTTTAAGGATATTGCACTAGAACATCTTGACCGGGCATCTAAAATAATGCCCCTCACCTTAGTGCCTGAATGAATTTCTCATTCCTGATTGCAACACGCATTGGCTAACTTAAGCTGCACAGAAAGCCGTCTTGCAGTCAGATTGGGACTACCCAAATTCATATTTTAAAATTTCTCTGGATTCAGATGTGTTATCTCTTCATATTTATTATTACCTTAGTCTGTTTCTATCTCTTGCATGTGAAATTTTTCCTTCAATAAGACACTTGATTATTTTTTTCTAGTCCCAAATTCTGACCCTGCTGATTTGTGTAATACCTTTTAGGGTCGAGCAAAACAGTTATACAACGCAGGCTATAAAAGTCTGATGCACTTAGCTAATGCAAATCCTGAAGTGCTCATAAGGACAGTTGATCATTTATCAAGACGCCAGGCCAAGCAAATTGTTTCATCAGCAAAGGTAAGCAAACAAACCGTTTTTTACCCTTCATGATATTTTGTAGTGTTACCTCCTTATACTTTGGACATAAAAGCAAAAACATTTAACTATAGACACAAAAGTATGTACTTACAATATGTGGATAAAATAGTGCATCTGTTATGATACAAGGCTCGCAAAAACAGAAAAAGCACCTGCTAAAAATTAGGCAGTCTCAAAAGTCCCCTGAGGTACAGAGAATGCTGGAACTCCCAGAATTCTGCCTCCTCACGCTTTCCACAGAAGGCCCCTCCTCGGCATCCCTGATATCTGGTCTTCCCACCTTTGCACACCTTCGTTGACAAGGAGCTTACGACCTCAAAAATTACGTAGTTCTACTTCTGGACACTCTCCGTGTTCCAAAAAGCACCCCAATAGTGAGGCTAACTGTTGCCGCCTTACAATATCAACCATTACGTCGTAAGTTCTACCTTCTAGAACTAGTCTGTTTTCTTTGTTCCTATGGTTGTTCTTCACATATTTGAAAACAGCTCTCTTTGTGTCCAAGCATTTCTCTTTCCTGTTTCTTCATCTGTATTAAATGATGTAGCTTTAGGCAGTTACTGTCCTCCTAGTTGTCCTTTTCTAGACAGGGGCCAGTTTGTCTTTTGGACCTGTCCCCGTCATTGTTGGGCTTTCTTACTTTTGGGGTATATCTGTTAGAGTCTAATTATTAGGAACAGAAAGCACACAGTAATTTGAAGAGGAAAGTTCAATATAAAGGATTAGTGACTATAACAAGGTTATTAGTTGACTTCCAAGGGGTAGACAGAACTTCAGCAACCGTGGGACGGAGTAACGAGAAGAGCATCCGCCCTCACCCACACCACCGATGGGATTCACTGGAGAGAGGGTGTGGCCAGGGCTCTGGGGATGGCAGATAAGGTGTTCAGCGTACCAGACTAGCACTGCAGGAGCCGTAAGAAAAGACACACCAAAACCGGGAAGAGAAGCCCCATCCTCCGGCGGTCCCTCCAGTGCCCTCTACTGACAAAGCTGAACGTTGTCCCAGCTGGCAAAGGAGACCGGTTTACAGGATTCACCTCTAGTGTCTGTCTCTACAAGACAACGGGGGATGGATTTGGAGCTGAGAGACAGTAAAATTGATAACTAGGCTCTTGCGCAAGATAGTCAAGGTTCGGCTTGCTTTAGTCATGCAATCAGCCATTTTTCCAAAGAGCTGTAGTTCTTTTTGGTGAAGAGTGGTATTTTAGAAACCCAAGTTTGAGCAGCTAAGTCTGCTCATAACCAGAGAGAGATATCATTGTTTCTAGGTTCTTTTAGCAGAGAGAGCCCGTATATGGAGAAATGTATATTTTTCTCTCCTTACACGTAAATTGTTAAAGGCCATGAATTCGTTCGGTAACTCCAATTCTAATTTTTCCAGGTACATACTGCTGCATAACAAAGTTTTACATCACAATTTAGCAGCTTAAAACAGCTATTTTATTGTGCTTATGTTTTTGTGGATTAGGAATTCTGGAAAGGTTTAGCTGCGTGATTCTTACTTGGAGTTTCATGCAATTACAGTCAGATTTGGACTGGGGCTATAGTCATCTGAATCGGACTGAACTGGATATCCGAGATGGTTCACTCACGGCTGGTGGTTGAAAACGGCTGCTCTTTGGGGCTTTCAGCTTGAGCAACTACATATGGCCTTTCCACGGGGCCAGGGTTTCTTACGGCATGGCAGCTCAGCTTCAAGAGGAAATGTCCAGAGAGGGGGCATTTTGAGAGATCAAGGCAGAAAGGGCAGGAAATCTTCTGAACTAACCTCAGAAGTTAAGTAGTTTCACTTCCGCTGTGTCCTGTTGGTTGCTAGAAGACCATTAAGATCAGCCCAGATCCAAAAGAAGAGGAATTAGACCCCAGCTCCACATGAGGGCAGGGCCACATAATTTGTAGTCATTGGTGATGTCCGCCCTCTGGTCACAGATTATTTACATTCTTCCCACACGCAAAATATACTCATCCTTAAAAGATTTATCCCTTTGTGGCATCAGACTCGGGCTCAAGGTCCGGTGTTTCTTCTAAATCAAGTCTAGGTGCAGGTAATGCTTCTTGAGCACAATTTTACAGATATGTTCCTCTCACTCTGAAGAGCTGTGAACGAAAGAGACACACATACCATGGTGGACAGAGACAGGAGAACCACAGTGTCCTGCCATTCAGAAGAGGGAACATGTGCCACACATAGAAGCAGTTCTGGTATCCAGCTGGGCACGTGGGGCTAGTTGCTTGGTTAGGACTTATTTCTCCCTGGGAATGATTCTTCCTGGCTTTGAATCGCTCGTTAGAATCATTCTTTCTTTCCCATAAGGAATGGCCCATGTTTGCAGCTGGGTAGCTTTCTCAGTCTTTTCCCTGTCCATAGACGTTCAAGGGCTCAAAGGTTCTTTTTATTTTGTACCATCTCTGCCACTTTTTTTTCAATCTGGTATAATTTCTTTTAAAATATTGTGTGTTTCTTATTTATCTATAGCTTAGGTTTCTTTTCTTTCTTTCTTTCTTTTTTTTTTTTTTTCCGTATGTAAGCTCTATGCTCAGCGTGGGCCTGGAGCTCCTGACCCCAAGATCAAGAGTTGCAGGTTCTACCAGAGCAGCCAGCCACCCCTAGCTTGGGTTTCTTATAGCATGGGTCTGGGATATGAGCAGGAACATTCAGGAGATCTTGGAATGGTCTCAGTCCAAGAAACTAATGCAGAAACTGCAGTTTCTTGTGACTACCTTTGAAAATCACACAGCATCATTTCCACTACATTCCATTGGTTACAAGTGAATCCAGGTTCAAGAGAAGAATCAAATCCCACCTGCCAATGTAAACGTCAAAGAATTTCCAGTCACCTTTAATCCACACTGATCCCACACTACAGGACTCATTGTAGTTCTACCCTTTCTCTTATTTTTACTTCCTTTCTCCAACAGTGAGACACCCAGCTCCTGTCTTCATCAGCATATTTGTCTGTTTTGCTCAATCCTAGAATGCACTGGAAATAATTTCAGAATTGTTAAACCATACTATTGCAAAAAAAACTATGAGTTCAGTATTATATATGCTCTTTTTGTCTTTAGTCTGAGAATATATAACTGAAATAATGTATTCAAATGTCACTTTTTAAAAAAATCTGCTTCACTGTGGTTATGTAGTTCATTTGAAGAGCAGTTAGATTCTGTTTGTATCCCATTTTAGTTCCCCCCATCCTTGTGTATTTTTAGTATGTAAAACATGAATATATTTTCTGTATTTTAAATTGAAGTAGTTTTACTAGGATATCTTTACTTTCTTTTATTTCTGGAAGTTTCCTTGGACTGTAGTTTTATTTTTGTAATTAATTGATTTATTTGAGAGAGAGAGAAAGAGAGCATGACACACTCACATACACGTGTGATCTGGGGGTGCAGCGGGAGAGAATCTCAAGCAGACTCTCCACTGAGCATGGAACGAACCCAACCCGGGGCTCGATCCCTTGACCCATGAGATCCCTATCTGAGCTGAAGCCAAGAGTCAGTTGCTCAACTGACCAAGCCACCCAGGCGCCCTAGATTGTAGTTTTAAATATTAGTTCAGTATGATCCACTGTTTCATTTTTCTTTCTTAGCAACACTAGTTGTATGTATGTTGAATCTTCTTTGCCCATCTTCCATTTCAATCTCTCTGACCCTTTTACCTTTTTTTTAAAGATTTATTTATTTATTTGAGAGAGTAGGGGTGGGGGTTACAGAGGAAGAGGGAGAGAGATACTCTAAGCAGACTCTGCGCTCAGCATAAAGCCCGATGCAGGGCTCTATCTCAGGGTCCTGAGATTATGACCTGAACCAGATGCTTAACCAACTCTGCCATCCGGTGCCCCTTTACTTTTTTCTTTATCTCATTTTCATCATCTTGTTTTCTTGTCCCACCCCTGTTCCTGCTCTCATGACCCTAATTAAGTTTTATTATAACCTACTCTTCTTTGATCACTTTGTTGGTTTTTATTTCTAATATGATTTTGCCTGTTTCTTCCACTTCTTACCTGAGCTTACTCGACTTTGGTTTCATTTCTTCCTGTTCTGGGTCCATCTCTTTTCCTAGTTTGGGACTTATTCAGATGTGTTTCCCCCCCGTATCTCCTAATAATATTTAATTTAATAATATTTTATATTTTATATTAAGTAGTTTATTTAATAATATTTAATTCAGTTTGGAATGTTGCATTACAGTTCTTCTGCTTCATAGTTTGCTTTCAGGAGAATAAATTTTCATGAGCTGAAGAGCTTTGATTCTCATTTTCTGTTTTATTTTATACAGTAATTCAGTATAATAAGAACTGCTTGTGCCCCTGCACTTGTCAGACAGAGATGGCCATCTGGAGTGGCTGATGAGAATTCTGGTTTAAAAGTCTCTTCTGTCCATGTAGCAAAGGATAGTTTAATGAACAGCTTGAAGTGGGAGGGGAGTGCAAAGAAAAGTGTGTTCTTTGATTTTTTTGTATTTCCTTTTGTCCTACAGCATCCTAAATTTTGCCCTCTTATTCCCCCTGCTGCCGCCCTGTGCAGCTTAAAGGGCTCCTCTCCTTTTTTACTCATCTCCCCCAGAGGGATTGCCTTTCCAAGGCTGCCTTCCAGAGTTGCATGGGCTTTCAGTCCCTTCTTGTAGGCAGTGCTTCAATCTATCAAGAGTCTTTTCTCAGTGTTTTATACTTGGGGTGGCCTTTCTCTCTCTGGAGGTGATTATGTTGAATCTAAAACCTTCTGTTTCCCTCTTCTCCTTCCCATGTATTTTTTTCTCAATCTCACCATCTCTGCAATGCCTTGGACTGGAAGCTTGAGAAAAGGTTCTGCTGCAGTTTGGCAGGTATCTTTACCATAATACAAAGAGACTGGTGTTCTCTGTATTCTAGCAGACCCGGCACATGGCTTCTGTGCCGCGTATCTGCTGCTCTTCTTGGTCTGTATAGCTCTTAAAGGGGGCACTGGGAGATTAGTTTACGTGGCCACCATTACTTCGGCTACTGGAAAGCTTGCCTCATTGCCTTTTAATCTCTTTTATCTATAATACTATGCAGTGCTGTGCTTTATGTCAAATGAGTAGAGTGTGTTTTCCACTTTCATTTTGTGTCCTATGATTTTTTTCTCCTCCATGTGATTTTGCTGAACTATTTGTTATAAAACTTCTGTAACAGAAGTAATGTAAATTCTGCACCCCAGTATACCCAACACCTAGCTGCAGCAAACACCAAAACTATACATCTGGTTTTTTGTTTTTAAAGTTTATTTTTTTAGTGATCCCTACACCCACTGTGGGGATCGAACTCACAACCCCAAGACCGAGAGACTCTACCAACTGAGCTAGTCAGGTGCCCCTTTTTCCGGTTTTTAAAAGAAAGAGGGAAGATCATTACTCAGCAAATATTCATTGACATTTACTATGTGCCACATTCAGAAATATTTTCTTGACTCATTATGGTTCTTTTGAAATTAGCCATGTTAATTTTAGGAGCTTGAACAAAATTTTTCTTTGAAACGCTGATAGAGATTTTTAAAAGATAGCATACTAAACTTTGAGGAATAATAAAAAGCATGTATAAAGGATAACATTTTCAAGAGCTAATTAAATTTTTGCAAAACTGCCTTAAATTTTACAGATTGAAAGTTAATTTTTAAGTAGCTGAGTCTTCAATAAAACAGATCTTTGAGACTAATAAAACTCCTTTATTTTTCATATACCAAGTGCCCTGATCAGCTAAAATGGCTTTAGCTAAATGCTTCAGTTTCATTTCCTATAATCACTTGTGCTTAAGTGGCTATTTTTCATTCTCATTATTGGTCTTAGTGTCTGGATTGCTGATGCATAAGGGTTCAAGTATCTAATAGACAGTGGTAAAGATGGCAGCGGCTCTCTGACAATGCATATTCTGGCCTCATGTCTTGATGTTTTTATTGTAGATGCTGTTGCACGAAAAAGCAGAGGCTTTACAAGAGGAAGTGGAGGAGTTATTGAGATTGCCTTCCGATTTCCCCGGTATTGAGGCCTCTTCGACTGAAAAGGCGTGAAGCTGTCTGACGAGCATTTTCAAACAGTAATGATTTATTGTGCATATTTTTATTGAAGATTCCTTATAATTTATCAATGAAAAAATACATTTTAATTATACATGAAGAACTGTGGATGATGTTTGAATATACTCCTCACCTTCCCATTAATAATCCATCTTCTTTGACACTTGTACATGATTTCTCTGCTCAGATGTTTAGTGTCCAGCACCTCAATGAAATCCAACGGCTTCCACTTATCTGCAGCCTGCATCTGCAGCCAGACCTTGTATTATTCTCTTACACATTTTTTCATCAAACTAGACGAAATTGAAATTGAAATCCCAGAAATCCTCCCAGAAGGGATTTCCAGACCCTTCATTTCCTAATTGTTTTTTGGTTTGGGGTTTTTTTTTGCTACCCCCAGTGCATGAAAATTTATCTTTAAGATGTAGTGTGTGGGTGCGCGTGGGTGGTCTAGCTGATTGGTCATCCACCTCTTGGTTTTGGCTCAGGTCATAAGCCTAAGCCCCACGCCAGCCGCCATACTCAGCGTGGAATCTGCTTGAGATTCTCTCCTCTCCCTCTGCCCTTTCCCCTCCTTGTACACACACACATGCTCTGTCAAGTAAATAAATAAAAAATCTTATTTAAAAATGTACCGTGTGCTTCAGGTGTCAGCTACAAACTCTAAAGTACGGTCTCCTCTATGAAATTGTCCAAGTGCGTGCTCTTCCCCACCCCACATGTGGGTTCTTCCCTCCTGTGAGTATTCTGGGCCCTTCATTACGCCCATGTCTTTATTCACACCACTAGTTTGAAATCCCCTGGAGGGCCGAGACCTTTTTTGTCATCTTTGGATGCCATGCGGCACTTAGCCCAGTCTATCACACAAAGTAGGGACCTGTGCAAAGAAGTACCCAAATTAGCAACTCAAAGATTCTCTTTAAACACAACTTAAATATTGCCTCTCCCCATCCCTTTTTAGATTTATAGCTCAAATGTCGATTATAGGAAACGTAATAACTAGCAATGTTTTTGAGGGCTGGACCGGCTTAAAGATTTACTCATCTGTCTGGGACACCCACTGGAAACATGGAAAGAGATCCACGGTCTCAGTTCTTTGTGCCTTAACATTTTAGACGAGGCTATTATAACCATCATTTCCCTGGTAATTTCTATGTGCCAGGTCCTGTTGTCTTTCATGTGTCTGATTTAATCCTTACGACAACATGTAAGGCCCATAATATTATTACTTCCATTTTATAGATGAGTAAACTGAAACACAGAGAAATTAAAATAACTTTCCCAAAGTCACGTACAAGTTAGTTGCACAGCAGAAGTTCAGACCCAGGCTCTCCCAACTGAAGTGTGTGCACTTAACGTTCATCCAGTCTTGTCTCAGTAGGACCCGCCCATTTTATCCACTCCTAAGTGTCCCTTTCCCCTGGCCTTGATCATATCCCTAGCGCCACATCTCATTCATTGACACTCCGCCCTTTGTACGAGCCGAAGTGTGGCGTCCAATGTCTCAGTAAGATCTTGGGTTTCCCCGCACATATTCCGCTTGTTACAGCTAAAAAAGTTGTGAAAGAGCCACTGGCTAGCCTGCTGGCTGCCCGGGTCCAGCCATCGAGGTGTGCTCACAGTGGCTCATAGTTCAGTCTTCATTTTTTTAAAATCTAGAAACCCCAGTTTCATGAGTCCGCCCGAGTAAGCAAGCCTGAAGATGAGTGCTGATTTTTGCTAACCAATTTATAAGAAACTGAGAGGTGACCTTGATTTATTTCTATTTATTTGCTTTTAATTGAAGTATAGTTGACCAACTTAATTTAAGATTAGAGATGGCAAGATTGGGGGGAGGGGGAGCTACCTTTACAGAAACCAAAGTAGCTCCGTCAGCAGTCTGGGACAATCTCCTGTGCCCTCAGTCAAGGTTTCTCTAGGTCAGTTCAACTAAAAGGCTATGTGAAGTGTAATGATGCAGTAGGTTAGCCCTAGAAGATTTTAAAATGTAAAGAAATATGAATGTTCCAGCTCTACAGAAGAAGGGAAAAGGTCAATGGGAACAGGGTGAAAATAAACTCAAATACACTTAAGAATTTAATATATAAGAAATGTTTTTCCAGTTCATGTGACAGAAATCCACATATATCTAGTTTCCACGAAAAGTAATATTTAGTGACCACATTCTCAAGCCACAGCAGGGATAGAACTGGCCTGAGAACGAGGAGAACCAGAGACTCAGCACCATGGGGGACTTGCCACCTCCCCTCAGGCAACTCTGCACTTAACAGCTTCAAGACCCAAGCAGAAAGAGCTCTACATCCCATCATGACAAAGGAAACACCAAGGATACGTAAGCATTGTCATACTTGGTTCTCTTTGACAATTTCTAGTCATAATTACATTGATAAGTGTATATTTTCTTTTGTAACTTAATGGTAATAAGGATGACAAGAAACTATCATTTATTGAGGGTTTTGTCACATGCCAGGACTACTAAACCATTTGCCCATGTGTTATCTAGATAATTCCTCTCAGCCATCTGAGGTATATGTTATTTTTTACTCTAAATGTTACAAACAAAGTGTGCCTTGCCCTGGATCACCCCATTAAGTAACAGAGCCTCACACCCGCATCATGCTGATAACTCTTTTTTTTTTTTATCATTATTGTTGTGTTTATTTACATTATGAGCTACCCTGCACATGTTTGGGAAGGAGTTGATCAAGATGGCAGACTTAACTGGGGATGGAGATATTATCCTGAATTATCTAGTGGCCCCACCTAATCACAAAAGCCCCTATAAAGGAAAGAAGAAGTTCAGGAGAAACAGAGTCAGATGATGTGATGTAAGAGACCCAACGAACCATTACTGGCTTTGAGGGTGGACTGGGGCCTCAAGCCAAGGAATGCAGGCAACATCTACAAGCTGGAAAATGCAGAGAACAGATTGTCTCCTACAGCCTCAGGAAAGAACTCAGCTCTGCTGATACCCGTTAGCCTTCTGAGACCCTCTTGAGACTTCTGACCTTCAGAATGGTAAAATAATAGAATTGTGTTGTTTTAAGCCAGTGATTTGTTGGTGGTTTGTTATAGCTGTCATAGGGAACTAATATATTTGAAAATAGCATAGAACACAATTAGAAAACCACCATTCTAGAGGGCCCTTGCGGATCACAACATATGAACATTCTAAGTTAAATGTATTTTGCCCATTGAAAGGACAGTTTTATATTCCTGAAAATTGTAGAAATTAACTGCAACAAATGCCTACCACTTCTTGAAAGATTTATTTTTTTTATTTTAGAGAGACAGGGAGAGTGGTGATGAGGGCCAGAGGGAGAGGGAGAGAGTTCCAAGCAAACTCCATGCTGAGCACAGACCCTGACACAGGGATCTATCCCGCAACCCCGAGACCATGACCAGAGCCGAAACCATGAGTTGGATGTTCAACCAACCACACCACCCATGTGCCCTGCCTTCCATTTTTTTTAATTGCACTTTTCTCCAGTGAAAAGTTTTTTTTTTTTTTTTACTTATCCTGTTAACAACAGCTTAAGTAAAACATAAAAGTCCTACCTCTGGTTGATTAAAACAAAAGAACAACAACAAAAAAATCCAATTACCACAGACACTGGAAGTTTGAATCCCTAACTCTGAGGAGTTTTACAAGCCATCTGGTCTATTAGATTTTCCCACACCTTCTTTTTTTCTCTCTTAAATGGGCATAGAGTGTGTTATGATAATAAAGAGGTCTGTGTAAAACTATGAAAATGTGGGCCAACAACAAGGGACAAAGATGTATGCTAAACGATTTTTTTCCTTGGATAAAATATAATATTGTCTCATCACACACAAAATTAGAGAAGATCCACAGGAAGTAACCTGACTCCTCACTCTGTATAAAGTGCAGTAACACCACCTTGATTCTGAATAAATGTGTAAGCACTTAGAGAATTATGATAACATCCTGCTGCCCATCCTAAAAATGGTGAGGGAATTCAACATCATTTTGTTGAAATTTCCCAAAGCTGTTTGAAAGCTCCATGAAAATATAAATGCATTTTACTGAAGGTTTTGGATATATTTGGCCTGATGCTTGATACTGATGGAAAACAAATTTGGGATATTTGGTTCTTGTTTCCTGCCTAGTTAACATGAACCATGAGCCACTGATGAAACAGATGAACCAGGGTACAAAAGACCAGGGCTTATCGACACTAGAGAGAGAGAAGTGGGAGGTGGAGTTTTTGAGAAAGACCTGGTAGAAGAGGTCTGCCGTGAACTAGTTGCTAACAGGGCAGAGGAATTGGGAATGTCTGAGATAGAAAGGGAGAAGGACGTCTGGGAAGGGCAGACATGAAGAGTCTAGCTGAAGTAAACAAAGTGAAGACTAGCCCACACCATCTGGATATTTGAGCTCTTAAAACAGTAATGAGAACCCAAAACAACAACAACAAACAAACAAAGCAGCAAATGGTGACTACTCTCTACTTTCTAATCTGGTTTCCCTCCTGATCATTGAGAGGCACTGATGACACCTGACCGAGGTGCGCACATTGTGGCCATATGGACAGAGCCATGTGGAGATCAAGTTCATAACCTCAGCCCTGTGAACATGGTGATCAGTCTAAACTAAACTAAACTAATCCAGACACTGGTTAAAGTGGCAAGGATAGACTTTATTCAGTAATAACCACTGCAGTGGGGAAGAGGGTCCAGTGTGAACAGAGCTCAACTTCTATCCATGCAGAGGGGATGGGTGTCTTAAAGCCAGAATGAAGGAGTAAGGAGGGGAACAAGTGGGAGTCCCAGCAGACTGGGTTTAATCATTGGTGCTTATCTGGAGGAGAAGCAGACTTCTAGTATCTTTGCGACAGGAGGTAGTGGTGTGAGTTAGAACAAGCTGCCCATTGCCAGGATCGGGGAGCCGGAGGTGCCCTGCACATCTGCATTTCAACAGGGGACTCCAGGTTCTTGAGCAGGCAGTGCTGGGTAGTAGCAGGCTGCATATTTTTCCCATTAACATGTTGACTATGACATGCCAGTCCTTCCTGGCCTGCCAGGCCTCTGTGGACAGGTCTGCTGCAAGACTTATGTGTCTAACCTTGTAGGTTAAGGACCTCTTGTCCTGAGCTGCTTTCAGCATTTTCTCTTTATCTTTGAAACTTGTGAGTTCACTATTATATATTGAGGTGTTGACCTATTGTTATTGATTTTGAGGCGGTATTAATGCTAAGCAAAACGAGTCAGTCAGAGAAAGACAAATACCATATGATTTCACTCTTCTGTGGAATTTAAGAAACAAAACAGATGAACACAGGGGAAAGGAAGGAAAAATAAAATGAGAACAAAGAGGGAGACACACCGTAAGAGACTCTTAACTCTAGGAAACAAACTGAGGGTTGCTGGAGGGGAGGTGGATGGGGGAAGGGATAACCGGGTGATGGGGAGTAAAGAGGGCACTTGATGGAATGAGCACTGGGTGTTGTAAACAACTGATGACTCACTAAATTCTACCCCTGAAACTAATAATACTGTATATGTAAACTAGATTGAATAAAAACAAAAAACAAAAATCTGGGGAGACGAGATGGACAACTGCAAGCTTCCCAAAGTAGCTGTGGAGGTTTTGGGTGGGGTATTTCTGGGGCCTCATTATTACCAGGTTTTAGCTGGAACAAATAGTACTTCTCTGGGCAATGTTCTCAGGCAGATAGTTTAAAGAGATTTGGGGCCTCCTAGGGGTGCAGCCTTGAGCAATTAGAAGTCATGTTAGTGTTTGCTCAGGTCTTTTAGCAGGGCCTTCTGGGGGCTACAGAGTGGATGAAATCATTAACGCTGAGAGTCTGTAGGTTTTATAGTTCCAAGCTGAGGCCTGGTCCAAAAGAGTGCCCTGAGGAGACTATCTAAAGTGTGGTTAAAAAAAAAAAAAAAAAAAAAAAGTTTACTCAAGGAAAGGACCTCGTCACTCTTTAGTTTTGTTCAAAACGCATCACGAACTCACTTAAAAAAATTCCATCACCAAGACTGATATCTGTTTTCCTTCAATCTATATTACACAACCTTAGTTCTTGGTTCTTTTTCTCAGCATGATCACAGGGTGGAGGAAGAGGGGTTTGTGTAAGTAATCCCCAGTCTTCACATAGCTTTTAAGTTCATCTTTCAAGACTCCTGTAGCAGGAAAAAGCTGAAATGACCTTGAACAGCTTCCCCTACCCCTCGCTTGGGCCCAACCAGGTGCAGTTCAGAATAACCTCAAAGGGACTTGAACTTTTATAGGCAACAGGCTACTTTATTCTTCCCAGCCAGTGCAGACATACTAAATCAAAATTAAATGTTAATGATGGTGGTGTCTATGCCACTCTGCTGGGGAAACTAAAATGCAGAGAAACGAGCCTCTAACAGCTGTCGGTAATTGGGTCACTGCCTTCCCCTGTGCCCCAGCTTCCTAGAGTTATGCCAGATCCCTCCATCATTAATGACCCTGCTCCCGGAAAGACTCGCCTGTGCCAAGATGTTGGGCTGGAGGAACATGTGTTCTTGCAGCAGCTGAAAATCCTTGAGAGAAGCACAGAGAACATGAGTCCACATCCCACAGAGAAAAGGTGAGAATGTTGTGATGCGTCCCTAACCAGGACGAGAACAAGAGGCACAAGCTTGGCAGCTGCTGCATATGTCCTTTTGTTACTGAGGATAGTGCGTACTTTGTTACCTTTTCCTGCCAAATGAGCAGATTCTAGCAGATGCTGCAAAACCTCTTGTCAGTTCGGCAATGAGAGTCTTCCCATTATTTATTCCAAATGCAGAACTGGGATGTTTCTGATGTGTAGCAGCTTATGATTTCATTCATAAATAGTGGCTGATTGGATTCCTACGTCTGATACAAGCCACTAAGCAGGCTAAGACCAAAGAATCCCAGATTTCTGCTCTTCCGTCATGAACTTCAGTGAACTCTAGAGAAAGAGAAGGTTGACTCCCACCCTCGAAACAGGTGCCCTGGCTGGTCTCTGCTAGAATTCCGGTCAGTTGCTCCCTAGGTGCAATGGCTTATTCCGTATCTCTGGGAACACGTGTCACATCTGCATTGTGAATTAAGAGGTTTCCCAGTGTTACTCGGGTGTTTTATTTGGACAGTTTGCTGCTGCTTATAAACCAACATAAATTGGTAGTTTTCATGTCTGGGACCGCTGGGGGCATGGTGGAGGCCTCTCGGATGCAGAGCTCTGAGGGCTATCAGGCAGTACCACTAAGGTAGCAATGCGAGTAGACCCCGAAGTGAGCCACTGGGCTTGCTGTCTGGGCACTGTTTCCTCCACAGTGGAGGACTCGAGGAGAGGCAAATGGAAAAGCTGTATGACAGTCGACCACAGAAAAAGAGACGGGTCAGTCGTTTGCTGAAAAGCAGCATTCCCTGCTTCTTTTTTCTCTGAATTTCAGGGCCTGGAGGCTGGACACTTCCATTTCCCAGTGTTATGCCCCAATGACGGGTCCGTGATTAAGGGAGCGAGAGTGATACAAAGCGAAGGTCAAGCAAAGCTTTATTTCGCACCAAGCATCAAGAATCAGACCGAAGGTTCGGGGCCGCACCTCTTACAAGAGAGGGTGACCCTTCTCTGCTTCACAGTCTTGCTTTTAAGGGCAAAGGCCATGCGGTCGGGCCTGGCCACGCACAGGTGACCAATTGAATTACAATTTACCCTAGTAGATATTTGAATCAGCCTATCACACCTTGACTAGGATTGGCGCCAAAAGAGTTCCCAAAGGGCGGGGCCCATACTCCTGGGTAGCTAGGGAGACAGTATGCAACCCCCTACTGATCGGACGTCTCCACCTGGCCTGACCCACCTTTGTATCTGGGCTTTGTTACCTAGAGCTGGTTTCCGGGACTTGTTTTTAAGTGAATCCCCTGGGGGAAGGGGAGCAGGGTCAGTTTAAGGGTTAAACAACAAGGTTTTTGTTTAACCTCAATGAAAGCCTCTTGCTAAAATATAAAAATATAAAATAGGTCCTTACACCAGGCTCTCTTGCCTAGCTGGCCCTCAGTTGGGTTAAACCTGTGGGGACCGTAGGTAAGGAAGAAGTTTTCCTCAACCATCCAGGGCTCTAGGCTGGGTCTGAAAATTAAGCCAACAGGGACAGAATTGATGAGGGAGCAGGAGGCTGGCTGAGGACAAAGCAAAAGCTGGCACCTTGCACCCCCTCTCCATCCGCCCCCCTCGGTGATGTATGTGACATTCCTCAGGTACCCCTGACTGCCAAAACAAATAGTTAACTTGCTGAGATCACAATCCCACAAGACAGGAGTCTCCCTTGGTTTAACAAAGAAGTTACATTATCAATAGCACAATTTCCAGAGGCAAATGACTCAGTTCCTCAAGCCTTAAAGTCACCCTTCCCTCCATAAACAAAACTGAAGGAGGCTGGGGTAGAAGGAAATGTAAGTGAAGTTAAGTTTCTTCTGTACCTAAATCTCACTAACAAAGACGCTTGATAGCAGGATTGTGACATGCCACCAGGAATCTCCCAACTATCTTGATGTTAATGGCTCGCCAAAAGACAGCATTGATCAAGCCCCTAGTATCCCTGCACCTTGTAGACCCCTTTAGCATATGAAAACTCCGTTCAGACCTCCCTTTCCCTCACCTTCTCCCAACCGCAGGGTGCATAACCTGCCATCCCTCACAACCCGGGGCGGCAGCTCCTCCTGCCCACGGGTCCTGTCCCCGTGCTTTAATAAACCACCATTTTGCACCAAAGATGTCTCAAGAATTCTTTCTTGATCATTGGCTCCGGACCTCAGCCCACTGAACCTCACCTAGGTTCTAGAACTTCATCAGAATAACAGGAGAAAAGTACACAAATTTATTTAATATAGGTTTTACATCATGCCCGAAGAAACAGTTAAACCTCAGTATTGTTATGCTCAGTAGAATGAGGAGTGGGCAGTTGTGTAGAAATAGAACAGGTAAGAGAGTATGGGGTAAGCCTAGTATAGGAAGCTTGATAAGTATAGGAAGCTTGATAAGCCCTGTTTGTTCAGATGCTTCTCCGTGTCCCTTTGTCTTTGGAGATAAGGATATTCCTTTCCTGGGCTGCAGGGAAAACACTTCTCACATGGGGGTTTTATTACCTATTTTGGAAGAAGGGCAGAAGGAAGGTCACTGTGACCTTCCAACTTCTGTTTTCTGAAACTCCTTCAGCTTAAAATATTCAACGTGCTCCGGTGCTCTATTTGTGGGTAGCATGTCCTGAACCCCCTGAGGACCCATCGGAACCCCAGATAATGAAGATTATCTTAACTTGAAGATACTTGATTCAACAGAAACAGCAAGAAGCTCTCGTAGAACTTCCCTTACGTGACTCAAAGGAGAAACTTCTGAGAAATTTAATTTCCATAAATTCCCTGTGGGGGTGGGTTTGCTCGCAGGAGAGAGACCAAGAGTAAACCTACCATATTCCCCTTCCCTAGGGCAATGTCACAGTGGAAAGACGACCTGCGCCTGTACAGACAGACATCACCCCACATTTTCTTATCCTGTTTGTTCTCCTAAAACCCACCCGTCTTTCTTAGAGAAACTGTTTGTTCTCCCAATAGAAGGCTTTTCTCCAGCTTCTCTTTCCCTGACTAATTTAGGCATATACATTCCCAAATTCTCGTCACAGCATCTGGTGTGTGAAACTGACGGCCCACACAAACTAACTCTGCCTTTTCTCTTGTTAACCCGCCTTTTGTCAGTTAAATTCACAGGCCCCCACTTACTGAACCTGAGAGGGTAGAGGAACGGTTTTTCTTCTCCAGTTTCTCCCATGAGAGACACCGGTAGGGAGCTGGGCAGCGTCTCCGACCATGGCTCCCCTGGGATTCCAGCTCCTGCCCGGCAGCCCCTCTTGGGCCGCAGCTCCTCTGGGAGCTTCCCGTGCGGGAGGTTCTGTCAGGGAGCGGGAACTCCTGTCCCGTTCACGGTCCTCCCAGCCAAACTAAGAATCAAATAGACCCGAAACAGATTAACAGGAGAAAAATCAAATTTAATAACATATTTACGGAAATCCACATAGACACGGAAATTCCAAAGACAGTCAAAAGGAAACATACATGTCATTCTGAACTAAGCAGAAGGGGGTAGGAGTCTGTGTCTTCAAAGAGAAGGAATGCGATCGTCCGGTAAGCAAATGTTTGCCGAACCACTCAGAAACGACACAGAGGACTTGGGTCAAACGGGCCTTGCTAGGTTCTTCCCTGTCCGCCATGTGTAGTTCAGAGTGTAGGTAGGTCGTTGTCTGTGGTGATAGTTCTCTACCTGGAGCAGTTCCTCTATCCAAATTCTTTTTAGGCAGTTGTGGGGGAAGGTAAAGAGCTTTTCCTGAATCGGCTGGGTCTCGATTGTTTTAACTAAAAACAAGCTTTATCCTAAAGTGGCCCACCTTGAGGTGGCCTGCCCTTGGCCTCTATGGTTCCCACAGATGGTGGTGGCTCTGGCTCCTGGCCCCCTGATGATACCCTCTTCTCCCTAACGGCGGCTTTCTGCTCTTGCTAACAGATGCTTGCTTCTCCCTCTTTCCTCCCCCATCCTTTCTTTGACTTTTCAACTATTGCAACACTTTGTAAGCAGTTGCCTAAATCCTATTCCCTCAACTGAATTATCTAGGATGGGCTCTGGTTTCCAAACTGCACCTTCTCCGATAAACAGTCACGGCTTGGTCCTGCTCAGCACCATCGGGGCCCCTCCAACGCCTGCCACGCTTAGACTCTTTGCGGGAACAGGGCATCCGCTGGTGTTTGAAGACCGCAGGAACTCAGGAAGCATGGACCGGCTGGTAAAGAGAGGGACAATGGAGCTGTTTGGCCCGGGCGTGTGTCCGTAGCTATGAGAAAGGAAAGATGGGGCCCAGACAGTTGAGGGGAGACAGACGGCCCAGCTCCCGGAATCTGAACATTGCTAAGACTCCCCCAATCTTACTGCGGACACCGGGACATCAATGTAAGACACGTGTAGAGCACTGAGCTTGGTACCTGTTGAAGTTCCTTCATGTAACCCAAACTTCCGAGGGTCTGGTGTGTGCTGCAGAGGATATAAAGATGAATGTGGGGACGCTGGGGTGACTCAGTTGGTTAAGTGACTGACTGTCTTCGGCTCAGTTCGTGATCCCGGGGTCCTGGGATCCAGCCCTGCTTCGGCTCCTTGCTCAGTGGGGAGTCTGCTGCTCCCTCTCCCTCTGCCTGCCACTCCCCCTGCTTGTGCTCTCTCACCACCTCTCTCTGTCAAATAAATAAATAAAATCTTAAGAAAAAAAAAAGAGAGAGATGAATCTGATAGGATCTGGGCCTTAAGAAACATGTAGCTTAGCACCAGAGAAGGCTTTCTCATAAATAACCCACAGCAAAAGTGATGAGGAGAGGAGCTTCAGAACGAAGGTAGAGCCCAGTCTGGGGGAGATTAGAAGGGGATGTTAAGGGGCGCCTGGGTGGCTCAGTGGGTTAAGCATCCTCCTCCAGCTCAGGTCATGATCTTGGGTGCCTGGGATCCAGCCTTATGTCGGGCTCAGCCACCTGCTCCGCCGGGACCCTGCTTCTCCCTTTCCCTCTGTCTGCCGGTCCCCGCTTCCTGCGCCGTGAGGACTGAGAAAGACGACTAAAGCTATTGTCGGGCTGGAGCGTGGGGAGGTGAGGGAGACTGGCTGCTGGTGGTGCAAGGAGGGGTGTCCTCCTAAGGGGCCTGGCCGTGGATTCCCCTGGAATAGCGGTGCTCGGACTGTGCACAACCAAACGCTACACAGAGCGCCTCCGACGGGTGTGGCTCAGGGAGCGAGAGCCGAAGACTTGTTGGGATCCCGGCCCCGGTGAGGCTCAGCTGCCTGTTGGGGCTGCAGTTTTGTTGTCGTATTTGTTGTTTTTAAGATTTCTATTTACTTGACAGAGAGAAAAAGAGCATAACCAGGGTGAGCAGAAGGGGGGGGCTCCCCGCTGAGCTGGGAGCCCAACGTGGGGCTCGATCCCAGGATCCTGGAATCGTGACCTGAGCCCAAGGCAAGATGCTTAATCCACGGAGCCCCCCAGGCGTCCCTGTTTTGCGGGGGTGGTGGGGGGAGAGGTCGTTTGTTCTTTCGTTTCTAGAGACTGTGTGCGTGTGCCCGCACCAGACAGGGTGCGGGCTGGGAGAGAGGGGCGGAGGGAGGGGGCGAGCGAGCGTCCGGCGGACCCCCGCTGAGTGCTGAGCCCCCGGGGGGCTTGATCTCACCGCCCCGGGATCGTGACCTGAGCCCAAGCCGAGTGGGACGCTTTACCGCCTGAGCCAGCCGGGCGCCCCGAGGGCTGCGTGTCTAGACCGTTGCCGAAGCCGGTGGTGGTCAACGGAGGGCGACCCCCCCCCTCTCTCCGCGGTGGACATTTGATTATGACCGAAGACAGTTTTCGCTGCCCCAGGGTTACGAGGCTACGGCGCTCTTGTCTCACGGAGTCAAAGAACGAATCTCGCGGACACACAAGGGTGAAGCGGAGTGAACGTTTACCAAGCGACGGTGAGAACAGAAAGAAAACAGCTCTCTAGGGGACAGGGGTCCGGGTGGCGTCTTTCACGGAGCACTGGCCGGGGAACTCAAACCCTCTCGGTCCTCCAGCACTGAGAGCGCCACGTGCGCCCTCTTGGTGCTGGCTAAGTTCCCGCGGTCCCGCTCCGGGCGTCCCGGTGGTATCTCACCTCGGCCACCGAAGACCAGCGGGTGCTCGTCCCGGTCTCCTCCTGTTCTCCTGTCTCCGGCTCTGTAGGCCTCGGCGTCTCTCCACGTCTGGGACCTCCGTGAGCCTGGTCCCGTAGCCCCTGCGCGAGCCTAGCCCAGCCTCGGGTCTCTCCCTGCCCACACCTTAACCCTTTCCTTACTCAACAGGTTGGGGAGGGGCTCGTTCTACGGGCATCTAGGGGGGAAAGGGGCCAGGAGTGGAACTTAACACCCTACAATGCACAGGACTGTCCCCGCCACACAGAATCATCGGGCCCCAAAATGTTAACAGTGCCGTAGCTAAAAATTCCTCGGTCTAGGCAATCAGAAAAAATATGCTGCTGCCGCTTTGCCAAAAAGGAAAAACTGCCAAAAAGGAAAAACTTGACATTCGCTGAATTGCTTTTCCCTCCTGGTTCTCTGACGCTCACACAGTGAGTGAACTGAGAATTCACCCACGCTGTGTGTAAGGGCAGATAAGGGCTTCACTGGGCCTTTTGGAAACAAAGGAAGAGAGCTTCCTTTCCCTTTTCTTTCAGAATTTCTTTCTCTGGTTTTTCAAGCAAAAGATGTAAATCTTTTTATTGGCTAAATAAGCCTGTCGCCAGTCTCACAACTCAGGAATGTTTCCCTGGAGGACCTAGGACCAGGAGCCATCTCTCTGAAATGTAATCATCAGGGAAGATCGCGCCCTACCTCCCAGTTCGCGGGGACAGGACGGACCTAACTTCAACGATCATCTGACTTCAAATTGCAAAACCCACCGACTGTCACGGGTGCAGCCCCTGAGCTGCGAGAGAGGGAGATTTCCTTCTGTCTTTGCCGTTGGTAGCAGATGGCCCGAGATGCGTATCACGTTCTAGCCTAATGCTTATTCAGTAAAAAGATGATTTTCTTTCTCTTCTTTGTAGACAGGTTTTCTGAGTTACGAAAACATTTAATTTTTAATTATAATTTCCCAACAAATGCCAGTTTGTTAGAATAGTTAAAAAGCAAAATCTGTCCAAGACGTGGACGCATATTTCTTGCCTTTTCCTAGTAAGGCCGTTTGACACCCATTAATTCTTATTTACTTTTTATCTCGATTCAATTCAAGATTAAGCTCTCTGTTGTTTAAGTGTCCTTATAACCTGTCCTTAACCAAATGATAAGAAACATTAGTATTGTTTTCAAGTAAGTTGTATGTGATCTTAAAATCACCTTTGTTTAGAAAGCACATTTCACTATTTCATAATTCCTTTCCGAGAAATTATTCTACCCATTTCTTTTTTTTTTTTTTAATTTTTCCTTTCCTTTGTGAATAGGAGCTTTGCTTGATAAAAATAGCTCCCAGGACTGGGCTCTAGTAAGAAGTAGTGACCAGCCCAGGCATTTTTGGCAAATAAAATAAAATGAGCTGTGGTTTCCAGTTTGGGGGGCAAATATTGAAACCCTGAGATAAAAAATAAAATTTAATTGAGTAAATGTTAAAGATCTTGTTGGCTTTATTCTACAATTCATGGATCAGAATCCCATCTAGCAGATAGAAAGGAGCTCCAAAGAGCTGTACAAAACGAAAGACCTTTTTTTTTTTTAAGATTTTATTTATTTATTTGATAGAGAGAGATCACAGTAGACAGAGAGGCAGGCAGAGAGAGAGGGAGAAAGGGAAGCAGACTCCCTGCTGAGCAGAGAGCCCGATGCGGGACTCGATCCCAGGACCCTGAGATCATGACCTGAGCCGAAGGCAGCGGCTTAACCCACTGAGCCACCCAGGCACCCAATGAAAGACCTTTTTAGGCAGAAGGGGGCAGGACAAGGAAGTTACCAGCAAAGAGTGGATTTTTGGCGGCAAGGTCACCTTCCTTTTGGGGGCCAGCAAAGGTCTGGGAGGCAGATTACCTCTGCAGAGCTCATCAGGTGACTCCAGTCTGACTGGTCTCAGACTCCATTCCAGGGAGAGGCTGAGACATTCTGATGTAAGCAGGAAGGGTGAGGGTTCCCCAGATGATGGGTGACATCATCAAAACGATGTGACCTCCGACAGCTGGACTAGGGCACTCAAGACTCCCCACCCGCTCCCCTGTCCTTGGAATGTGGGTTGCACTTGCCTTTTCCCGCTCCTAGAGGCTGCTCCAAGGACATAGCCTTGAGATGGTGATGTGATGTTGAAAACTCCTGCCCAGTATGCTTGACCGAGCCCAGTTAGGGCCTCTTTATAAGCTCCTAAGATTTGGAGGACAGGTGCGGGGATCCATTCATCTCGCTGCCTTTCAGGACAAGCTCCCTGTGTGAGTCAGATCCCTTGGCTGATATTGAAATTGTCCCCTGCCAGCCTGGTGTGGCCTGTCTCTCCCTTTGGTCTCTTCCTGCCCGGTGAGTACTGGGGCTGGTTTCGGGTTACACTGGGAAAGCTCCCAAGAGGGTTGTGAGCTGGAAAAAGAAAGATGAGACAGAGCTTTTGTGAAACAAGAGAAGTCATTTTAGATTTTCCCTGGTCTGTGTTTGATCATCCAAGCGCACGGCTTGCAGAACTTCTCAGGAGGTGCGGAATTACAAAGAAACTCAAAAACCTTCCTTGTGAAGGGTGTCCAGGGAATGCGGGAACTATTAGTCTCTTCAAGGTCTGCGAATAGCCTTTCTAGATCCAGAGACAATAGATCAGTGCTGTTTCTAAAGTAAGCAAGGCCCCACACACCTCACCTAAGATAAGGCCCCCAAGACCCCACTCAGTCCATTCCTGCTCTTGGGGCTTACCCCTAGCCCCTTCCCCTTGTCCAAGTTTCCTCTGCTTCATTTTAATGTTAAAATCTCCGCCCAAGGAGGAGCACAGGCCTCTGTAACATCACTTACAAGGAAGGTAGTGTGGTATCCTTAAGATGCATGCTCAACCTTATGCCTACCCCTATGTAGGATGATAAAAATCCCTTTCTGAAGATTTACCTTAACCCTAAAGAGAAGAAACCCACTCAGCCCTGCTGCCGGAGCTACGGCTTTGGAAGTTATTACTTGTGATCTCATTTGCTGCAAATAGAATTCCCTTTGTGTGACACCTCCACCTGGGGTGGTCCCCACCTGTCACTCACCCAGGAACAAACTCACGTGAGTTCAGTTACAACTGTGGTGACATTAAGTTAGGAATTAAATTTTGGTTTGGTGACGTGGGCTTGCACAAGTGTCTCCACTTGGGGCCTGCGCTCTCTCTCTTTAACACTTGCATCAACTACAAAATCCTAGAAGAAATGACTCTTCTATCTTCTCTGTAACCAGTGAACAAGGAATGATGAATATATACGTCAAGTTAAAAAGCCATGTCAAATCTGCATTAAAGGTGCCGCAGCAACTTCTTCCTAGGAACATCGCCAAAGGCAACAGACGCAAGGGCAAAAATGAACTATTGGGATTTCATCAAGATCAAAAGCTTTTGCACAGCAAAGCAAACAATTAACAAAACCAAAAGACAACTGACAGAATGGGAGAAGATACTTGCAAATGACATATCAGGTTAAGAGCTAGTATCCAAAATCTAGAAAGAACTTATCAAACTCAACACCCAAAGAACAAACAATCCAGTCAAGAAATGGGCAGAAAACATGAACAGACATTTCTGCAAAGACGACATCCGGATGGCCAACAGACACATGAGAAAGTGCTCCACATCACTCGGCATCAGGGAAACACAAATCAAAACCACCATGAGATACCACCTCACACCAGTCAGAATGGCTAAAATTAACAAGTCAGGAAACGACAGATGCTGGCGAGGGTGCAGAGAAAGGGAACCCTCCTACACTGTTGGTGGGAATGCAAGCTGGTGCAACCACTCTGGAAAACAGCATGGAGGTTCCTCAAAAAATTGAGAATAGAGCTACCCTACGACCCAGCAACGCACTACTGGGTATTTACCCTAAAGATACAAATGTAGTGATCTGAAGGGACATGTGCACCCAAATGTTTTTAGCAGCAATGTCCACGATAGCCAAACCATGGAAAGAACCTAGATGTCCATCAACAGATGAATGGATAAAGAAGATGTGGTATATATACACAATGGAATACTATGCAGCCATCAAAAGAAATGAAATCTTGCCATTTGCGACGATGTGGATGGAACTAGAGGGTATTATGCTGAGTGAAATAAGTCAATCAGAGAAAGATAACTATCATATGATCTCCCTGATTCGAGGAAGCTGAGAGGCAACGTGGGGGGTTTGGTGGGCAGGAAAAGAATAAATGAAACAAGATGGGATCGGGGGGGAGACAAACCATAAGAGACTCTTAATCTCACAAAACAAACTGAGGGTTGCCGGGGGTAGGGGGGTAGGGGGGTAAGGAGAGGGAGGCTGAGTTATGGACATTGGGGAGGGTATGTGCTATGGTGAGTGCTGTGAAGTGTGTACACCTGACGATTCACAGACCTGTACCCCTGGTACCCCTTGTAATACATTATATGTTAATAAAAAATCTGCATTAAAGGTAAAAAAGCAAAAAACAAAACAACAATAATAAACCCAGCAAACAAGAGTGATCTAGGAGATACTGCCTGTCTTGTATCTCATTACTTAGTTTTGCTTTTTAAATAATATTTATTGAGGAGGAAAGAGCTTTTGTATTACAAAATTAATATTTGCTGCTAGAAATTTAGAAAATAAAACCCCCTAAAAAAAGACATTTTAAAATGTCTTCACCCAGAAATAACTCATGCTAACACTTTGGTATGTATTCTTTCCTTCTTCCCTCGCGAAGGCACACATTTTCACCATGTAATTAAACACACTGCCTGTTCCTTCTGTGTACAGGAGAGAAGGGTCGCTGTGGACGTCTGTGGTTCAGACATGGTTCAGCAGTTGCTAGAAGCAGATGAGAGCAATAATGATCACACTGGGTTTTTTGGCAGAATCATCCATCCTTGTCAAGATAACATTCCAAGATGTTTATATTTGTACATAGTGGAGCTGCACAGCCACAGATTAAAAAAAAAAAAAAATAGCTCTTTTCCAAAGGTTTTGTAGCAGAAAAGACTTTTTCCTCTATTCTCTTAGGTGTAGGGCCCATGGCCTGTGAATTAAATGGACAAAACTAGATTTTTTTTTTTTTTGACAGAGAGAGAGATCACAAGTAGGCAGAGAGGCAGGCAGAGAGGAAGAAGCAGGCTCCCTGCTGAGCAGAGAGCCCGATGCGGGGCTCGATCCCAGGACCCTGAGACCATGACCTGAGCCGAAGGCAGAGGCTTAACCCACTGAGCCACCCAGGTGCCCCAAAACTAGATTTTTTTTTTTAAGATTTTATTTATTTATTTGAACCAGAGAGAGAGGGAACACAAGCAGGGGGAGTGGGAGAGGGAGAAGCAGGCTTCCTGCTCGCCGGTTGCGGGGCTGGATCCCAGGACCCTAGGATCATGACCTAAGCCAAAGGCAGACGCTTACGTCCTAAGCCACCCAGGCACCCTGACAAGAAACAGGGTAACAGGAGAAGGTTTATCAGTGTGCACACAGGAGCTGGTAAAAGAAGTAGCTGGCTAGTTAAATGGTTAAAGGTTTGTATATCCAACAGCTTCTAAGAGAAGAAGTCGATTCCTTTAGCAAACACGAGTGGATTTTTAACAGCACAAACGGGAGATAAAGAAAATCATGGTTTGTTTATATGGGTGCCGGTGGTCTTTCTGTCTCCTTCGTGGCTTCCCTGGGGGATACGGGGTAGGTTTATTCTTGGTCCCTCTCCGGGAAGTAGAAACAACCCCAAAGAGAATTTATGGCAGCCTCATTTCTTAGGTTCTGCTTTTAGTCAGATAAGGGAAGCTCCAGGAGGGCTTTATTCTACATTGGTTGAATCTCAAATATCTTCAACTTAAACTAATCTTCATACCAATTCTGGGGGCTCCTAGTAAGTTCCTACACCTTCCAAGACAGAAGAGCAATGGAAGGGTCGGAAGCACTTTCTGAACCATGGCACTGGGCACAGTCCTTTATTCACACAGTTCCACAGGTTAGTTTTGATTCATTCTGTTTGACAAATAGCACACCAGAGGCTCAGAGGAGCTAAGTAATGGGCCCCATAATCGGAGACAAACTGTGTTTGAGAGTCTAGAACCATCCTACTTTTATTCAACGACACGCTTAGCAAGTGAATCCTATGTGGCAGGTTTGACACGAGGGACTGAGGATCCCAAAAACAAATTGCTCCTCCCTCCAAGGCATTGCAGTCGAAGGGGAAATCAAAGCAGAGGGGTGATTAGTGCCGAGCAGGTGCTGTAATAGCGACGGGCCCTCTGCTCACAGGTGCAAGCTGGCGCTACGGAAACCCAGAGGACGGACACCAGGATCAGCCCGCTGACAGCCCTCCGGCGAATCCGGCCCTCCCAGACCTAGCCGGCCACTATGGGTTGGATTGTGCCCTCCGAAAAGATAGGTTGAAGTCCTAACCCCAGGACCTCAGGTGGTAGTCTTACCTGGAAATAGGGCACCGTAGCAAGAGTAAGACAAGGTCGGCATGCAGCGGGGTGGCCCGGAAGTCCGATGTGACCAACGTCCTTACGAGAAGACGATGTGAAGACCCAGGAAAGAAACCCATGGCAGAGGCAGAGATCAGAGCAAAGCGTCCGCAAGCCTCCGCTCAACTGCCTCCTAGGAGTGACCCTGTCCTGACGGAGCCTCTATTCTCTCCAGCTCTTCCATGTTACGAATGTTAGCGGGACAGGCCTCCCTTTGGGGGTGGGCCTCTGGTCGGGTTCCCCAGATGCAGAACCTGAGATGCCAATTCACGTTCAAGCGCTCTACGGGGAAAGCGTCCCGGGAGGAGCCGAGTGGGAGACGCAGGGCAGAACAGGGGAAGACGCCGAGGCACACGGTCTCCGCGGAAGCCGGGCTGCGTCTCATCACCTGGAGATGCTCGTGCCCTTGGAGGCTGCTCGTACCCTTCTGCACGGGTCAGTCATTGGACAGCTCGGGGATAGGCGAGGGGCTAGCAGAGCCTCCCGGGCAGGCCAAGGCAGCACCTCCGTGGCTGAGGGCAGTCTCTAGCTAGGGCAGCAAGAGTGCGTGTTATCCGCACGCCTCCCCCCCCCAGCAGCCGTAGGGGAGTGGGTGACCTCTTGGCAAAAGGGATCTGGTCCCCCCACACCAACCACCTCTAGCACAGGGAGCCTGCTGCGGCCCTGTGCTCTTCTGCCTGGGTGGGCCAGTGTGTCTCATCTGGGAAAATAAAGACCCAGACCAGAAACAGAAGGCCTTTCCTCCTGCAGTGTCCCTCTAGCACTCTCTGTCGACAAAGTCTAACAAAATGCTCACTGCCAACAAGAAGTGCTTAAAGGGTCTAGCCCATTATCACAGAGCAGACAATAAAGGATAGATTTTGAACCAAGTAGCAATAAATTGATAGCTGGTGTAGCCACTGAGATCACATCTCCTTTTGCTTTTCTTCTTTATCTCCATTCTTTTTGCATGTTTATAACATTCACCCCAAAACATGAGCAAAAGAGCCTGTGCCGCCCCACTCTCTCACTTGAGCCTGCAATGCCGGCCGGCTAGGCCAGTGCTCAGTCTCCCACTGCCAGGAAGCCCTGAGGCGCGGATAGGACCGGCGTGGCCTGGAAAACAGTAGGAGAAAACCCATTGGAGCAGCTCAAAGGCCAGCTCCTTTGAGGGGTACTGGAGAAAATAGGGGTCAAAGCCAAAGAGCTTTGACCAAAGAGCCAGATTCCGCCGTGCATTGTCGGAGCAGATACAGCTGCTCAAACTTGGTGAGAAAAATGATGAAGTTCTGGTTGTTGAATTTGGTCTCAAAGGTCATGCTGTTGGGGACATTACTGGAGTCTGCCTTCAGGCCGTCAAGTAGCCAGAGTCTCTCTTTTGTTCTTATGAGTTTTCATAATGCAAATGGGGTATTAATACATTTTCATAAAAACATTTAAAATTATATTCCTATTTTCTACTAAAAACACATTTGAAAATAAATTTCCAAGAAATTAACAAAAGAAAATGGAACAGCAGTCTGTTTTCCAAATAATATCTTTTTCATTGTCATAAGGAGAACAATTTTTCGTTATTATCCCCAGAAGATACAGAGGACTGTGCAAAGCTCCAGGTAACGTCTTCTCCCATCCTGTTCTCTGTGGTGACCGACCTCCAAAGTCAGTTTCGCATCATGTGCTCAGAGCCTTAATTTAGGATGTTAGAGCTGAGTGAACCTGTCAGGCACAGAACTCATTTACACTCAACCTTGCAAAAGCAAAAACAAAACTGCTCGTGGGTATTATACACTTCCTTTTTTCCTTTTCTTTTTTAAAGATATTATTATTTTTTAGAAAGATTTTATTTATTTATTTGAGAGAGCAAGAGCACGAGCTGGTGAAGGGCAGAGGGAGAAGCAGACTCTCCGCCAAGCAGGAAGCCCTTTTTGGGGCTCGATCCCAGGACCCCGGGATCTCAACCTGAGCCGAAGGCAGACACCCAACTGACTGCCCCATCCAGGTGCCCCTAAAGTTACCATTTTTACGTAATCTCTACACTCAGTGTGGGGTTCGAACCCACAACCTGAAGATTAAGAGTCCCGCGCTCTACCAACCGAGGCAGCCAGGCGCCCCACACACTTCCTATCTCTAGGCATTAGGAAACAGTTTTACATTACTTGTTCTGCTGGATTTTTTTTTTTTAGCTTTTAATTGTGCACTTACATGTATCAGAAAAGCTATTCATTTTCTTCCTAATGATCAGTAAAAAATGTACTGAAACTAAGAAAATGCCACCATCTTTATGAGGTGACGTTAGAAATTATTATTATTATGTTCTTACATTTTCGGGGACGTTGCCATTTAGAGGATTAGTGGTAATTAGTGAATACCATAATACAGTATATTTAATGAAAATGTCATTGATGTTCTATTATGTCTACTTTCATGAGTGAACCAAATACTTTAAAATATTTGTCAATTTGCTGATACAGGTGAGCTTGGTGAGCCGACCGGAGCAGAACACTGTGGAGCTCCAGGTTCTGGTGACTTCTCTGTAGCCACATCTGATGGCCACAACAAACAGAATCAGAATTCATTCTGTTAAATGCCTCATTCTGCCACCCGTCCCCCGTTCTTACTGTTCTCAGGGGCTATCAAAACACCGACTGGGATTGCGTTACGTGAAGCAAGTCAATCAGAGAAAGACAATTGCATCTGTTTTCACTCGTGTGTGGAACACAGGAATAGCGCGGACGACCGCAGGGAGGGGAGAGAAAACTGGACGGGAAGAAATCAGGGAGGGAGACGAACCACAGAAGCTGGGTGATGGGTGTTAAGGAGGGCGCAGGTCGTGGTAAGCACTGGGCGTTATACACAACTGATGTACCACCGAACAGTACAACAAAAACTAATGGCGTGCTGTATGTCCGCTAAGTGAACATAATAAAACAATTTAAAAACACCGTTTCTCTGCTACCCTCCGTTCGCACCTGTTACCCCTCCGAGCTGGTGTTCCCCAGACCATGCTCACGGTCCTCTTCACTATGATCACGGCATTAAATTGCACCTTGCTGGTTCTGAGCTCCAAATGCGCACCCCTAAATTACCTTTCTCCAGAGGTCTGCATGCAACTTTCATATCCATCTACAAGCTCACCGCCGGGCCGCGAAGAAAACTGGACCACAAATCAGAACTGGAGGTAAACCCGTGTGAGTTCGATGGTGCCACCTGGCCTCTCCGAACCTGCTTCCAAATCTGTAAACTGGGGATCTTTGTCCTGCTTTGTGCGAACCTCACATGAGATCATGCATAGGAAAACACTCAGTAAAAGGCGACTCTTCTTTCTCAAGATCTTACGGACATGCTGGTGCTGCTGAGCATACTTTACACTTATTTCATTTGGTTCTAACAACTCTGCTTTTTTTCTTTATTAAAGGTTTTCTTTATTTATTTGAGAGAGGGAGTGAGAGAGAACATGAGCAGGGGAGAGGGAGAGGCAGGCTCCCCACTGAGCAGGGAGCTCCATGCAGGGCTCGATCCCAGGACCCCGAGATCATGACCTGAGCTAAAGGCAGAGCCCAACTGGCTGAGCCCCTCGGCGCCCCAAGACACAGATTCTTATTCTTATTTCATAAAACGAGAAAAATTAGGGCTTAGAATGCTTAAGCCTCTTGTCCAAGACCACAAACTAGTACCGGGGACAACTCTAAAACCCGTGCTTAGCTCTAAAGCCCCCCACAAGCAACAGAGCCCTCGGCTGCAAGCGACAGGAAGTGGCACGGGTGAGGCTAGTAGAAGCGCAGTGCGGGGTGCCACGTGGGCCTGGGGCCCGGGGCCGCGCGGGGCAAACTAGCTGGAGGGAAGGACACTCCAGGAAACAAAACGGAAGGACATAAAGTCATCTTTCAGCCACGACGGTTGGGAGGGGCCTTGTGACACCAGGCACGGCCGCCGGCTGCCGTTGCTGTAGGACGTCACCGCAGTTGTGAAGAGCAACTGTCTGCCCGGATTCAGAGTCCCAGGGGAGCGTCAGACCGAGGGGGCCCGGCACGCACCCCCCTCACCCCCCGGACCGAGAGGAGGGAAGGCGCTGGGGCAGGAGAGGTGGAGACCCCAGGTTCCGCGCATCCCTCCGGAGACAGAGGACTCCAGGGCAAGGAGGGAGGTAGATTTGCAAGTGACCCGCCTACGCTGCCTCCTCACAGGCCGAGGGATGCCCCAGCTGAGCCGTGGAACCTTCTGGTGCTCTTTGGAACCCGCGCGTAAGTCGTGGGTGCAGAGCAACAGAGTTGCGCACATAGACATGGACAACAGTCCAGGAAGGACATCATCACAGAGCGGATGAGAAAAGGAAGGCTTGTTCAGAAGCTGATGTGGGAGGGGTGCCCGGGGGCTCAGTCAGTCAAGCTCCTGGCTGTGGACCTCGGCTCAGGTCGTGATCTCACCGCTCTGGGATGGAGCCTACGAAGGGCTCGCTGCTCGGTGCAGAGTCTGCTTGTCCCTCTGCTCACACTCTCCCTCTCTCTGAAGTGATAAATAAATAAATATCTTTTTTCAAAAAAGGTGATGTTGGAATAATTAGTTAAAAATTTGGAGAAATAAAAACCGTTTAGGTTCTCACTTGAATAATACCAAAATAAGTTTGAGAGACTTTAGTTATATAAGTAAATAGAACAAAAAATTAAGGAGCAAGTGGGTGGCTCAGTCTGTTACAGCAGCAGACTCTTGATTTCGGTTCAGGCCGTGACCTCAGGGTCACGGGATCCAGCCCGGAGTGGAGCCCCACACTGGGTTCCAGGAGCAGCGGGCCGTCCGCTTGTCCCTCTCCCCCTGCGCCTCCCCACTCCCCGCTCATGCTCTCTCTCTTTCTCTCTCTCAAATAAGTAAATAATATCTTTTCAAAAAAAGAACAAAGAATTCAAAAACTATAATTAAAAAATTGAACAAAAGAAAGATGGGCATTGTTTGACTACATAAAACATCTGACTCCTTTATCTAAAAATAAAACTAGGATTTGGAAACAAATGTGTTTGGTATGAACGATGCTGAGAGTTCAGCAGTTTAATCGGCGAAGGACATTGTTATGGGCTGACTGTCCCCTTAAATTCATGTGCTGAAGCCCTTATCCCCAGTACCTCAGAATATGAGCGCATTAGGAGAAAGGGAATTTCAAGAAGTAATTGGGTTCAAACGGGGTCATCGGGGTGGGCCCTGATCCGTGTCGCTCTGGAAGAGCAGATTAGGGCAGAGAAGCCCAGAGGGCCGGCCGCCCGAAGACGCAACCGTCCGCAGCCACGAAGAGGCCTCGGTCGGAAGCGCCGCCGCCAGCACCTTCGCCACAGACTCCAGCCTGCGGACCGCTCAGAAGACAGGTTTCTGTGTTGAAGGCGTCCGGTGTGTGGTAGCTGGTACCCCCACCTGCGCAACTCATGCAGACACGCACCGAGCTCTCACGGAAGAGAGAATGACGCAAAGTCCTCCAAGCCGAAGGGGAACCCTCACAAAAGAGGTGACTTTGGAATCTGGTTCTGAGAAATGAAGGGGAATCATTGACAGTCAATGAGCCTGGATATTTTTTAGAGTTGATTTGCTTGTTTTTAAAGAAAAACACTTCGTGTTTTACCAAAAATGAGTGACTTTGAAACACTACATTTTAGTTAGGGAATTTGTAGGAATGAAACAAACCCAGACAACAAACTAAATGAAGCTTTGTCCAAACAGGAGTCGTGTCAGGAACCATCTAGAAGCGTCCGTATCCCTTTGACGGGCTTGGGGGCGAGCTCGTCTTTGGGTCGCCGAGGACGGATTCAGGGCGTCGGATCTGTTCGTGCCGAGTCACTGCTGCTGTGGCCTTTCTGCGGCCGTGGGCTGTGTGCGGTGGACAGCCCGTTGCTGCCTTCCCGGCTCCCTCCTAGCGCGCCCGCGAGAGCTGCAGGGCTGGGGAAAGCAGGAGTCGTGCTTCGCCTCCCAGACTCCGCTCGCGAGGGTCTGAGCAGGAGCTCCGCGCCGGGGAGAGCCGCGCCCGCCTCTGCTGCCTCCGTGACCGGCCTAGGCCCTCTCTCTGCCTCGGGTTCCTTGTCTGTAAAACGGGGCTGACACGGCCTCGGCCTCCCAGGGCTGTTATGCGGACTCCGGGGTTCGGTCACGCACGCTGCCGAGACTGGTCCCTCGTACCAGCCCGCGTCGGCTCGGCTAACTTGGAATCGTCGCTGTGGTCGTTCTGAGGCAGACGTGAGCGGGGCCATCGCCGCGGCCATTCCGAGGCCGGACGTGAGCGCGGCCGTCGCCGTGGCCGTTCCGAGGCAGACGTGAGCGCGGCCGTCGCCGTGGCCGTTCCGAGGCAGACGTGAGCGCGGCCGTTCCGAGGCAGACGTGAGCGCGGCCGTCGCCGCGGCCGTTCCGAGGCGGACGTGAGCGCGGCCGTCGCCGCGGCCGTTCCGAGGCGGACGTGAGCGCGGCCGTCGCCGCGGCCGTTCCGAGGCGGACGTGAGCGCGGCCGTCGCCGCGGCCGTTCCGAGGCGGACGTGAGCGCGGCCGTCGCCGTGGCCGTCCTGAGGGCAGACGTGAGCGCAGCCGTCGCCGTGGCCGTTCCGAGGCGGACGTGAGCGCGGCCGTCGCCGTGGCCGTTCCGAGGCGGACGTGAGCGCGGCCGTCGCCGTGGCCGTTCTGAGGCGGACGTGAGCGCGGCCGTCGCCGTGGCCGTTCCGAGGCGGACGTGAGCGCGGCCGTCGCCGTGGCCGTTCTGAGGCGGACGTGAGCGCGGCCGTCGCCGTGGCCGTTCCGAGGCGGACGTGAGCGCGGCCGTCGCCGTGGCCGTTCCGAGGCAGACGTGAGCGCGGCCGTTCCGAGGCGGACGTGAGCGCGGCCGTCGCCGTGGCCGTCCTGAGGGCAGACGTGAGCGCGGCCGTCGCCGTGGCCGTTCCGAGGCAGACGTGAGCGCGGCCGTCGCCGTGGCCGTCCTGAGGGCAGACGTGAGCGCGGCCGTCGCCGTGGCCGTTCCGAGGCAGACGTGAGCGCGGCCGTCGCCGTGGCCGTCCTGAGGGCAGACGTGAGCGCGGCCGTCGCCGTGGCCGTTCCGAGGCAGACGTGAGCGCGGCCGTCGCCGTGGCCGTTCCGAGGCAGACGTGAGCGCGGCCGTCGCCGTGGCCGTCCTGAGGGCAGACGTGAGCGCGGCCGTCGCCGTGGCCGTTCCGAGGCAGACGTGAGCGCGGCCGTCGCCGTGGCCGTCCTGAGGGCAGACGTGAGCGCGGCCGTCGCCGTGGCCGTTCCGAGGCAGACGTGAGCGTGGCCGTCGCCGTGGCCGTTCTGAGGGCAGACGTGAGCGCGGCCGTCGCCGTGGCCGTCCTGAGGGCAGACGTGAGCGCGGCCGTCGCCGTGGCCGTTCCGAGGCAGACGTGAGCGCGGCCGTCGCCGTGGCCGTCCTGAGGGCAGACGTGAGCGCGGCCGTCACCGTGGCCGTTCCGAGGCGGACGTGAGCGCGGCCGTCGCCGTGGCCGTTCCGAGGCGGACGTGAGCGCGGCCGTCGCCGTGGCCGTTCCGAGGCGGACGTGAGCGCGGCCGTCGCCGTGGCCGTCCCGAGGCCGGACGTGAGCGCGGCCGCCTTCCTCTGGCAAGGGCCGTCCCCGGGTTTTTGCAGCAGGTCCTGACGGCCGTCGGGAGCTTCATGGGCGCCCAGAGGCAGCTGGTCGCGGACCGAGGCCGTGGAAGTGGGTCTTTGAGAGCAGCGAGCCCTGCTTCAGCCCGGGATTCCCTCGTCGGCCAGCTGTGCAGGATGTTCTTGAGATGGTCCCCGAGGTCCAGCCTAGCGCCCTCTCCGACAGCCCCGGCAGCCACGGCCTAAGTTGTTCTCACCTTTCCAAAAAATCCCTTTCTGAAACCACACGCGGAGTGGCGGAGCGGCCTCTGTTTCTGTCAGCGGGTGCTGAGTGACCTGCCACGGGAGCCCCCCTCCGCTTCCCTTCGCCCCAGTTACAGCTGTGAAAACAAGCAAGGAAACCGGCTTAGGAAAAGGCTCCACAGATCCGTGGTAGGACTGGCACAGCCCAGCTTTTTAAACAGGGTTTTAATTCAGGGCTTTTTTTTTTTTTTTTAGATTTATTTATTTATTTATTTATTTACTTGTCAAAGAGAAAGTGAGAGAGAGCACAAGCCGGGGGAGCGGCAGACCGAGGGGAACCCGACAGGGTCTCGATCCCAGGGTCCTGGGATCATGACCAGAGTTGAAGGCAGATGCGTAACCCACTGAGCCACCCAGGCGCCCCTATTCAACGCTTTCCTGCTAGCTCAGACCCTGGTGGCCTCACCCCAGCTTCCCACAGGACCCCAACAGCAGAGGAAGCGGAGGAGGGGAACCTGCATGTGTCGGCTTTCCCCGTCCCTGTGCCGGGCGCTGCTCTGGGGGCGAGAGCCAGTCTTGCTCATCTCGAGTTCCCGGTATTGGCAGACGCTGTCACACGCCTGTCACACGTCTGCTGAGGGGTGCGAACTGAGCTGTTGAACAGGGTCGATCACGGAATTCACAAATCTCCATCGGAAAGGGAAGGTCTCTGAGGAAATCAAAGGGAAGTGACCCTGAGCTTGTTTGGCGCAGCGTTCCCGCTAGTATGTTTGGTTGGACTTACTGTGCAGTTTGTTTACGTTGAGGTAGGAAGGGAAATCCTAACAACAGCAGAGCCGAATAAAACAGTTTGGATCATGGTCTTTCTTCACTTAAGATGACATTACTCCTAAACAGACTCTTAGCCGCAGAGAACAGAGTGACGGTCCCCAGAGGGGAGGCGGGGCGGGGGGGGGGGGTGAAATAGGTGAAGGGGAGTGAGCGTTCACTCGTCAGGGTGAGCACTGAGTGATGTCCAGAACTGCTGAACCACCACCTTGTGCATCTGAAACCAATGTAACACTGTATGTCAACCATACTGCAAGTAAAATAAAATAAAAGAACAAAACGGGAAAAGACTGCATTACTCTTCTCCTAAATAAGTTAATTAAAAAAAAAAAAACGATTCAGATTCTGTACCTATTATTTAGTAGGGGGCCTTTATTTCGTGGTCAAACTTCTTTGGCTTACAAGTAAGAGACCCCAAACAAAGTAACCTCAGATGAACGTAAGGGTCTGTTATAAGATGCAGGGTCACTTCACAGGCTCCAAGGACAGGATGTGCACTCAGGTTCACAAGGGACTAGAAGCGGGAACCATGAAGCCATCAGAAATGAGCTACTCTGTCTCTCTCCCTTGCTGCTTTGGCCTTATCTACCTTTACTTCGCTCTGTACCTCTGGTTCTCTCTCTCTCTCTCTCTCCCTGGGCTCTACAGATGGGGGCAGGCCGGCTGCCCCAGAGCAGTGGATTCTGAACCCTGTTCACGGGGCCTCCCACTTGCCTACCAGCGGTCCCCCTCCTAGATCTCTATCTAAATTTCCCAAAAAGGAATGAAACACTGGCAGGAAACACTGGCCATCACCTAGTACTGATTTTCTGCCCGGAATCAACTCTGTGGACAGGCGGGAGGAGCCATTCTCAGAGGTGTGAAGGGCAGTGTGTGCGCAGCAACACCCCAGGGAACAAGTGCTTTAATGTGGAATTAATATAACTGAAATGGCCTGTATATCAGAATATCATCACCTCCACATTTAAAAAATGATACTTTTTACATATGAACGTTTATCTATTATACGTATATGTTATTCCTCCAATAGCAACGTAAAATAATCCACATGAACTCAGTGGCTTTAGTATTTCCCTTTTCCAAACAACATGACATGGCCACTCTGAGAACAGTTCCTGGAGTTAACTAGGAAGTTAACTAGTGAGATAAATAAAAATAGAATTCTAGATGTTGCCGGGTGGCTAATTCACCCGCAGGATGCAACTGAGGCAATTTGAAAGGGGACATCTATTTATTCAGACCACCAGGGCAGCATTTAAGGAATTATTATTCAGTTAAATGAGGGTAAATAGGACCCTGGTGACTAAAAAATTTGAGGCTGCTTCCAAAAGCTCTCATTTGCACCTGGGGAATAAAAAGAAGAATCCAGGGGGAATAAATAGCCAGACAAATAATGCGAAAGCAGAGATTCTGGGCCAAGGAGGAAGCCCTATTTGAGACACCAGGTATTGATAGGAGGATGGAAAGTGTATTTGCAGGAAGGTGACCATAGCAAGGTGACACAGGGCTTTGACATTGGGGTGTCAACATCAAGGACATATGCCATATGACTTCTCAGACACCTGCTTGAGCGTGGGACCGAGGTCCAAACATGGCAGGTATGAAGCTTGGGTAAGAGGAGCAGCCTCCTATTCACACCTGGCTCCTGGGATCCCTGCTTTATGTCGCCTGTCCTCGTCGCTTATCCAAAGCACGTTTCCTTCATCGTCTCCTGTCCTCGGCGCTTATCCAAAGCACGTTTCCTTCATCGTCTCCTGTCCTCGGCGCTTATCCAAAGCACGTTTCCTTCATCGTCTCCTGTCCTCGGCGCTTATCCAAAGCACGTTTCCTTCATCGTCTCCTGTCCTCGGCGCTTATCCAAAGCACGTTTCCTTCATCGTCTCCTGTCCTCGGCGCTTATCCAAAGCACGTTTCCTTCATTGTCACGATGTACACTGACTACGCCAATTTTTTAATGTCCTCGTGTATGGTTTTTGTGCACAGAGTTATTTTCATTTTAAAAATTAACATTCAAAATCTACTTCTTAAGCTTTTAAGAAGTCACGGTTTTAAAAAAGTTATAACTCTCTTGACAAATCTAGACAACTTTAGCACTCACCTTAAAGAAGGGTTTTTTAAAGTGAGTCAATTCCCTTACATATTTCCAACTATATTTACACATTTACCATATTTGATTTTTATTTCAAGTATTGCTTAAACATACAAACCTTTTTATGTTCTTAGGAAAGTTAGAATCTAACAGATTAAACTTCTAACATCTGAACTTAAAATCATGGGCTGAATCAGTTGCTCAATTATACATTTAGCTGGGAATCACGAAGCTGAAGTATTATTCTAACAGACCCAAATCTCTGAAGCCCTTAAATATCAAGTATGCACAGTTTCTTTTCCACCAAAATATTCATATATAGGTGTGATTTTCCTAAACATCCCTAACCCTGGCCCTCTCTGATGTTGAGCAATGCTTCTCCACCAGTGAAAAGAACACGTTGTCCCACCCTTGGAGAAATTACCTTCTCAGATGCCTGAAAGGTTGCAGAACAATCAGAGATTCAACCTGGACATTGAGCCTCAATTACAGACCTCAAGGTCTGCTTTTCTCACAATCCAGACCTAGGGCGAGGTCCCTTTTATGATCCCTATAGTTTTCTATGCCATGATTTAAGGAGGAGGTCAGTAACAGAAATGACCTTCATTTTTGAGAGTGGCACACTGTCTAGGACCTATGGCACTTTGAGGTGCCCACAAATATACTTCAATTTTAATTTCTTTTATTTATTTATTCATTGTATTTATTTATATATTTTTAATTTCGAGTATGTTCCATGCCCAACATGGCGTTTGAACTCACGACCCCGACATCAAGAGCCACATGCTCTACTGAGTGAACCAGCCAGGAGCCCCTGAATTTCTTTTAAAATCGGAAGAAAAATATTAATGTAACAATAGTGAATATATAGTGCCAAATCAAGCTTGGATTATATTCCTCTTTATACCAATACTGTAGTAGAATACAGTTCCTAATATTTTTTTCTCACAAACAAAGGGACCCCAGAGCCTCTGAACGTCATAATATAACCCAGGTCATGGTTTACATCCTTGAGTGTGAATTTTGTCAAGCCCTGATTCTTACATGAATTTACAGAACTCTGACACCCCACCTAGACTGGCCCATCACGCCAATACATTTTGCATTTCTCTGGCCCTTCAGATATTTAAATACCTGAATTCACAGCACTATGTATTCTTTTTTTTTTTTTCTTTTTAATTTTTACTATCTGGAAGGGCATACAATCTTTACATGTGTTAAAATGCTACACAATTAACTAAATTTTGGCAGTCACTTCATAAAGGAAGCTATTCAAATGGCAAATAAGCATATAAAAAATCATTAGTCATCAGAGAAATGAAAATTAAAACCACAATGAGATAGGAATATATGCCTGTCCCCTCTGCATATTATAAAGCAACAATTTTTAAACCGGACAAGACTTGATGTTGGTGGGGATATAGAATGACCAAAACTCTCATATGTTGTCCATGGGAGTATGAAACAATACAATCGCTTGGAAGGAACTTTTGGCGATTTCATAACAACCCTATGACACACCCAATAAGCTCACTCCTAGCTATTTACACTGGAGAGATGAAAGTACATGTTCACAGAGACTGAAATAATGGTGTTCTTAGCAGCTTTATTCATATTAGCTCAAACTGGCAACAACCCCAAATGCCCATCCCTAGCAAAATGGATAAACAAACCGATACATTCATTTAATGGAAACTGCTTAGGAAAAAAAAAAAAAGAAACATTAAAAATGAACCTTGGGACACAACACAGCCTGACTAATTTCAAAAACAGAATTCTGAGTGAAAGGCGCTTTACACAAGACTGTGTAATATGTGATTCTAGATCAGGTTAAATTAATAGAAGGTGAATAACATCGGAAGGATTGCCTGCGGGGACGGGAGCAGGGGTTTGCTGGGAAAGGCTCTGAAGAAACTTTCTGAAGTGAAAGAGGTTCGGGTTCACACATTTGTAAAAACTCACCCATGTTACACTTAAGGTTTGTGCATTTGTTAGAAAACAAAATTCAACCGAGTCAATTTTAAAGATCTTGGCTTTATCCCGCAATTCATGAATCAGGCAGCATCCAGGGTAACAGGGTGAGAGGAGCCCCAGGCACAGGACAAAACGAGGATGGAAAGAACAGAGTGGGAACGAGGAGGTTACACTAGGTAAAGACAGAAGGAAACAGTGAGTTAAATACCTCAAGGTCACTTTTCTTTAGGGGACGGCTGGGGTCCCTTAAGCAGATTACCTAACTAGTACCAACCACATGATTCCTAACTGTTTCAAGATTCCGCCTCTGCGAGAGCTGAAACTGTGATTAAGTTTAGGTTTGGTGACCGGGGACTTAGCTTAAGTGACTCCACTTGGGGCCTACTGTCTTGTTTTTAACACACCATATGTAAATTTTACTTAAAAACAAAGAGAATCTTGAACACATATTGAACTTGAGGTAATAATAATGCGTGTTTAAGAGTAAAATATACAGTCTGCAATTTACATTGCAATATTAAAAAAAAAAAAAAAGATTATGGGCAGGGGCCCCTGGGTGGCACAGTTGGTTAAATGTCTGACTCTTGGTTTCAGCTCAGGTCATGATCTCAGGGTCCTGAGATCAAGTCCTAAGTCAGGCTCAGCACACAATGCTGAGTCTGCTTGAGTTTCTCTGTCCCTTTCCTTCTGCCCCTCCCTCTGTGTTCTCTCTCTCTCTCTCTCTCTCTCTCTCAAATAAATAAATATATCTTTAAAAAAAATTATGGGCAGAGAATTTAAATAGACATTTCTCCAAAGAAAATATATAAATGGCCAGTAAGAACATGAAGAGACACTCAGTGTCACTTGTCATTAGGGAAATGCAAACCACAAGGAAATACCTTTTGATATGAAAATACCAAAAAGACAGAAAATAAAAGCATTCAAGAGGATGTGGAAACAGTGGAACCTCAGATATTGTTGGTGGGAATGTAATAGAGTCACTGTGGAAGAGAATTTGGCAGTTCTTCAAATGTTAAACATAGGGGCAGCTGGGTGGCTCAGTGGGTTAAGCCTCTGCCTTCGGCTCAGGTCATGATCTCAGGGTCCTGGGATCAAGCCCTGCATGGGGCTCTCTGCTCGGTAGGGAGCCTGCTTCCCCCTCTCTCTATGCCTGCCTCTCTGCCTACTTGAGACCTCTGTCTGTCAAATAAATAAACAAAATCTTTTTTAAAAAAGTAGTTTAAAAAAATGTTAAACATAGACTTAGCATACAACTCATCAATTCCACTCCCACTCCCAAGAACTGAAAACATAATCACACAAAAATTTGCATAAGTGTTCACAGGAGCATTATACGTTATAACCAAAAAAAGGAAACAACACAAATGTCTATCAGCTGATAAAGGGACTAATACACATGGTATATCCATCTGGTAGAATACTATTCAGCCATGAAAAGGAAGGGGGAAATGTGTTAAGTGAAAGAAGCCAGACACAACAGGTTACATACCGCATGATTGCTTCTGTATGAAATGTCCAGAATGGTCAAATCCATGGAGACAGAAACTAGATGGTGATTTAGAGTGACTGCTGAATGGGGTAATGAAAATGTTCTGGAATTAGTGGTGATGGTTGCACAATCTTCTGACACACACAAAAAAACACTGAATTGTGCACTTTCAAAGGGGGAACTTACAATATGAGAATTATATCTCAATTAAAAAACAGGATGGATTGGCAGAGGGTTGGTTAGATGGATAGACGTATGATAGAACAAACACAGCAAAATGTTCATTGCAGCATTTAGACGATGGTTATACGGCTGTTCACTGTACAACCCTTTCAGCTTTTCTATGTATCTGCAAATTGTATAATAAAATGATAGAAAAATTATGAGTAGTTAACAACTTTTAGGATTAGTCTACCAACAAGTAACAAAGGACTTTTTTTTTTTAAATAAAAAGCAAAATATAAGCAGAGGATAGGTGACAGACAGCTAGATGACAGAGACCATAAGCCTTTGACCCAGCAAGTCTGCTTCAGCAGCGTACTCTAAGGAAATAATCATATCTTACCTGAAAAAAATAAGTGTGTGCAAAGAAGGTTCCCAAAATGTTGTTTATCATAACAAAACGTTTGGAAATAAATGAAATGGACACTGTGACAGAAAGGAATCTCAAAGCATACACTGAGGTATGTACTAAATATAAAACTTCACAAGCATTTTCCACAACGATTTTTATTTTGAGCCCATTCCATAGAAGGGGTAAATGCAATCTCAGTCGATTAAGACGTTTCCCTCTTCTATAGTCAGGTCGGAGTTCTGGGCTGCATGCCGGGGGCAGGCAAGGGGTGGGTGGCACTGGTCCTCCTGACATCTGCTTCCCCCACGTCAGCTGGAACTGACATGGGTCCCTCTGCCCCTTGGTGACCTGCAGGCGCTCTCTGCCCGTTACAGCTTCATCACTATTTTGAAACACTTACTGTGAAAAAGTTAGTGATATCTAAAAATCCATTAACTGTATCAGAAGAGTCCAGCCTTATCTTGGCCACGGAAGAAAAAGAATTGCTGTGAGAGTCTTTTAATACAATAAGACTGCTTTAAAAAAATTGAACATTGCCAGAGCACCTGGGAGGCTCAGTCAGTTCCGCTGTCAACTCCTGATTTCAGCTCGGGTCAAGCCCCAGGACCGGCTCCACGCTCAGCGGGGAATCTGCTTGAAGAGTCTCCCTCCCTCTGCCCCTCCCCCCACCGAAATAAAGAAATAAATCAATCTTTTTAAAAATTGAAAATTGCTTATTATCTGCTTGTGTGAGCAAAATTTTATCAAGAATTTGGGGGTAGAGGGATGGGTAAAATGGGTGAAGGGGAGAGAGGGGAGCAGGCTTCCAGTTAGGGGATGAGTAAGTCTCAGGAATAAAAGGTTCAGCACAGGGATGTCGTCAGTGGTGTTCTAGTAGTGCTGCACGGTGACACAAGGTAGCTACCCTTGCCGTGGACCTGGCGTAACATACAGACTTGTCAAATCCCCTTGCTGTACCTCTGAAACTAATGTAACACTGAGTGTCGGCTCTATTTCAAGTTAAAAAAAAGGGTTTGAAGAGATTATCATTTGAAATTTTTCATCAAGATGGCGAACAGCCATCTGGAACACAACCATGGATATTAAAAAGTTTTGTTCATGAAATCAAACTCCAGTCTTTTGTTTAAAAAATGGAAGAGACAATATGTGGAAGTTATCTAGCAAACACATGCTCTGCACTTATTTTTCTTATCGTAATTATATAACATACAAAATGGAAAGCATTGCTCACCAAGTGTATATACAGATTTCCTCCGAAGCATTAGCTTCCCCCAGAGTGCCCTGCAAAAGCTGTAGTTGTCTGTGTGTGTCCCGATGCGTGCCAGGTCGGGAGACGGCGCCAGGAGGAAATGGTACCTCTCATGCACCTCATACAATCTCCTTCATGGATTTAGGGTTAGGCTTTTGGAAGTGAAAGCGTTTTTTCCTTTCCCTTGCCTTTTCACCCCAACCCCCAGCCCCCGCAATGAACCTGGCTGACTACTTGTTCAAAAGGAAAGACCAGAAAGAAAAAACGAACATAGAGGTTGCTAAAAGGTTACAAATGTTCAGCTATAGGATGACGAGGTCTGAGGATCTAGTGTGAAACACGGCGACTACAGTCAATAATGCTGCATTGTATGATTGAAATCTGCTTAGAAAGTAGACTTTGAATGTTCACGCACACGCACATAAAGATAAATATGTAAAGTGACGGATGTGTGAATTAACTAGATGGGGGAGTTTTTCCACAATGTATGCACATATTAAGAAGTCACATTGTATGCCTTAAACACCTTATCATTTTGTCACTATACCTCAGTCATGCTGAAATTAAAAAAATATTTTAAGGACATAAGCAATATATATAAAACAACAGTTCTTAAACTGTGGTCCACAGTCCGTGAAAAGTCCAGACGGCCTTGCAAGGTCAAAACTCTTTCCACGATAATACATAATAATTTCCATTTTCCTTCTCGCATTAGAGTACAGAGTAGTTCTCTAGAAGTTACGTATGTAATGTCACAACACATTGATTACAGAGATTGATAGCAGCATCCAGCTGTCTCCTATTAAGCTAAATATAAAAAAGACCGACAGAATGTGGAACAATGCCGCCCTCCACACTGTGTTTGTTTCAGAGACTGCAGCTAGGGCTCCCGGGTGGCTCAGTCAGTTGGGCCTCGGATTCTTGATTTCTGCTTATGTTATGATCTCAGCATCATGAGATCCTGCATCAGGCTCTGCCCTGGGTGTGGGGACTGCTTGGGATTTTCTTTCTCTCTCTCTCCTCTGTGCTCGCTCGCTCTCTTTCTCCAAAAAAAATAAATAAATAAAAAGGAGAGAAAATATGGCTATCTCATAAAGATTGTATTTATATTAATATCAAATGAGTTCATTATAGTTATTTTTAAATTAATTAAATGTTTTTAACTTACTAAGTTTTCTAACGATTCTATTTATTTGAGAGAGAGAGAGAGAGCAAGCACAAGCCAGGGAGGGGACAGAGGGAGCAGCAGGCTCCCCACTGAGCAGGGAGCCCAGAGTGGGACTCGATCCCAGGACACTGAGATCATGACCTGAGCCAAAGGCAGACGCTTAACCGGCTGAGCCACCCAGGTGCCCTAATTTGTCGGTTTAATATCTAGTACATTAAATATCACAGATATAATACACACACACACACACACACATTCTTTGGTAGTCTCGGTAATTTTTAATTGCATAAAGGGGTCCTGAGACCAAAAACTTTGAGAACGACTGCCAAAGTTTTATTCGGCCACACATCTAATATGGTAGAAAACTATGCAGTCATTGAAATGGTGCAGGAAAACATATTTACTAAATGAAAAGGTACCCTCTTTACCCTTTCTTTGCTAAGTGGGTATGATCCCAAATTTAATTAAGACTGTGTGTGCGTGTATCCACAGGAAAAATGTATGAAAGGATGCACGTCAATTAATGCTCATTGTTTCTACGCTGTAATAAGGTGGAGATATTTTTTCCTTTTCTATTCCTTTTCTGTATGTACTAGCTAAAATTTTTTTATTGAGGTAAGAAATGTCACATAAAATTCACCGTTTCAACTGTCTTCAAGGGAACGGTGCAGAATACCCTCCTCAGTACGTCCACCCTGTCGTGAACCGGCTCTCCAGAGCTTCTCCCTCTCGCCCGTCTGGAGCTCGGCCATTGGTCGACCCCACTCGCCCCAGCCCCCGGCGAGCGCCCTTCTGCTTGGCGAGTCCGACGGCTGCGGGGGCCTCGCGGAAGCGCCGCCGGGCGGCTCCTCGCCTCGCAAGGCCCATCCGCGCTGTGGCCTCCCCGGGCTTCCTTCTTTCCCGAAGGCCCCGCGATACGCCCCCGTAAGGCCCTCCACGTGTTCCCGTTCCGTCCGCCACGGACGGACGTTTGCGTGTTTCTAGACAGGCTGGTTTTTAGCAAAGAGCGCGCATTCGTGTTTAAGCCGAACAAGACAAAGCCGTTTCCATTTCGGGACAAGACGAGCCACGCTCCCTGCTGGCGCGCGGGGCGCGCGGGGGACCGAGACGCCGCGGGCACCTGCCGCTCCGCTCGGCCGCCGGGGGCCTGGCGTCGCCCCCCCCCGCGCCCCCCCGCGCCCCCCCCCCCCCCCCGCAGCGGGGTCTACGCGGGGGCCGGTCCCGACGCGGCGTCGTGCGCCCTCAGCCCTCAGCCCTCAGCCCTGCAAGATCTCGAAACAGCCACCGCGCCCTTCCCCCCTCGGAAAGTTAACAAGAACTGGTTCGACGCGCCAACCGTCAGCCCCTGTGTCCCCAGTTCCTTCGTAATTCTTTTCCACCAAAGTTTATTTGTCTACGTTGACGTGATGAGGCTGTTTCTAGCGCTTCTGAGTAGGTTCTTTAATGCACGTTTCTCCTTCAGAAGTAAACGCGCGCGGGGCCGCTCCCAGCGGATGACCCCAGACCGAGGGAAGGGCCTGTCTCTGTCGGCGCCCCGGGGGACGCCCGCCTGCTCTCGGAGGAGGGGACGGAACGAGACCCAGGGTGCTCACCCGTAGTACTTTCCGTTTTCTTTTTGAAGGTTTTATTTATTTATTGGACAGACGGAGATCACAGTAGGCAGAGAGGCAGGCGGGGGGGGGGGGAGCGGGCTCCCCGCTGAGCAGAGAGCCCGACGCGGGGCTCGACCCCAGGACCCTGGGATCACGACCTGAGCCGCAGGCAGAGGCTCAACCCGCGGAGCCCCCCAGGCGCCCCCATAGCACTTGTTTCTTAAGAGAGTCCGAAACTACCTGATGCCGGGTCAAAAGTCAAGAACAGAGAATCTTGCCTGTAAATGTGTTATGTGATTTGTGGAATAACGCACCACACAATGTGTGTCTGTAACACCCGGCACTAGCGTAGGACTCCCGCTCCCTCTTTCCCCACCCCAACCACTCCCCTATTTCCAATGCATTTCCTGGAACTCTTCCTTTTCTGCCCCCTGTTTATAGTGTTTACACTGTTTACAGAGCCTGGGGGTAACAGTAAATAATGTCCCACTTAATTCACTTTATTGTGCCTTTTTAATAGGTTCTCCAGGGCCTTCATCATCCCAGAGACAGGAGACCAAGATGGGGCAGTCGGCTCTCCTCTGGGGACTTTTGGATAATCCCTCAGCCTACACCATAATAACCTGCTTGATTATTGTGTGTGTGTGCGACCTCTGGAACTCGCGAGTCCTTATTCTAAGGACATTTCCTGCTTTCTCCGACACCCTCTGGCTCACTTACTGGATCCAAGGAGCCACTTTCCTACAGACACAGAGAAAAGTTTTAAAAAATATTGTATTCATTTATTTGAGAGAGAGAGAGCATGCGCAGGGAGGAGGGGCAGCTGGAGAGGGAGAAGCAGGCTCCCCACCAGGCAGGGAAGCCCCAGCAGGGGCTCGATCCCAGGACCCTGAAATCACTACCTGAGCGGAAGGCAGACACTTAACAGACTTAGCCACCCAAGCACCCCCTAAACTTTTTTTCTTAAGATTTATCTATTTTAGAGAGAGAGAGAGAATGTGAGCGGGTGGAGGGGCAGAAAGAGAGGGAGAGAAGCAGACTCTGCACTGAGCCCAGAGCCCGACGTGGGGTCTGATCCCACCACCCTGAGATCGTGACTTGAGCTGAAACCAAGAGTTGGGCACGTAGCAGACTGAGCCATGCAGGAACCCCCAGATATAAACTTGATAGAAGAGAATGGAAGCTTACTGCTGCTTAGCTGAACGCTTGGCACATGGCAGGCACCCAGTAAATATCCGAGTGACTGGACAAGTAGACAAATATGAGCTATCACCTCGAGGAACAGCGGGCACGATACAGGTTAACATCCTTCTCTCCAGACTCCAGCACATATTTGCTTTCGGTTTCCCCTTGTTTTAGAGTACAGTTTGAGAACCAAAAAATTCAAACTAAAATTCAAATTTAGTAAGTCTAACCCAATATCTTAAAACAATGCAGTTTATGTGAACTATTTAGACAGCCTAAATGGAACAAAAAATGCTTAGGAAATTACCCCCACTAAGGGATTTCTACATTAAGAAAAAATTTTAATTTTCTATACAGTTGAGTAAAACAACGATTATTTTCTGAAGACATCCCGAAATCAGCCTGTTGTCTCATGAGTGTTTCTAGTTGAGTAACTGTTGACCAGTTGTTGACCTTGTGTGAGTGCCTCAAAACCCAATGCCATTAGAGAAAACCAACCCACAGTTCACATGGAAATGATACCACTTCATAATTATTAAATGATCCACAGGAACTGTCCTAGTTCATTTGAAGATTTTTCTTTTTTTAAGATTTCATTTATTTATTTATTTATTTGATCGGGGAGGGGCGTAGGGAGAGGAGCAGAGAATCTTATTTTTTTAATATTGATTGATTGACTGATTGATTTTAGAGCGCACATGAGTGGGAGGGGCAAAGGGAGAGGGAGAGAGAATCTCAAGCAGACTCGGTGCTGACTGTGGAGCCAGACATGGGCTCGGTCTCACAACTGTGAGGCCACCACCATGAGATCACGACCTGAGTGGAGACCAAGAGTCCCATGCGCAGCCAACTGCACACTCAGACCCCCTGAATATTTTCATTTCTAATTCATTCTCATCACATAACTTGGGAGTCACAAGTCTGTGTAACACGGTGGGAAAACCCTGGACTTGGAATCAGAGAACTGGGTCTGAAACTACTGTACAAGGTTATTGTGAAGATTAAATGAAATATTGCTACTGATAAAAACATCTGTTGAACACCTACTTCATATTGTATATGGCGCTAGATGTGTTACATACATTAAGTAAATTCTCAAAATAAGGATTGTGAAATATGCAGCATTATTGCCTCTTTACGGATGAGGAAATGGGGTTCTGGGAGGTGGAAAAAGTGGCCAAGTTTCCACAACCTCTCAAGATGTGGGCTAGGATGCATGTAAGGGGCTCTCACTAGCGTGTGTGTAAACCGGAGCTCGCCATAAGAATGTGGGTGTCTAGTGACCAAAGTGTCTCTGAAAGGATCATTCCTATTAATATCACTTCTCTGGCATAACGGATCAAAGCAACTTAGATCCAGGAGCCCGACACTCATCAAATCTCAACCACAGACCATCATTTGTGCAAGTTGCTTTTCTTCGCTTCCTCATTTATGTTTTCCCAGTTTCCATATTAGTAACTTATATGTGAGCTGCATTGGCCCACATCTCAGGATGTCACGAGGCCTCACTGGTTAGAAAACTTGCAAAGATCCACTTTCCAAATCACTCAAATATTTGAAAGAAACTGTTGAGAGTTTTGTCCTTTGAGGCGGCATTTGGGTCAGTGTCATGGCAAAGGCAGAGAAAGAGCCTAGGCATCTGCTTTCCCACCCCTGTGCCTACCACCATATAATCTCCTGGTGACTCGGTGTTTACATAGGAATTTTTTTCTTAGGTATTGTTTCAGGATCTAAAGTTGATTCAGGTTGCAAAACAGTAACTGATATACCCACACAAACTCCAAACTGTCCCTATATAGTTAACTTCTAAGTTGCCTGAGAACAGAGCTATGCAAATTAGATGTTTATTTCAAAACAATCCATTCTTGTTTACCCATTTTTTTAATAAAGTAAGCTTTACACCCAAAGTGGGGCTTGAACTCATGATCTCGAGGCCAAGAGAGGCCATACAGACTGAGCCAGCCAGGTGCCCCCAGTTCATTCTCATTTATTGCTCTACAGGTGGTGCAAACTCAGTAAAAAACCTCAAGGGTTTTGGTGTCATTCGTTTAGTCCACAAAGATGTACTGGGCGGCCACTCAGTGCCAAGCACGATGCCAGGAACTTTCGCGAGTGCACGAGGCGCGACAAAGGCCGTCCCCGCAGACGAGGCCAGCCTGAGGGCAACGGTCCCGGCGCCCGCAGACCCCCGGCGCCCGCACACCCCCCGCGCCCGCAGCTCCCGGCGCCCGCAGCTCCCGGTGCCCGCAGACCCCCGGCGCCCGCACACCCCCGGCGCCCGCAGCTCCCGGCGCCCGCAGACGGCCCGGCTCCAGCGGGTGCGGGGCGCAGGGAGAGCCGCCCTCGGGCCTTCGGGCCCAGCCGCTTTGAGGAAGCTGCACTTGAGCGGAGACGAGCTGCCGCGTGCCCGGGGTTGTGCAACCGTCACGTCCCAGCTGTGGCCTCTGGACACGTCCCTGCCTCGGAGCCCGAGTGCGGAGCGTGACGCGAGCAGCGCCCGCACCGGGCCGGGCCGCGGGAACCCGACGGAACGCGACGGCGGCCTCGGGCGCGCGGGGCGGCCTCGGGGCAGGGGCTATTGGCCCCCCGCGCAGCGCCCCGGGGCGTCGAGGGGGAGCGGGAGGGGACTTCGGGGGGGGGGAGGCAAAGCCTCCGAATCCGGGAGGCGGGCGCTGCCCTAAGCCGGGCTGCGCGTCCGGGGGAGCTTGGAGGCCCCGAGCCGTTGGCCGCCGAGCCGGGGGGGGGGGGGTCTGTCCGCGGCGGGGGGGGGGGCGCAGGTGCGATTTCGCGGGCGAGAGGGGACGCCGGGAGCAGCTCTCGGGTCGGAGGACGCGGGACGACGTGTCTGCAGCCCGACGGGGCGGGCAGCGGCGCCAGCGGAGGGTCCGGGGACCCGGCGCCGCGACACCTCGTGCTCCGGCGTCCGAACCCCGCGCTCGCTCTGCAGCGTCCCTGCGCGCTTGGCCCCCGGCCAGGCCCGCACCTTCCAAGCGGGTGGGGGGCTCGAAAGGGGGCGGGACCGGCCGCGAGGGCAAGAGTGCCAGGAAGTGGGAGCGAGCGGAGGAGGCGGGGCGGCGAGGAGCGGGAGCGGAGGGAGGGGTGCGGGGCGCGGGTGGGAGGGGTGAGGCGCAGTGGGAGGGGTGCGGGCGGGGGTGGGAGGGGTGCGGGGCGGGAGTGGGAGGGGTGAGGCGCAGTGGGAGGGGTGCGGGGCGGGAGTGGGAGGGGTGAGGCGCGGGAGTGGGAGGGGTGAGGCGCGGGGGTGGGAGGAGGCGGGGCGCAGTGGGAGGGCTGAGGCGCGAGGGAGAAAAGGGCGCAGCGGCGGGGCGGGAGGCGCGCGCGGTCTCGGCGCGGGGCAGGGGTGCGGCCAGGTGAGCCCGAGATGCTGCTGCGCTGGAGGCCGGGGCTGCCGCTGCCGCCGCCGCTGCTGCTGCTCCTGGGGCCGCTCGGCCCCTTCTCCCCGGGCGCCCTGGCGGGACCCGCGCAGGCCGAGGACGCCGCGGAGCTGGACTTGGCCACCGAGCGGCCGGTGCAGCGGGTGAGCCCCGCCTTCCTGTCCTTCACCATCGACGCCAACCTGGCCACGGACCCGCGGTTCCTCGCCTTCCTGGGGTAAGCGCCGGCCCGCCCGCCCCTGTGTCCTGCCTCCCTGACCTCCGCGCCCGCGAAGCTCGGCCTCCCTCCGTCTCTCCCTCCAACCCCCTCCCTGTCCCGGGTCCGCCGCCCCCAAACCGCTCCGTCCCGCTGCGTTCACCCAGCAGGGGCTGCCTGAGCGCCAGCCAAGGGCCGGTATGACGGGCACTTTGGAGAGGAAACTTTCCACCCGCCCCAGAAATACGCCTGGAGGAGGGGACCCGGGCAAGTGCGCCTGACGGGCTGTGAGCCCTCGAATTCGCAGTGCCGTGCAGGACAGGTTAGATCGCGGACCAGGCTTCCCTCTCGTAAACTCTGTTAGGAAGGTTAAAAAGGGGCGGGGGTGGCACCTGGGTGGCTCAGTGGGTTAAAGCCTCCGCCTTCGGCTCAGGTCATGGCCCCAGGGTCCTGGGATCCAGCCCCGCATCCCTCTCTGCTCCGCGGGGAGCCTGCTCCCCACCCCTCTGCCTGCTCCTCTGCCTACTTGTGATCTCTCTGTCAAATAAATAAAATCTTTAAAAAAAAAAAAAGTCAGCTGAAAAAGGTCTCAAAGGGAAATAAGTGTGTGTGTATAAACTATGATTTTATATATTTTAAAATAAACTTTTGAAGAGCAGTTTTAGGTTCGTGGCAAAGTTGAGCACAAGGGAGAGATTTCTAGTATTATACTGTTTTTTAAAAAATCTAAGTATTAACTAAGTGAGACTTAGGAGACGATTGCAGTGAACTCCCGGGCCTGAATAAAAAGATATTTTTCCAACATGAGGCCGCAAAACCAGCCGTAGTTTTTTTTTCTCGCGGGAGAGAGATAGACTGGTGCTTGTTCACTGGCCGTTGCCCCATGAGTACCGGCTGATCCCAGGACAGGATGCTGCAGGGACAGTCCCGGGTCATCTAGGTCATGAGAGCCTCCAGAGATGGCCACACCTCAACCAGCCCAAACAGCTGAGAATCTCCTCTTTGGTAAACACCCACATGCTCTCCGGCCTGAGCCCTCGCTGTCAGAGGCCATTGCTAATTTTGCTCATTAATTCTGTAAAGAGAAGCAGGTAGCCTAGTGGTGCAGACACTGGAGGTCAGACCACACCAGCTTGATTCCCAGCTCCACCCAAGATGGGCGGCTTGTTGTTACAAGTGGCTTGGCAACTCCCCGCTCGAGAGTGGGAGACTCAGGGCCCAGACCTCTGAGGTGTTCAACAGAGGCCTGAGCAAATTTCATCAGACGGCATGGTTCTGGTGTCCCATGATGGCAAACAGACGTGGTTTTTCTCTTTTCCACATTTGCTATTAGAGAACGTGGAGTACACAGAACTTAAATGCCAGTGATAGAACATTCTAGAACTGGAAAGGAGCATCTTTTCAGTCTGCCTTCTTCCCAGAAGTAAGTAGTCAACAACCTGACCAAAAATTCCCTGTGCCTGACCGTGGGCACGTTCATCTCCCTGCCTCTCTCATCCTCCACTTCCTTCAAGCTCTGACCAAACCTCCGCCTCACCACTCTCAGCCTGTGGCCACATTTCTCTTTCCCAGAGCAAATGAAGTCAGTGGACAAGAACTTCCTCCTCTTCTTGCCACCAAACGTGCACACATACCACGGCCGCGTCTAGCTTTCTTCCTTTCTCTGTCCTCAGGCCAGTGCGTCTCTACTCTCTGTCCTCTCCTGCCTCCCCGAGGACTTTGCTCTGTCCGTCATCTGTTCTCTCCTTTGTCTTTAAGCTCTCTGTTTGGACTGAGTCCTTCCTCACGATGTGGAAACCTCCTCAAGCCTTTCCCACCTCCGCACGTGTGCCTGTGCGCGAACTGCCCCTCTCTCCCTTCTCCCCTTGGCGGCCTTCCTCACCACTCACTCCTTCCTTGATCCGCGACCAAGATGTCCCTATCGTTGTGTCATAAAGTCCATCTCTCCAACATCACCGGTGACCTTTTATTGCAAAATCCAATGAACACCTTTCTGTCTGGTGTCCGTCATCGGTTGCCTTCCTGGGTGCTGCCCCCACAATTCACACACTGAAGTCCTCACCCCTCTACCTCAGCGTGTGAGCTTAATTGGAAATAGTGCCCTTGCAGATACAATTAGTTAAGAACTAGTTGTAGTGAGGGGCGCCTGGGTGGCTCGGTGGGTTAAGCCTCTGCCTTCAGCTCAGGTCATGACCTCAGGGTCCTGGGATCAAACCCCGTGTCAGGCTCCCTGCTCAGCGGGGAGCTTGCTTCTTCCTCTGCCTGTAGCTCCCTCTGCTTTTGCTCTCTTTCTCTCTGTCAACTAAATAAATAAAATCTTTTTAAAAAGTACTATGGAGTATTGTGCCTCCATCAGAAAGGATGAATCCCCAACTTTTGTATCAACATGGACGGGCCTGGAGGAGATTATGCTGAGTGAAATAAGTCAAGCAGAGAGAGTCAGTTATCATATGGTTTCGCTTACTTGTGGAGCACAAGGAGTAACACGGAGGATGTGGGGAGATGGAGAGGAGAAGGGAGTTGGGGGGAATCGGAGGGGGAGAGGAACCATGAGAGACTGTGGACTCTGAGAAACAACCTGAGGGTTTTGCAGGGGAGGGAGGTGGGAGGGTGGAAGGTGAGCCTGGTGGTGGGTATTTGGAGGACACCTATCGCATGGAGCACTGGGTGTGGTGCATAAACAATGAGTTCTGGTACACTGAAAAGAAATTCAAAAAATAAATAATTTTTTAAAAAGTCCTAGTTGTCGTGGAATGGAGGTGGCCCTCATCCCTTCTGACTGATGTCCTTACAAAAAAGAGGAAATGCGGAGATGCCTATGCACAGAGAGAAGGCGGTGTGGAGACTGGAGGGGTGGGGCCTGGGCTGCAGGGAGCCACCGAAGCTGGGAGGGAACCTGGAACAGGTCCTTCCCCCGTAGGCGGCGTGGCCTTGCCCACACCCCAGTTTCAGATTTCCAGCCTCCACTCCCGTGAGGGAGTAAGTTTCCCTGTTGAAGGCACCGCCGTGTGGCATTCGGTTCTGGAGTCTCCTGGAAGCATTTGGCGAGGTTGACCACGAAACTCTCATCCCTTCGGGTCTGGGTCACTTCTGTTTCTGGGGGCTCCCCCACCTCTTTAACACCTCGTCACCTCTTTCTCTAGCGTGTCCTAAATGTTTGATGTCCCTCAGACGTCTGGCTTAGGCCTTCTCTCCACGTCACATAATCTCCTGAGGGGTCTGTCCGGCTTCCCGGCCGTGAACTGCTGCCCTGTGCGCTCCGAGCTGTTCAGCGACGGGCTCTGGGGAAGAAGGGAGACTGGTTTGGGTTCGATTTTTTTCTTCTTTTCTTTTCTTTTTCTTTGTTTTTCCTGATTTTTCTGGTTTCTGTGGTATAACACTCCCACCCCGGGTGATTTCAAACTGCTCGCAGTTTAACAGCTCCTCGGCAGAGCCTCACAACTGGCTGTCAGCCCGCAGGAGCCGGAGGAGCCGCTGGCGGCCTGCTTCGGGGGCTGGGAGAAGCAGCTTATTTTCACACAGAAGGTAAAACTGAAACACCCGCAGACTTTGCTTTCCCCTCACAAACTGCTGGGGAGCAGAGAACCTGCGGCTGCTTTGATGTGGGTCTTTTTGTTTATTTCCATATTGTCGTGGAGGTAGTGGATCCCCCCACCTCCCCCCACTTCCCCACCACCTCTCCCCCAACCTCCCCACCACCTCCCCCCACCACCTCTCCCCCCACCACCTCTCCCCCACCACCTCTCCCCCCACCACCTCACCCCCCACCACCTCCCCCACCACCTCCCCCACCACCTCTCCCCCCACCACCTCTCCCCCCACCATCTCTCCCCCCACCACCTCTCCCCCACCACCTCTCCCCCACCTCCCTCCCTCCCCATCACCTTCCCCCACCACCTCCCCCCACCACCTCTCCCCCACCACCTCTCCCCCACCACCCCTCCCCCCACCACCTCTCCCCCCACCACCTCTCCCCCCACCATCTCTCCCCCCACCACCTCTCCCCCCACCACCTCTCCCCCACCTCCCTCCCTCCCCATCACCTTCCCCCACCACCTCCCCCCACCACCTCTCCCCCACCACCTCTCCCCCACCACCCCTCCCCCCACCACCTCTCCCCCCCACCACCTCTCCCCCACCTCCCCCCCAACCTCCCTCCCTCCCCCTCACCTCCACCCACCGCCCCTCCCCAGCCACCCCCCCCCCCCGTGTGCTGGAAATAGTGTACCTTTGATCAGGTCTGTATATATGACACGTTTTGCTGCTGTCTAAGCTCTGGTTTTTGTCAGAGGGCATCGCCGTTGTATTCTCAAAACAAGAAAATGCTCCCTTGCGAAGGAGACAAAAAGGTCTTTAATACCAGTACCTTTGAAACACGCGATTTCCTTTGCTCGGCAGCAGCCGAAGCACTGGGTTTGGACTGTGTTCAGGAGACAGACGAGCTTCGTCTGGCCCCACTTGCCCTTCGGTCAGGGGGACTCGCTTGTTCATTCACTTAAGGAATATTTATTGAGCACCGGCTGTGTGCCGGGCTCTCGCCTAGGTGCTGAGGAGACTCTGCTCAGCCGCAGAGGTGAGAGCTTCCGTGGCCCGGGGCGGGCTGGGGGCCTTAGAGAGTAAACCCAGCAAATGCTAAGGACGCTGGCTTCAGAGAACGCCGAGTGACTTGAGGACCGTCAGAGCAGGGGCTGCGACTGGGAGTGCGCCGAGGTGCCGCCGTCGCTGCCTCTGGGACGCGGGCCCTGGGGCCTGGGGTCTGGCCCAGGCCGGGCGCAGACACCGTCCTGAGGTCGGTACAGCCCCTTGTGCGCGGTGCCAGTTTCCTCCCGTTTCCCGGACAGCATCCGTCTCTGCGGCGGCTGCACAGAACGTCTCCATGAGCTCCCTGTCCTCAAGCGCAGTCACGGTGCCAGGGACGCAGTGGATGCCTGACCGAGGGCGGGGGCCGGAGCCAGCCTGCAGGGACTCGGGGGAAGCTCCTGTATCCGCTGAGGGGCCGTGTGTCTGCCCTCGGGGCCGGGGGTTACCGGCCACCGCGTTTAGACGAGGACTCCTCGTTCTGCGTCTCATCTGGTGTGTCCCTGCGCTCGGGCAGTACACGTGGCCGGGGCCGGACGGCGGTGTGCTCCGGGCCTTGCTTTACCGTGTCCCGCTCGACGGAACGGAGCCCCTCCCCTGGCCCTCATCCCCGTCTCCCGTCCGTCACCGGTTCTTCATCCCAGCGAGTGTCACCGGCCTCCGGGGGTGACCTCGCCTCTTCTGTAACCCACAGTCAGACACCGAGCCCCGTGCTTCTGCCTCCACAGGGGTCTCGCCTTGACCCCCTCTCTCCAGCCCGCGGCTGTCACCCTGTCCCAGCCCGTCCCTTCCAGTGTGCGTCAAGGCGACCGCGGCCTGGCTTCTTCTGTCGGTTGTCCGCGCCGCAGGCGGACACTCTCCGCTGGAACAGAAGCCTGGCGAGGCCCTTTGCCTGCTCCAAGTGCTTCCGGAGCTGCACGTCGCCCTCACATAAGGGCGGACATGCGGGCCCCCCGGGCCCTCTGCAGTCCGCCCTCCCCGGCCGCTCCCTGCCCCCTTCTGCAGCTCCAGCCGCACCTTCTGGACTTCAGGGCCGTTTTCTCTGCCACCGTCCCCCCCCCCCCCCCCCGCAGACCTCTGCCTCACCTAGAAGCCTCCGTCCGTCCCACCTCGCTGGCTTTGGCCGGGATAAGATTTATTCCTTTTGAATACCGAACAGTGACGCTACTTCCCCCCAAAACCTCTAAGCACCCCCTGCCTCCAGCCCAGAGCTCGGGTTAGGGTCCCCTTTGTGCGTTGTCCTGGCACTGCTTCGGAATGGCCCGTGCACCTGTGTAAACACGCGTGTTTGCAGGGGGGCGCCTGCGGGGCTCAGTCGGTTAAGTGCCCGCTCTTGATTCGCACTGGGGTCATGATCTCAGGGTCATGGGATCGAACACCACCCCCTTCCCAAACCGGGTTCTGTGCTGAGTCTGCTTGGGATTCTCTCTCCCTCTGGCCCTCCCCGACTTGTGCAAGCTATCTTTCTCTCTTTCCCTCAAATAAATACATAATACTTGTCAAATTAGGAATCAGAATCTTATCTAATTCTCATTCATTTGACTGAAATTCAGAAGGATGGTTTTCTTTGGAAGCCAGAGTTAGGGAGAAAAGGAAGAATCTTAACTCATTTATGAACTTATCTGAGAACATAAACTTTTTTTTTACATTTTAAAAAGATTTATTTTATTTCATAATTTTTAAAGATTATTTATTTACTGGGCACTTGGGTGGCTCAGTGGGTTAAGCCTCTGCATTCAGCTCAGGTCATGATCCTCCCCGCCCCCCATAAGGCTCTCTGCTCAGCAGGGAGCCTGCTTTCCCTCTCTCTCTCTGCCTGCCTCTCTGCCTACTTGTGATCTCTGTCTGTCAAATAAATAAAATCTTTTAAAAAAAAAAGATTATTTATGGGCGCCTGGGTGGCTCAGTGGGTTAAGCCTCTGTCTTCGGCTCAGGTCATGATCTCAGGGTCCTGGGATCGAGCCCCGCATCGGGCTCTCTGCTCAGCAGGGAGCCTGCTTCCTCCTCTCTCTCTCTGCCTCTCTGCCTACTTGTGACCTGTCTGTCAAATAAATGAATAAAAAAAAATCTTTAAAAAAAATTATTTATTTACTTACTTGAGTGAGAGAGAGGGATTGAGCAGGAGGGGGGGAGAGAAGGAGGCTCCCTGCTGAGCAAGGACCCCCCCCCCCGCCCCATGTGGGGCTCCATCCCAGGAGCCTGAGATCATGACCTGAGCTGAAGGCAGGCACTTAATTGACTGAGCCACCCAGGTGCCCCAAGATCTACTTACTTTAGAGAGAGCGTGAGCGCAAGTTGGGGGGTGAAGAGGGAGAGAATCCTGAGCAGCAGGCTCCCTGCTGGGCATGGAGCCTGACGTGGATCCATCCCAAGACGCCGAGATCATGACCCAAGTCAAAATCAAGAGTCTGATGCTTAACCTACCGAGCCACACAGGGGCCCTGGGAATATAACATTTTTGAAGACAATCTATTTTTCAAAGAAACAGAGTCTTCTTCGGTTTCTTTCATGACTGTTCTGTAGTTCCTCGAGTACAGATCCTTTATCTCTTTGGTTAGGTTTATTCCCAGGTATCTTACGGTTTTTGGTGCTACAGTAAATGGAATCGATTCTCTCATTTCCCTTTCTGTATTTTCATTGTTAGTGTATAAGAAAGCCACCGATTTCTGTACATTGATTTTGTATCCTGCCACGTTACTGAATTGCTGTATGAGTTCTAGTAGTTTGGGGGTGGAGTCTTTTGGGTTTTCCATATGAAGTATCATGTCATCTGCGAGAGAGAGAGAGTTTGACTTCTTCATTGCCCATTTGAATACCTTTTATTTCTCTTTGTTGTCTGATTGCCGTTGCTAGGACTTCTAACACTATGTTGAACAAGAGTGGTGAGAGTGGGCATCCTTGTCGTGTTCCTGATCTCAACGGGAATGCTGTGAGCTTTTTCCCATTGAGGATGATATTTGCTGTGGGTTTTTCATAGATAGATTTGATGAAGTTCAGGAATGTTCCCTCTATCCCTATACTTTGAGCAGTTTTAATCAGAAACGGATGCTGTGTCTTGTCAAATGCTTTTTCTGCATCAGTTGAGAAGACTATGTGGTTTTTCTCTCTTCTCTTACTGATCTGTTCTGTCACATTGATTGATTTGCGAATGCTGAACCACCCTTGCATCCCAGGGATACATCCCACCTGGTCATGGTGGATAATCTTCTTAATGTACTATTGGATCTTGGAACACTGGAAAAATAAAATTAAATTAAGAAAAAAATAAAATAAACACAGAGTCCTCTTTCCTATAGTGCCCACTCTTTTAACCTCTTTCCCTCCATTAATGATAAAAGGTTATGAGTGTTTTGAAAGTTCTGAACATTGTCCTACTTGTCAAATTAAAATATAAGTTCTTGCCAGAGTCAGAGCTCCGAGTCGCCCGCAGGCACCTAGACGTGTGACCTTGCACTGAGAAAGATTCAGACTGAGAAGACTTCCCTGGTATAGCGATAGGACTTCTCCCTCTAGGCCCCGTACGGCTACATGTTAAGAGATAGATCCACCTCAAGATTGAACATGTTTGACTGGATTGTCCTGGAAAACGTGCCTTTAGTTTCTTGCTTGTCTCCTAACAGTTCTCCGAAGCTGCGCACTTTGGCAAGAGGTTTGTCTCCGGCATACCTGCGATTTGGTGGCACCAAGACGGACTTTCTCATTTTCGATCCCCAAAAAGAACCGACCTTTGAAGAGAGGAGTTACTGGCAGTCTCAAGTCAACCAGGGTGAACTTTTAAAGATTCACAATACGTTCTAATTCACTTGAGTCAGTCTTGAGCGTTCTCAGAGCAGTGTTCCGGCTGACATCTAACAATTAGTAAGAAATCCAGGGCTCCCGACTGCCCAAGGAGGCACTCTCACAAAAGGGGGGAACAGGGGGCAGGTTTCCTCCTCCCGATGTTTTCAGGAACGTGAGACTCACACAAAAAATTGTGCTGGGCATAACTGAGAGTTAATGGTGCTGTAAATAGAACAATGATTGTAGCTGAAGGACACGGCTGCTTAGTGGGAGTGTGGGAACAGAAATGTGTCACACTGAAAAGAGTATTTCCAGCTGAAGACACAAGCAATGGATTGAAACCCATTTATTCTGAAAATAGAATGTGAATGGAAGGTACAAGAAGAGGGCGTGGAGATGCGCTCTGCTTCTTAGAATGGATTTTACGATTTGATTTGTTGGGCAGTGATTGTCAAACTTTGTTGACTATCGTAGTCCCCTGGGGTGTGTTCAAGTGTTTGGGTTCTGTGTTCCAACCTTAGATTACGAGTTTAGCAAGCTCCTTGGGGGATTCTGATATTTGGAAGCCTGTTGGCTCCCCCTGAGAACCTGCTTTAGGGAGCAACGAGGATGTGCCCTACATCTTTCATAAGTGCTATGCAGACATCAAGTGGAAGTTAAATCATTATTGTAGCAATTATGAAAAGTATGCTGTATATATAGTTGAATTATAATGATGTATGCACATATATTAGTGAATAATATGTCAATATTTCATATATTACATATTCTCCTCAGTTAGGAAGTGTCCAGAACAGTTAATAGGTAATTGGGCTAAACTTGATAGAAGAGTAATTAGAAAAAGTGAAAAAAAATGGGAGAATTCTCTTAAAACGACATATTGGAATAATTTATGTTAGACTTGACCATTCCCATCAGTCATGTGTGTTTGCAGGGTCTCTTCAGTTCAGACAGGAAACTCTCCTTTGCTCATCATTTTCCTCATCCTGTGTGTATACGTGGTGGGTGGTGGGGGATGTCAAGTGCTTCTGAAACATCTTTTTGAGCACAGGGATGGATGAGGCACAGGCTGCCAGAAGCCAGAATGTGCAGCTTCCCAGAAAGGAAGTTGTTGGCGGGTCAGCCTGCCCTGGCAGCCAGCGCCCAGCAGCTCTGCTGCCTTGTGATAGAGAAGCACGATCTGCATGACAGCATAGTGGTTGACTTGTCCAGTTGTCCATGTTGTGGTCTCAGAAGCGTTGAGGATACCATGTTTGAAGGGAAAAAAACCAAATCGATATTTCCTGTCCCACCATTATGGCAAGAGGAAATCATCACGAAGCAGATAGAGTCCAGCAAAACAAATTTCTGTGTATTTTGAAAGTGAATCTTAAGAGAACTGAACTATGTTTTCTTCGGTGGGGTTGTCTAGCAATTTTAAGTTTCTGAGGAGCCTTCTGAATTGTTAAATAACTTGAAGTTATGTCCAGTGTATCTGTGTCCAGGGTATGTCTAATGTTTCTTAGGAAAATTGCCCTTTGGGGGGTGTGTGTGTGTGTGCACGCGCACGCGCGCGCTTGTGTGTGTGGTGATTGATTAGCCAGCAAATTTGATGTGTGTAACAGGATATATCTTTCTCTGACCTCATACCTAAAAACCAGAAATGTAATTATCTTGCTTTGGTCACAGAAATAGGTAATAAAATAAATGTATGGGATTGCAGCCTTACTCCTGTGAAAATAGATTCTCTAAACTGTTTCTCCCACTTGTAGATCTTTGCGAGTCTGGATCCATCCCTTCTGACGTAGAGAAGAGATTGCAGATGGAGTGGCCCCTTCAGGAACGATTGCTGCTCAGAGAACAGTTTCAGAAAAAGTTCAAGAACAGCACTTACTCAAGTAAGAGATGATGTCCCAGCCCCCAAAATGTATGGGTAGCTTGAACTTGGGCTTGAACCACGTAAGCCCTATAGCAGTTGTGTCAAGAGTTAATGGGAAATCTTGAACCCAAAACTTCTGATTTTTTTTTTCTTCCCCTGACTTTGCCTGTTAGCCATGAAGTAAAATCTAGAAATCATACACTCACGAGCCGATAATGACCTTTACTGTTCTGAGCAACTAGGAAGCCAGGGGAAGACACAGATACATTCCACGTGTGAGAATAAAATACAAAAGTATGAAGAGTAAATAATGGGGTGCTTGACTAGTTCAGTCAGTAGAGCCTGTGACTTTTGATCTCAGGGTTGGGGGTTCAAGCCCCATGCTGAGTATACAGATTACTTAAAAATAAAAATAAATCTTTAGGGAAAAAAGAGCAAGTTGTGAAAAACATTCACACATCGTCATCCATTCCATCTCTTCTCCCAAAAGCAACCCCTATTACGAGTTGCTGTACCATTAGACAGTGGAAGCCTGAGTCATACCAGACAGTGCTGGCCATCGAGCATTTCTCTCTTTTTCCTTCCACTGTGGCTTTGCAGACATAGAACTGCCTTGATGAACCAGGAATTTATTTCCATTCACTGAAACAGTTATCGAGTCTTCAGAATGGGATGATGTTGTCATGTAGGGCTTTAAAACAACTGAAACAAGCAATCCTTATTTAACTATGAAAAATATTTCTATCTGCAAGTTGATGTTTTAGACCCAACTAAAGGGATGATGTTGCCCCAGATCTCAGTTAAGGGAATAACCTGCTCGGATACCCTACAACTCTCTTTTGATTTTTGAAAAATAAATTATCTCATAGTTAATTTGAGTCACTCGGCATCTCTAAGAGCACATTGTTAGAAGTAGATTATTTGTCTTTGTAAGGTTTTACTGTATACTATCTGGATTTCAACATATCCAATGGGTTTTTTTTTTTAAAAGATTTTATTTATTTATTTGTCAGAGAGAGTGAGCACAGGTAGACAGAGTGGCAGGCAGAGGCAGAGGGAGAAGCAGGCTCCCTGCTGAGCAAGGAGCCCGATGTGGGACTCGATCCCAGGATGCTGGGATCATGACCTGAGCCGAAGGCAGCCGCTTAACCAACTGAGCCACCCAGGCGTCCCTCCAATGGGCTTTTTAAAATATTTTTTATTTATAAAGTACAGAAAAGATGTGACACCTAAGAAATCAGAAAATGGTTTACATGCTAATAGATAATGTAGTCCTCTAAATTATTTATTGTATTTTAAAGGGGAAAGGTGAACAACTCTGACACTTTAATAACATGATCTATGATTGAATGGAATTTTGCATAACGCAGGGCCGTCTCAATCCCATGAAGGGAATGACAAAAGTACAAGAGACCCATAGCAGTAAGCCATCACCTATAATAAATCATTACGATACAGGTCTGCTAAGAGAGGACTGCCTGGTATTAGGTAATCTATTGATTTCTACTTTATTTTGCATCATGTTAAATGTTATACCAGTTTATCAGTTTCCTACCTTACATAGTCTTTCTGGAATCCACATCTTACCCTGCCTCTGGGACTAGGACCTTCATAGTTCCTACACCAGAAGAAAATTCCTTCACTAACTATGTAAGTAGGTCATTATAACTGCAGCCATCCTGTTGGCTAAAGTATTTATTTATTTTTTTAAATTATGTTATGTTAGTCACCGTACAGTATATCATTATGGCTAAAATATTTAACAAATATGGATAGTTTATTTATATTCGGAAACGTTTGGCTCCTGGTTTGAAATTTTTCATTTAAACATACATGTCTTAGAAACATAGATAGGAATGTACTGTGTTTAGTGTAGACACCAACTCATTATAGGGAGAAGTATCTCAGAAGCCTGTAGGTGTTTCCACACATTGTTCTGCCCTGATGGCTGAGGTTGGTAATGCCTGAGGAGCTTGAGCTGGCATTGTCCAATGGAAGAGATTGCAGAAGTCTGTGGTGGCAAGGACAGTCACTGTCCTTAAATGTGTCTATCACGGCACTGACTAATTGCTTAGTCAGTGGCCTACACCCTTAAAACAGGTGTCCTAGAAGATAAAGGTAAATTTTCCAATTATACAACCCATTGGATGATGGGTTTCTCTTAGGTAGAAGATGACAAAAACATTTGTCACGAGACTATAACCTGTGTAACCCTGTTTAGGTAGGAAAAGGAGGCAATGTTACAGATGTAATTCTGGGTGTGACTTAGGAAGAAACTTCCTTATTCAAATACTTAATGAGCTAATTCTTTGCTCTCCTTCTCCACCTCTCTCCTGCATGACCTGAATCCTCCGCCTCCATCACCCGCTCCCACACTGAAAGTGGACACATTTAAGTAAACAGACGTGGCATAACCCCAAGGAAAGCATCAGTGCCAGTTTTAGTGTGTCCTTTAGATTATCCTTGTCCCAGGGATCTTTCCACCCTCTTGTACAATAAGGGTAATGATTGGGAATTGGAAAATTAGCTGTGAGTTTTCTTTTCTTTTTAATTTTATTTTTTATTTGTCAGAGAGAAGGAGAGAGAGAAACAAGCAGGGGGAGTGGCAGGCAGAGGGAGAGGGAGAAGCAGGGTCCCCACTGAGCAGGGAGCCCACTGCGGGACTCGATCCCAGGACCCTGAGATAATGACCTGAACCAAAGGCAGATGCTTAATGGACTGAACCACCAAGGTGCTCCTTAGCTGTGAGTTTTCATATTGTTCTTATTTTGAGGACAGAGTAGGCTGACTGGGTTGGTTTTTTTTAAACAGTAGATTCCAACTCAGTAATATTTAGCCCTTATTCTAGGAGATGTTACTATTATGCTGTAGGAAGCATATAATAGGATTTTAAGCCATATAAATTCCAAGTGCGTTTGGAAAAATGAAATAGACAAAGAGTCAAGTATGAGTTGAATCAATACTCTGAAATGCAAGCATTCTAGGTTTTTTGAAAATGCCACAGAGAGACTAGGTAGTGACAGTCCCTAATATCTGTGAAGGTATTTATGGTTCACAGTGGGTTTTGATCCATGTCGTTTCTACCTCGGTTTTGTGAGTAGACACCTCTTGGTGCTAGTTCCAGGATCGTGGATCCGTGGCTGAGGCGGGGCAGACAGCCTCCGTCACCAGATTACACAGTCTGTAAGTGGGAGAGTGTGTCCTGGAGCTCAGGCCTTGGGATTCCTGATCCGGGAAACTTCCTGCAGCGTGGTTTCGCAGTATGAATGTCTAACCTGGAGCTGTGACAGGACAGTCGAGTCACCCTTTACAGCAGGCTCTAGTGATGACGCTGCCATCAAATAGCTCTGTGGCCTTGGGCAAAGCACCTCCTTTCCTTGGGTGTCAGTTTCCTCCAGGGAAAATGAGGGTGGCAGTTTGGGGGGAACTCAGCAGTCCCAAGGCTCTGTGCCTTCCCAGCTGTGGCTCAGGGTCCAGTAGAAAGCTGGGCCACAGGACTGGAGAGCTTTTCCACCCTGTTGTCCGTACCTGCGTGATGACAGACAGGCTCTGCAGAAGTGGGTGACACAGCACACAACTAACACACGTCAAACGACTCGCGAGGGATGTTCCTGCCTGCCAGCCTCCACCGGCAATATTACACTGAGGGTCGCTCTACTACGCTTGCCCAGTAACTCACTTAGATTGTTTTAAACGAAGAGAGCTCAAGAGTGGATCTCCAGTAAACAAATAACTCTAAGTATACATGAAAATTACAGGCTTATTGTGCATATGATACCCAACTTGAAGATGATATTCAAACGGACATCGTAGCCACCCTCAGTAGTGACTTTAGACTAGCTGACGGTTAGAAAAGCTGAGTTCAAAAGTTCCCAAATCTTTATGGCACTTAAGTGACTCTAATTTTTTTTAATTTTTTTAATTTTAAATTTATCTTACCTAGCCCCATGTAAATACCTAAGAGTTTCAATTATTAAGTTGTTAGGTCCAAGAACCTACTAGTAATAGTTCTTGTTGTGTCCAACAAAGTTGATGTTTCCCTTGCGCATCTAAAGGATCCTGTGGTGCCTGTGTGAATAAGCTGCTTGGTTGAGTTTGAATTTCAGAAAAACTAACTTTTTTTACTGTAAGTATTTCTCCAATATTGCATAGACATAGAGTAAAAATTATTCCTCTTTTATCTGAAGCCCAAACTTAACTAGTTGTCTGTATTTTCATTTGCTAAATCTGACAGCTGTGTGGCAAATTTCTTGAGGCTTGCCAGGATGTCTTGGCACGTAGTTTGGAAACCACAGATCTGTTGCCCTAGGCCAATTTTTTAATGTCAAATTTTACTTATTTAAGATTAATAAACCTAATACATGAATTTTCCAAAAAAATGTTTTAAATATAGTTAAACTTACCAAAATATTTTGTGACTGAGTTTGTGAGCAGAGATGTTTCAGTTATGAACAGTGTGGCTTATGTTGACTAATGACTGACTGTCTGGCCTGGGCTTGAGTTCCTCTGAGGTCATTTGAACAAAACGTGAGGGCCAGACCAAAGTTTCTGATACTTCACATGGTTCAGCATGGAAAGTTGAATCAACAGTTGAAGTAAATGAAGTCCTATTGATTTTTAATTATTTAATTTGCCTGTCCAATTTTTGTCTCGTATTTATAATTATAGTCGTCACTCATTAGGACTATAATTCCTTCAGTTTAACAACCAAAATAGTAATTTCGCTGGAGAACAAATCTAGAGGCCTTCAATATTGTAGTGCTGACCCAGCCATTAAATTGCAATATTTTTCTTCTAGAAAGCTCCGTGGATATGCTGTATTCTTTTGCAAACTGCTCAGGACTGGACTTGATCTTTGGGCTAAACGCTTTACTACGAACAGCAGATTTGCAGTGGAACAGTTCTAACGCTCAGTTGCTCCTGGCCTATTGCTCTTCCAAGAATTATAACATTTCTTGGGAACTAGGCAATGGTAAGTGCCCCCAGGAACATTTTATTAGCAAGGAGATTCCCCTTTGGCTTAGTTGTTCCTATTTATGACATTATTTTAAATATTATCAAATATACTTTTGGCTCGGCACACTTGCAGCAGTGCTCAACAACGCAATTTTTGGAATTGCTTATGGCAGAACACTCCTTTATATATCCTGGAACCTATTGTGAATCCTAGTTTAAGTTATGCTTGTGCTGAAGACAACTGGTTGGATATAGACTATTCCCCAAGTATCCATTAGTTTAATAGTAAGTTTAATAATAATAATAAGTTAATAATAAGTTGTAATACTCCCTCACACTTTAGTAATGTCAATTGCATTTGTGTTTAACTGAAATATCTTTTTCATAATGCAGGGTTTTCCTTTTCTTGCCTTTGAATTCTTTTTTTTTTAAGATTTTATTTACTTATTTATTTGACAGTGAGAGAAGCAACACAGGTAGGAGGAGTGGGAGAGGGAGAAGCAGGCTTCCCACTGAGTAGGGAGCCTGATTCGGGGCATGATCCCAGGACCCCGGGATCATGCCCTGAGCTGAAGGCACATGCTCAAGGACTGAGCCACCCAGGAGCCCCTTGCCTTTGAATTCTAAGTTTTTGTAACTGGGAAATGTTTTTGTGCTTTTATATGCCATTTTAAGTTTGTTTTCAAATACAAAATTCTTAGGTACGTGACTACCTTGAGAACTGCTGTCTTTCAGAACCTAACAGTTTCCGCAAGAAGGCTGGTATTTTCATCGATGGATTGCAGTTAGGAGAAGATTTTGTCAAGTTGCATAAACTTCTAGAAAAAACCACTTTCAAAACTTCAAATCTCTATGGTCCTGATGTTGGCCAGCCCCGAGGAAAGACTGTCAAGATACTGAGGAGGTAGGAACTAGAGAAAGCAGAACTACTCTTTGTAAAAATAGTATTTCTCTCTGGTGGAGAATTTTCAATAGCCTGCCTCTTATTAAACCATTTGCACCAAAGCAGATGTTTTCCCAAAAGAGGAGACATTGACAGGCTCTGAATACCAAGGATCCGAGGGCCAGTGGAACCTACAATACAATTTGTATCAGAGTTAGGAAGTTTGTGTTTGCCTGAAGCTAAGGCAGTAACCAGCCCATTTCTAGGAAATAAAACCCTGTGCATATGAAGATTAAGTAAAGGTCATAATAGACTTTTTCTTCTAGTTTCCTGAAGGCTGGGGGAGAAGTGATTGACTCGGTCACATGGCACCAGTAAGTACATCTCCTGCTCTTACGCTATGAAGCTAGTGCTAGTTTTACTTACTACTTAGCTTCAAAAAATTATTTCCATTTAACTGCTAATTGACATAGTTCAAGTAAGAAACAAATAATCTCTCAAGCAACACTGTACTAGTCTTTTAATATTAGTAAAACAAAAATTTAAACTTTATTTTAAATAATGTGGTGGTTTCTATAAGATCAAGGCACACTATCATTGAAATCATGAAGCGGATAAGTAGCTAAAATCAATGTGCTTGCCGAAGGACAGGTAGCCTACAAGCACCTGCACCTCCAGTCTTTTCAAGAGGAATAACTGAGGGGCGCCGGCGGGGCGGGTGGGGGGGGGTTCAGTCCGCTAAGCCTCTGCCTTCGGCTCAGGTCAGGATCCCGGGGTTCTGGGATCCAGCCCACGTCTGGTTCTCTGCTCAGCGGGGAGCCTGCTTCTCCCTTCTACCTGCTTCACCCCTTGCTTGCACTCTCTTTCCCCCTCTCTCTGTCAAATAGATAAATAAAATCTTTTAAAAAACGGAAATAATAACTGCTCCTCTTCCATCTTGGTCTCCTCTTGCTGGAATTGCTGCCTTTTAAAGATACTCATGCGTGTACCAGCGGGGTGGGGAGAGGTCGGAGGGAGAGCCAGAGAGCCGGTTAACTGAAGAGCGGGAAGCACGGTTTGCTATTTTGTTCTGAATATTTTCTGAATGACTTAGCTACTACGTGAATGGACGAATTGCTACCAAAGAAGATTTCCTAAACCCTGATGTGCTGGACACTTTTACTTCATCTGTGCAAAAAATTTTCCAGGTAACAGCTTTTTTTTTTTTTTTCCCTAAAGGAGAGTGATCCATTATCTCTAGGGGATATGGCCCAAGACCCTCAGCGGATGCCAGGAACCACAGATAATATCAAACCCTATAAATACTCTTTCCTACAGGTACCTTCCTATGATAAACTTTGATTTATAAATTAGGCACAGTAAGAGATTAACAACAATAGTAATAAAACAGAACAATTTTAATAATATACTATAATGGAAGTTACGTGAATATGGTCTCTCTCCAAACACCTTATTGTACTGCACTCACTCTTCTTGGGACATGTGAGATGAGAAGATGCCTCCGTGATGCGAGGAAGTGAGACGCACGACAGACGTATTGTGACATGGCCTTAGGCTACCAGTGACCTCCTGGTGATAGGTCGGAAGGAGGGCCATCTGCCTCCAGACCACAGCTGACCACAGGTGACAGATACTGCCGAAGGCCAAACCACGGATGAGGAGGGACATCCATGAAGCCACTTTTTATTCCGCGGTCTCGCCGATTCTTCGTTCCATCCGTAGACACGGTTCTATGTTTTCCTTGACTCACTCACCTTCAGTCCCCTGAGCATCAGGCCTCACCCATGTGTATTGATCAAACATTAAAAACACTTCCAGTAGCCCTTTGGTAGAATTAACTCTCCAAGGCCATAGGAAGGGGATGATTTAAACTCCTTCCACACTGAGTATTCTAATAAAAGTAAACTGCCCGAGACCTGAGTGCCCACAAACATGTTCTGTAACCGTATTGGACAGCTCGGTCTGGGAATACAAGGTTTTGAACGTCATTAATCTGCAGCACCACAGCTGGCCGGCTTGTTCGCAGATATAACGGGGACTCTCCTGTCCACAGGTTGTTGAGGAGACCCGACCCCACAAGAAGGTTTGGTTAGGAGAAACGAGCTCTGCGTACGGCGGGGGGGCGCCCTTGCTGTCCAACACCTTTGCGGCCGGCTTCATGTGAGTGCATCGGTACCACCGCGGGACAGGCTGCGACGTCCTCCCGGCCCTTTATCAAACAGCTTCTGCTGGAGCAGCTCATCAGCCAAAAAGCTGATCCAAGACGGTTTCTATGGCTGAGACCCATAACTCATGCCAGATTTTGCAATAACATGTTTGCTCATGTTTGTTGGACATCTCGAACGGGTGTCCCAAATTAATCACTGTATGAATGAATTGCTGTAGAAGTGCTGTTCCTTAATTATGGCCCATAAATACGCCAAGGGTTCCATCCTCTGAGAGGGATCGTCAGAGTGCCTCTCGAGGTTTGAGTCTGAGAGGGATCCTTAGTGTACCTGTAGCTCTCTTCACAGATTCCCAAGGCGCTTAGAGTCTGAAGTGTGAGGTCACCCCAGGGGAGCCACCAGTGAGTTTGAAGACTTAACTAAATCACCCTCATCATCCAGCCACCACAAACTTGATGCCTTTAAACAACTGGTTTACTCACATTCCTTAACTCGATAAACGGTCTTAATCAGTAGTTCTATATCCTCACACAGAGACTTTTTCTTGTTCCCCTCCTAACCTCATTCCTGTGAATCCAGAATAAAGAACAAATCCTTTTATCTCTTGGGGCCATGAGGAGGAGAGTTAAGAATCAAGATGTTTGTCTTGCTGTTAGCCGAAGATGGAGGGTGTGCAAGGAGATAGTCATGAAAGTCTAGGTGTGATTCTACTTGCTTTATGTTTTACTCCTGGTGACTACAAGCTGCCTTTTCTTCTTCAACATTTTTTTCCTCACGTGGGCCTGGGAGTGGGGAGGTGGGGAGAGTATCCGGCAAGATGGAGAGTCAGTGAATTCTCACCTGTAGGGTGAGAATTTGTCCACTCTGCTTTGCAGATGTTTTCTTACCCTGAAAGAAACTCCTGTGGCATATTAATAGTATTCTAGGGTTTGCTATCATGCTCAGGTGTGGCAACATGCGAGGGGAAGGGCAGTCTCCATTTCATTGGAATGGCTTGTTTATAATTATTAGCACTTTTCTGACTTCCTGTCAATTCCTCCCACATAGATGAATCTTCAGAATAGCGTGTAATTAGAACTGAGTTTTTTTGGTTTCCAAACCTGAAGCGAGCTGGGCCGCACTCTGTTCCAGGTGGCTGGATAAACTGGGCCTGTCGGCCAGGATGGGCATAGAAGTGGTGATGAGGCAAGTGCTCTTCGGGGCTGGAAACTACCACTTAGTGGATGAAAACTTCGAACCTCTCCCTGTAAGTAACCGTCGTCTCCCCATTGCCGCGATAGCCTGGAGTACACCGAGCACCCCTGGTACCAACCCCCAGGAACAGTCAGTCCTTTGGGTAATTCAGCGGGTAGCCAATCCGCGGAATGACGAATTGGAGGAAACCTTAGTGACCATCGGTTTTCATACTTGTGTGTCCCAAAAGAAGAAACTGAGAGGCAGGATAGTGTTTTTAATTTGGGCCACTTGGGATGTAGTATGGAATTTTAAAATTCAATTTAATTTTATTTTATTAAAGACTTCATTTATTTATTTATTTGAGAGGGCGCGGGCATGGAAGGGGAAGGAGCAGAGGGAGAGGGAGAATCTTGGGCAGACTCCACATTGAGCGAGGAGCTGAGGCGGGCTCTGTCTCACGACCCTGAGATCATGACCTGGGCTGAAATCAAGAGTCAGACGCCCACCTGAATGAGACACCCAGGCCCTCTACAGGTCTTTTCTCGTTTGATTTGCATAGCCGTCCTGGAAGCTGGCAAGGCAGTGTCTTAGATCCATTTTTCAGATGAGGAAGTTCAAACTGAGACAAGGTTGGTCAAGGGGAGGTCACACAACTGTCCCATGTTACTCTAGAATCCCAGGCAAATCCTAGCTCTGAGGCCTGAATGCTTCCCACTCTAACAGTCGCCAAACCACACTGAAGTTAGATCTCCTTTGTAAACACTTAATTCATTCTACTCCTCTCCAGTGAACGAAAAATTTGAACGTAAGCAGAGAAACAAAATGTGATTGCCCTGTTGAGTCTACATTTCCTCAGCGGAAGAAGGAAGATTTGGGGTATAAACTGAGTAGCGTTCTTAAAAAAAAAAAAAACAAAAAACAAAAAAAAAAACCAGACACACAATTTTTATTATGGAAAGTTTCAAAGTAAAGAGAAAAGCATATAAATCTCCACTCGTGTTTAATCTCTAGTCCTCCCCACTCCCCACCTCCCAGCCACTGCATCACTTTCAAGCTAATCTCAGCTGTATCACCGTATCCGAAATAAGTCAGTGTGTATCTCCTTTACACAAACATAAGATATTATCCTACTGTACAGTACTCACACTCAACTCTCAGTATCACGGAATGTTTAGTGAGTGGGTGTTGCACATTTTCCTTATCGTCTCAAGTGTTTTTAGTCGTGGGCTCGTTCACATCAGAATACAAACAAGGCCCATATGTTGCATTTGACTGAAATATCTCTTAAGTCTGTTGGTTTGCAAGTTTCCCCTCCCATCCCCTTTTCTGTCCTGTGGAATTTGCTAATTAAAGAAAGGTAATCTTTTCTATAGTGTTTCCCACATTCTGGATTTTGCTAAATTCATTCTCGTGGTATCCTTTAGCAAGTTCCTCTGTTTCTTGTAAACTGGCAGTTAGACCTAGAAGCTTGAGCTCATTCAGATTTTTGGTTTTTGTTTTGGTTTGCAATAATTCTTCACAGGAGATGTCACATGCTTCCCACAAGAGGCACGTAATGTCTGGTTGTCCCTCTCTCGCTCTCCCTCTCTCCCTCTCTCTGTTTTTTTTTTATCTTGATAGCCAGTAATGACCATTGCCTCATCCATTACTTTACTTAGGAAGGGGGCTTCTAAAGTTCTAAAGTTATTTTAAAGCTGCCTGGCTGACTCCGTTGATGGAGCGTGTGACGTTCGAGCCCCATGTTGGGTGTAGAGATTACTTAAAATTTTTTAAAAATCTTAAAAAACGGAAATTATTTTAATCTCTTAAACTGGTAGACAAAGACTTGCCTTTGTGTGTGTGTGTGTGTGTACATGTGTATATCTAAAAGTTCTGCTTTGAGCTTTGCTTTGAATTCTTGGATGATAGACAATAAAGAATATTTAAACTCCTTCAGCAATGAATTATTCTTTTTTTTTAAGATTTTATTTATTTATTTGACAGAGAGAGACCACAAGTAGGCAGAGAGGCAGGCAGAGAGGGGGAAGCAGGCTCCCCGCCGAGCAGAGAGCCCGATGCAGGGCTCGATCCCAGGACCCTGAAATCACGACCTGAGCCAAAGGCAGAGGCTTAACCCACTGAGCCACCCAGGTGCCCCAATGAATTACATTCTTGAGGTATATATCCTAGTGGTCATGGCCCTCTGAATTGTGCAGATATAGTCCTCCAATGATAAAAAGTAGCAAACAAGAAACTGCCTTCAGGTTCATGGTGGGAACCTGGATCAAAAAGATATAGTCATTTAAATACTCTAGGATAATAGACACAGTCTTTGTAGGATTAACTATTTGCTCATGCTATTTTTGTTAAATAAAGATATTTAAGTAAAGGTCTATTTTGGAGGGTGTCTGGGTGGCTCAGTCGGTTGGGGGTAAACATCTGCCTTTGGCTCAGGATCACAGGGACCTGGGATTAAGTCCCGCATTGGGCTCCTTGCTCAGTGGGGAGCCTGCTTCTCCCTGTGACACTCCCCCTTCTTGTGCACGCTCTCTCTCTCTCTCTCTGACAAATAAATAAACAAAATCTTTTTTTAAAAAATCTATTTTTATTCCTTCTCTACCCAACCACCACAACTAGGATTATTGGCTATCTCTTCTGTTCAAGAAATTGGTGGGCACCAACGTGTTTATGGCAAGTGTGAAAGGTCCAGACAGAAGTAAACTTCGAGTATACCTTCATTGCACCAATGTCAACCAGTAAGTGTGTGACACACCCTTTACCACTTAACGTTTCTTTCAGTAATAATGCTCTTCCTGATAGGATGATACTAAAATAATAATTCTAGTCAAAATAAAGCCACCCATGATTTCTGGTGAGTGGGAACTCTTGAAATACTGAGGACCCACCAGGAAGTAGGAGAATGGTTTGGATGGAAATTCTGAAAAGTGTCCATAGATCTAATTTTCTTTCTTGTTTTAGTTTTATCGTAAGGCTAGGAAAAGCTCCTATTTACATGGCTTATAATTTGAATTCCTAGGAACCCACAAAATTTGTTGTTTATTTTTAACCTCCCTAGGTTTGATTAGGGTTGGGCTGACTAGCTTCCTAGCAACTCAGCCTGACAAAGCAGCAAAGACCTCAGAATGTTCTCACCCAGAAAATGGTAGCATGAGGGGCAGCAGTTTCAATCGTGTGTTCAAATAGGCCCACGTTAGCTTTCTACCGTAATCATGAAAGGAAGGATAAAAAGAAGGCCCAGCATCATTACAGAGACTAATACTTAGTATCCATGATTATGTTTCTAATTGAGTTCATAATTGCTTAAGTTAGATAAATATTTTTAGGAAGTAATCTATTTGCTTTTAGCCCAAGGTATAAAGAAGGAGATCTAACTCTGTACGCCTTAAACCTCCATAACGTCACCAAACGCTTACAGTTGCCCCGTCATCTGTTCGACAAACCGGTGGACAAATATCTCATGAGCCCTTTAGGCCCTGATGGATTGCTTTCCAAGTGAGTAGTTTTCCTTTCTCATTTCAAACTTTTCACCAAACGGATCGGTATTTATCAGAATAGAGGGTGTTGCAAGGGAGGGAAAAAAAAAGTCAACTATTTCAAGTTCTAACAATTCCTAATATTCAGGAAGTTTATCTATGAATATTTATCAGTACACATGTAACTCACCCAGAGTCCAAAGCAGGAGGATATGAACACAAATTAGCAGTTATCTTAGGGAATAGCGTGCATTTCGAAACAATTTGATAGGTCAAGATGCCCTCAAGGCATTTAGATTATCTCCTCTACAAAAACTTACAATTCTCGGTAACGCAGTCACTAAAGCAAAATATACCTATGTTTTAATTGCTACTAAGGGTGTGGGGTCAGTATACATATTACACCACGTGAGTGGAGTGTGACTCTCTTACAGTGTGACGGTAGTGTTTTTATCTGGTTAGAGAAAGAAAGAAAAAAATGTCCAGAAATGTAGCTTTTCAGTGGATTATTTGAAGTCGGTTGTAGCACATTTTAGTTTTTAAAAGCCAGCCATTGGATATGTCTTATAAAAGACCATATTCAACAGAACACCCCAAAATGACCATGAGCCTTGAAGAGTCAGGCACCACAAACGTTTTAAGATTCTGCCCAATGCGTGTTGGAAGGAATGTTTTTCATCATGACTATTCTCACACTAGAGCATAAAAAATTAAGTTTACAAAATTCTCACCATCCTCTCCCATCTTTGCAACTGCTGAGTGAGGTTTTCAGTGATAATTAGCATCAGAACCTGAAAAAGAATAGTAAGCTTGCTTTCCCCAAAGACCTATATTCTGCAAACATAATTAACATTGGAACCTTATGTCTTCCCTGGGCTTCATTTGACTACAACTGTAATCATACAACCTCTAAAGGGAAAGAGGGGCACCCACAAATGTCCTTCCATACATAGCCTTTGTAGACATCTTTAATGGGCTGCATGTGTTATAAAATACCATGGTTTACTTATCCATTTTCCTGCCATTTAAACCTTTTCTTCCCCTAATGTAAATAATGCATATTTGGTTAACACATTTTTTTTCTATTTGGGTTCTGACTTTTTAAAGTGGGTACTTTTGCATCTAATGCTGAAGTCACAGAATAATAGTTGTAGAGTTGGAAGAGTGTTAGATATTTTAGTCCAACCTTAGATGAGGCATTCAGGCCATTCAGCTCTGCTTGATTCTTGGCTGGATCAGGCTTGATCTGCTCTCCCAGCAGCCGTCCTCTCTGGCAAGGGGAACGTCTCTCTCTGCCTTTCGTCTGCCATTTTTAGTTCTGTCCTTGAGAGCAGAGGTCAGAAACTATGCCTCATGCCTGTGCACAAGTGGGTTTAGAGGGCTTTTTTCCTTTTTGGGGGGTAGGGGAGGTTGGCATGCACTCAAGGCTAATTTTTATCTTTACTAAGTCGTCAATATTTAAAAATTGATAACGAAGAAAATGTCTGGATTTCTAGCTTTTCTTTAAAAACAGATATTCTAGGGACACCTGGGTGGCTCAGTTGGTGAAGCAGCTGCCTTCGGCTCAGGTCATGATCCCAGCATCCTGGGATCGAGTCCCATATCCGGCTCCTTGCTCAGCAGGGAGCCTGCTTCTCTCTCTCTCTGCCTGCCACTCTATCTGCCTGTGCTCGCTCGCTCTCTTTCTCTCTCTCTCTCTCTCTCTCTCTCGGACAAATAAATAAAATCTTTTAAAACTAAATAAATAAAAATAAAAACAGATATTCTAGGGGCACCTGAGTGGCTGGCTGTCAGTTAAACATCTGACTCTTGGTTTAGGCTCAGGTCAGGTTCTGGGGTCCTGAGTTGAAGCCCCGTGTCAGGCTCCACAGTCAGCAGGGCGTCTGCTTGGGATTCTCTCTCCCCCTCTCCCTTTGTCTCTTCCCCCCCCAAATAAATATGCAAATCATTAAAAAAATTTTTAAAACAGATATTCTAGGAACTCTGGGCTTGTATTCCCAAACAGATGGAGTTGAATTGTGGTTGTTTAGTTTAGACAGGTTCTCCTTAGTCCCGCCATGACCCTGTTATCTCTGTGACCTTGTCCTACTGCACTTGCACATATAAATTACTTGGCTCTTGCGGGCACTTGAGTTTGCTACCCTTAATGAGAACAATGCCAAATACCTAATTTTCTCCAGAATAGCTCCAGTGTCTGCAGGATGATTAGATTGTTCTCTCCAGACTTAATGTGCCCAATTTCTTCAATGATTCTTCTCTTTGCTGTATTTATCAGAGCCCATTGCATTCTGGTCACATATTTCATGCTTAATAATGGAAAATTGGTGAAATTGTGGATAATGTTTTATTACCTCAAGTTCTCTTTAATGAGGATATATCACTTATACTTTTCTCTCTTTTAAAGTGTTGTAAAAAAATAAAATAGGGGTGCCTGGGTGGCTCAGTGGGTTGGGCCTCTGCCTTCGGCTTGGGTCGTGGTCTCGGGGTCCTGGGATCGGCCCCGTGTCAGGATCCCTGCTCAGCGGGGGGCCTGCTTCTCCCTCTCTCTCTGCCTGCCTCTCTGCCTACTTGTGATCTCTCTCTCTGTTAAACTAAAAAAAAATCTTTAAAAAAATTAATTAAAATAAAATAAAATGTTGCAAAAGTAACCCAGATTAGTTTGCTGAGTGTTCATCTGCACACTTGCTCATTCTAATGACCTCAGAGGGTTAAAAAATGATCTTTTTTAAAAATTGTGTTTAGTTGAACAACTTGTGTAGTGTCTACAGAAGGTCCTGCGTAGTAAGCGTTTAGTAAATATTTGAGGGAATATATCTTTAACATAAAAGCAGTATTTTATATTTATCTCAGATAAATTTTGCCCAGCAAAATTTTGCTAATTCCTTTCAGCTCTGTTTCATCTGAAACTTGGCAAACATGTCTACTATTCCTTGTCACCATGTTACTAACTTCAAAATACGAAACAAGATACTACCCTCGAGAAAATCCTACCGATTTACCCAGCCCAACACAGAAATAATCCACTGCTTTAAGCTTATTCTCAGTGTATTGATACTACCTTTAGCTACTTTTACAGTTGATTGAACATGTTGCCAGATGGTCTTGTGTATTATCTTGCCCGTATTTCATCATCTGAACCCTAAACACTGTTGATGGACAATGATGAGATTACCTTTAAGCTCTGTGGCCTGTCCTAAAGCATTCCTGCAGCTTTCTTTTTTCCCCTGCAACTTTTTTATGTACCCTTGAAAATGGGTCTCAAAATGTGTGCAGAACAGCTCTGACTACTGGCATTTAGACGTATTTTCAAGGCCTATTTTTGTTTGTGGTTTCCTGATGATGGTCATGGTCTGTCTTTCCCCATCCCTTCTAAAAATGGGTGTGATGTAGGCACTAAAACAACTCACGCACGAGTGCACCGAGTGTAAATGCAGGGCGGGCTTCATCGGCCCTGGCACAATCATGTTTATCCTCTTCCATCTGCAAGCACAGAGCCCAGAGCTGGGCAGCTAACCAAGGTTAAATGGAAACCAGTTTTTCTGCGGACTGATACTTAGTGAAGATAGAGTTTGAGAGATTTTTAAAGATGAGAATTAAAATAATTCTAAATTGGAAACAACCAAATGTCTAACACTAGACAATTACTATCCTAATACGCTCACACAACGGGATCCTGTACAGCCAGCTGTTAAAGTGATGCAGTGGGGGTATGTGAGCAAATATTAGGATGTGCTCAGGGAAAAAGAATCAAGTTTTAAGAGACCATGTACTGTATGCCTGTTCTTGTTTAAATGAAAATATGAGTATATATACATAAAAGAGATGAAGAGAGATGAAGGAATATATATATCAAAATATTAAAAATGGTCATGATGAATTAGCAGGTTACTTTTGTTTTATTTGTCAGAATAATGATAATGACAGATAATACTTTTGCAGTACTCGCTATATGCAAGGCACTCCTGTAAGTGATCTACAAGTACACATGTATTACGTATATGACATACCTATAAGTCTGACATTAACCAATTTTCAACAATAAAATTTTTTCGTTATGTAAAAAGCACTTGAGAAAAAGATCATAGAGATGTAAGCATCATTTAGAATTATGGGATTAACTACAGTGGAACTAAAAGCAGACTAACAGTTTTCTTTTTTTTTTTTTTTAAGATTTTTTTTTTTTTCCCCAGAGTGAGCAAGCACAGGCAGACAGAGAGGCAGGCAGAGGCAGAGGGAGAAGCAGGCTCCCTGCTGAGCAAGGAGCCCAATGTGGGACTTGATCCCAGTACCCTGGGATCATGACCTGAGCCGAAGGCAGCCGCTTAACCAACTGAGCCACCCAGGCGTCCCAACAGTTTTCTTTATAAGCCCGTGTTTGTATTGGATTTATTTCTGTGAGCATGTATTAATTTGATTTAAATAATAATAAATATGCACAAAAATAACACTTGTCCTTAAAATATTTTTCACATTTTTTGGACTCAGTTTTGAATTTGAATTCAAAGAAAACATACATTTTTTTGGAATCTGTGGTTTAGTGAAACAATTATTTTTGTTTCACTCCAGCAATATGCAATCTTCCAAAATATCTTAACAACATAAGCTATGCAAATGAATGCATATCACCCCAGGGAATGGGGAGTTAGAGGGTTTAGGGACACAGTTATGAGGAGGAAATTTCATTGCCATCTTTAATGTTAAATTTGTGAAATTTACTTCCGTTCTGAATCTCTATTTGCCTTTTACAGGAAGTTTTCCTGTTATTTACCATCAGATAAAACTGCCACAAATCCAGAAGTTACATCAAGTTTATTTTTTTCGTACCTCCGTCATAGTTCCTCCTATAGATTCTGTGTGTGCCATTTTCTGTAATGGGCCAGCCAGTCAGTATTTCAGGCTTTGCAGGCCATATGGTCTCTGTCACAATGACTCAGCTCTCCCCGTGTAGCTTAGAGATCATCTGGGTCAAATATTTACCCGATATAGCAGTGAAGCACGAGTTCTATAATATAAGCTATCACACATTTTTTTGGTCTTAAAAAGACATCAGGACTTTTGTAGAGAAGGTGGAGCTCCCATAACCGGCCTAACTTGGGTGTGTCTCTCCCCTTTGCAGATCTGTCCAGCTCAATGGCCGAACTCTGAGGATGGTGGATGGTCACACCCTCCCGGCTCTGACAGAAAAAGCTCTCCGTCCAGGAAGTTCACTGGGCTTGCCAGCTTTCTCTTATGGATTTTTTGTGATAAGAAATGCCAAAGTTACTGCTTGCCTCTGAAAATGAAAGGCATACACTAGCCCTGAGATAGAACTTTTCGAGTGTATTTATTGGTGAGAGGAAAGCAGAACCCAAGCTACAGGAAGGCAAGGAGGTGCCTGACAATCAGCTGGTGGGAGCTCCACAGACCCTGGGACACTCTCCGTGCATGGCCCTTTGTTCCAAGTAGACCACTGCTAATGACACCTTGTGCCAAACACTTGCTTAGTGCTTTGCGTGTTCTATTTTTATTTAAGGGCATTAAAAAGGTATATGGACGCTCCCAATACAGCCAGAAGGCAAGTAAGTGAAGGCTATATGATTAATTTTAAGAAAGTGCTTAGTTGTTCTTATCTTTAAAAACAGTTATTAAAAGATTGCAGAATTCCTTATTCTGTACGTTGTCTCTATGGGAAGAGTTTACTGCTACAATCTTCAAATTGTCCATAAATGAGAGACAGTCTCTTTTGCCTAAACATTCTACTAAAATCCTACTACCTAAAATTCAGCTGCTGCTTCTCTTCTCTCCGTTCTTTGTTGACAATACTGTGAGACACAACAGACAGTTAGAAGTGATAGTACAAAAAAAAAAAAAAAAACTAACTACAATTCAGAGGGACTGGATTATGTAAACATCAAGTGAAATTTTACAGTGACTGTAAATGAAATTGATTTGCCAGGAAGAGAAAATGTAACTCAATACATTATAGCCGCCTGTTAATGTTTACTTTTAATCTACCTTTAGTTCTTGTTTTAGTTGGGAAACTTTTGGCTGCAAGGAGCAGATGCAAATGGCTTAGAACATCAGGACTTTTATAAACCTACATAACAAGAAGTTCAAGTAGCGAGGGCTCAGGATGTCACCAAGGAACCAGGTCCCTTGCATCTCTCTGCTCTGCCACATTTAGTGTTGGCTTCAGTCGAAGCTGGTGGCATGATGGCTGGAGTTATTCCATGGATCCATTCAGACCTGGTGGCAGCAAGAGATGAGCAACTTTTCTGCCTCTCCTTCACAGACTTGAAGAACCCTTTCCTGAGGTTCTCTCAGCAAACCTCTCCTCATGTCTCCTCATGTCTTATTGGTCAGGAATGGGTCACACGGCCATTCTCCCCAGTCACTGCCAACATCATTGAAATCTTTATAATTGTCTCCTCATAATCTTTTGGAATGAGAGGGTTCTGGGAATTCTATGGCACTGACCACTATAGTTTTGTGCTTTTATCAGTGACAGAAGGAATTATTTTCACCTGTGTCTTAATTTTTAGAAATATAATTCTCTTTATATTTATGCCTGCTAGGAATATTGTCCCAATCAAATTTAAGTACATGTCTAAGGAGCTAAAGCCAGAACCTAGAGTTTGGATGTTTCAATACCCCTAAATTTTATATATAAGCAGTTTTTATATTTTCACATTTAAAATAAAGTAGTTTTATAACCTCAATATTGTATGATTATTCTTTTAATAAAACTTAAGCCTGAAAAAAACCCCTTAAGCCTACAGATCCCTACATTTACAAGCCTTATTTTCTTTTAGCACTGCTAACACCTGCTACCTTTTATAGGTCCTTGCCACCTCCCCTACTCAAGAGTTGACCTTGAAAAGAGATCTTCAGGTACACACAGTTTCCTCCTTTGTCATGTAGATTCAATCATGATCAAAGTCTTGTCCTATTTTTTTTCCCTGTCCCCTCTGCCACTTAACAAATTTAAAGCCTAATTTCTCATTGTATTATTATAATAATCTCTTAATTGTTCTCCCTGATTTTTTTATTTATTTTATTTTTTATTTATTTATTTTTTAAGATTTTATTTATTTGCCAGAGAGAGAGAGAGTACACACAAGCAGGCAGAGAGGCAGGCAGAGGCAGCAAGAGAAGCAGGCTCCCTGCTGAGCAAGGAGCCCGATGCAGGACTCGATCCCAGGACCCTGGGATCATGACCCGAGCCGAAGGCAGCGGCCTAACCAACTGAGCCACCCAGGCGTCCCTGTTCTCCCTGATTTTGCTTAAAATTCTTAAATGGCTCTCCAATTCTTATTGTCACAATAAGGTGCTCCATAACCTGGCACCTGCCTCTTTCTTCAGCCTCAACTCTTACTCTTGCCAAGAATTCTGTTCTCCCGGGAACCTGGCCAGCTCAGTCGGTTAAGCATCTGCCTTCCACTCAGATCATGACCTCAGGCTCCCGGCATTGAGTCCCACCACACATCTGACTCCCTGTTCAGCAGGGAAACTGCTTCTCCCTCTCCTCTTACTACCCACCCCCACCCCCAGCTCATGTTCTCTGTCAAATAAATAAATAAAACCTTAAAAAAAAAAAGTATCTGTTCTTCTGCCCCCACGTTGGTTGGGGGTCTGAACTTCCAGACCCCTGTACCTTTGGTGATGCTCCGTCTTCTGTTCCTCACCCAGACTGATCTAACTCTCTGTTCTTGGTGGCAAACTTTCACATTTATTAAGACCTTCTCGAACATCAGTTTCCACAATTCCCCTATCCTTTAAGGAGCTTTAGTCCCATTTTTTGTTCCTTTAGCGGTTGTACATTGACGATGGCACTTCTGGAGCATTTTAATTGTACCCTTTTATCTTTCTAACTTGACTCTAGGCGCATAAGAAAGAGGTACAATAGCTTAAGTCATCTTAGTATCCCCCCATGCTTCGTGCTTTGAGTCCTGTCTGGCACACAGCAGCAATAATCCCTCAGATGTTTCCTTAGTGACAGCAAAGAACACATTTGAAACTAGCCTAGGTATTTTGATTTTTAATACGCAGAATAAGTTAATGATATTTGAACCTCAGAAGGTATTGTCTGTTACCTTTAAAGGGTCTTTTAGAAATTATCTCTAATGAGGCTCTCCCCCCGAGGTCGAGGGCACCCAGCTGGAGCAGGAGGCGGCTCGGCGGCAGCACCGCCGGGAGGGTAAGGACATGCAGAAGAGAGAATGACCCAGAGGGACACGCTGGTGCATCTGTTTGCCGGGAGATGTGGTGGTACAGAAGGAGCTATTCTGACATGCCCAATGGAAGTTGTAAAAACACAGCTGCAGTCATCTTCTGTGACACTTTATATCTTTGAAGTTCAGTTGAACACCATGGCTAGAGCCAGTGTCAACCATGTAGTGTCTCCCGGACCTCTCCACTGCCTAAAAGTGATCTTGGAGAAAGAAAGTCCTTGTTCCTTGTTCAGAGGATTAGGTCTCAATTTAGTGGGGGTGGCTCCTTCCAGCGCAATGTACTCTGCTGCCGCTTACTCAAACTGCGAGGAAAAGCTGAACGGTGTATTTGATCTGGATTCTACCCAGGTGCACATGATTTCACCTGCAATGGCAGGCATTTACTGTACATTTCTCCCGAGAAAAGAGTGAGACCGTGTCATCTCATGCTCCCCATCCACAGTTCACTTCCTGTAGAAATATGGACTAACTTAAACCTCATTTTACTGCAATCACAGCGACCAACCCCATTTGGCTTGTAAAGATTTGGTTACAGCTTGATGCAAGGAACTGTGGAGAAAAGCGAATGGGTGCTTTTGAAGATATTCGTAAAGTGCATCGGAGAGATGGACTTAGAGGATTTTATAGGGCATGTCTGCTTCATATGCTGGCCTATCAGATGGTTATCCATTTTGTTATTTTTGAAAGCATTAAGCGAAAGCTACTGGAATATAAGATTTCTTCTACAATGGAAAATGAAGAGTCTGTGAAAGAAGCATCCGATTTTGTGGGAATGATGCTGCTGCCACCTCAAAAACTTGTGCCACAGCTATTGCATATCCACATGAAGTTGTAAGAACAAGACTACGTGAAGAGGGAACAAAATACAGATCTTTTTTTCAGACACTATCTTTGGTTGTTCAAGAAGAAGTTTGAGTCTCTTTACCGTGATCTAACAACTCATCTGGTGAGACAGATTCCAAACACAGCCATTATGATAGCCACCTCTAAACTGGTGGTCTGCCTTCTCGATGGATAGCAACTTCAAGCTGCTGCCCTATAAAGAGGGAAGACCAAGAGATTACAGTGGACCATGCAGTATCGAAGCCAGCATGGTGGACAGAAGTAAAACGTTTGGGAACATGTAACTACACCTAAGTGGAAGTTTGGTTGTAGGAATTAAAGTAATCATAACCACATTACTTGGTCTTTTTCGGTAATATGAAAAAAAAAAAAAAAAAAAAAACCCTAGGCTCCCTCTAAGAAAAAGCCTTTAGAAGCACACCTTTCTCCAAACTGCCATTTTCTCTACCATGTCCACAGGACACAGTTGCATTTTGTTGATTTATGGCAGAGTACAGTGTGTATTCCATAAGCACGCTTCCTGTCTTCTAATTGTATAAATATTATAATATTTATATGTATATGTATATATATGTATATGTATGTATAAATATTCCTGTCTTCTAATTGTATAAATATTATAACTATCCAAAGATAGTACTGACAGTCATAAATGTCTTACCTCTGGCTTCTGTGTAATTCATGTAAAATTGTAAAATAACAGGAATAAGTGAGACCCTTAGTATTACTTATCCATTTTCTTGAGAGGATCTGGGATATTTTAAAATTAATTATTTGGCATTAATAGTCACTAGTTTTGACAACTAATGAAACAATGTCAAAAGATCTTGCATATTTTTAGCTTTAAAATGTTTTGGTTTCCACTGCTAACAGGTGCTTGATGTTGAGCATGATGTGGACACTTAAATTGTTCATTAACATATCAAGCCCAGTGGTAATGGTTTGGGACAGAAGAAACCAGTGAAATGTTGATTCTTGGCCGTTTGAATAACTTGGGCACATCCTCATATCTGCCCTAACTTTACAATATGTGAATGAATGTGGTTGTCTAGTCAGTGACTCAGTAGTTACAAACTTGAATTATCATCTATCATACCTAGATATTTTCTTAAAGTGGAAAAAATTCACCACTTCTGAATCTGTCTGCCTTCACATTAGAAATTTGAAGCATTAAGTTATTTCCAGAAGATCAATATAGATTGCAGTTATTTTGTAGAGAAAATGGTAATTTTCAGCTTTGCCCTAATAGGTTTCTTTTTTTAAGGTGACATTATAAATATCTGGGGCAGTATAAACATAGAAGAGGGGCCCTCTGCTGTCTGATTGAGCAGGTAGTAATTCTAACTGATCACAGTTTTGTGAATGAACTGCTTTTGACAAGAAATTTATGTTATCCTGATTTCTTGAATGGTAAATCATAGAAAGACTCAAGTTAATTTAGATTAAGTTTCCTAACAGGATACAGCTTTTACATTTTGCTGTTGAGTTTAACTGTACCTTTTAGTATCTAAATGTATATATGTATGGCCCTTATGAAGACGTTTGCTGTTAATTTGTTAAGAGACTTTTGCTTACGGATGTTGCTATACTGGTGTATAAAACATCTACAATTAAACTCCAGTGTGGCACTCATTTCGGTATAGATGAACTGTACATTTTGTGCAATGGCTTTAAGAATGACTCTTTGTGAATGCACTTTGTGGCCTTTTTTTGGAGGGGATTGAGAGGAGATTATTCCATGTTGAGATTTTTTTTTTAAACACTGGTCATGTATTAGGCAGAAACCATGTTCAAAACATTTTTCCGGGTTTTAGATACGGTGTTTGGAAATCCTTAATAATATAAATGTTTTTGTACATAGAGTGCCTATGTACACTCTAATGCCCCTAACACAGAAAATTGTAGCATGTCACTGCAAGCTTTCTCTGCTATCACCGATGAAACACAGTGCCTCTTAAATTCCTTCACCTTCTTAACTCCTTATAATGAACATAACTGGATGCTTTTGAGGTGCTTTGATTGGGATTACAAAAATATTCCAATCTCTTTAGAGACCAAAGGCAAATTCAGTTTCATTACCTTTGGGATTATTCGTACCTTTTATGGTGAATTTTAGCTTTGACATTTATTGTGAGAAACATGCCAAAAAAAAAAAAATCTAGGGATTTCTAACTTAGATTTGTAGAGAAAGTCTCATTTATAGTGTCTGCCTTTTCAGGTGCCATTTATACTGCCTAATATAGTGCCATTTGCCTCGCAAAGAATTGTAAACATTAATTGTGTTGAATGTAAGACAGAGATTCTCCCTAATGGTAATGATCTCAGTACACCACAAATGATTAAGAATGCTATGAAAACCAGCAGCTATGGTACATCTTATTGTTTAGTGTTAGCACATTCATAATAAGTGTCCTTCAAGGATGAACATGTATTCTTTTCCTGTTTGTATTTACCAAGTAAAACTTATGTTGACCTTATATTCAGATTTTAAAAGTGAGTATTCTCTGGGTACTGGAAGAAAAGATCTTAGAGTCTTAGATTTTGTTTCTTTGTGCAACAACTGGAAAGAAGCAATGAAGCTTATTTTAGTTTTTGTTTTTTTTTTTCAAAGCACAATCTGCCATCGTTTACTTTATGTATGACAGATAATTTTAAAAAGAAAACTGTATATAAAAGTTGTATGTAAAGTTTGTCTCTGAAACACTTCTTTGGAGATTTTTTTAATTGATGCAAATGTTTAAAAAGAAAAACACATACTTAAAGCATTGAATTTTTTTTTAAAGATTTTATTTTTATTTATTTGACAGACAGAGATCACAAGTAGGCAGAGAGGCAGGCAGAGAAAGAGGAGGAAACAGGCTCCCCGCTGAGCAGAGAGGCTCCCAGGACCCTGAGATCATGACCTGAGGCGAAGGCAGAGGCTTTAATCCACTGAGCAACCCAGGCGCACCAAGCATTGAATTTTTTTTAAGCTGTGTTTTGTCATCTATTTTCTATCAGATGACTTCTTATTTCCAGTACAGAGATTGGCAGCACTCTTCAGATTTGTCTGTACTTTTATTACAGAATTTTATCAGGAAATTGAATTGAACTTACTCAAGTTAAAGCAGTAGATATTGAAAGAGTATGCTCATAGAGCAGCAGATAGAACTTTGGTACTAGTGGCTCATAGACAGTTCACTAAATTTCAAAGTCCAGATCTGAGAATTCCCGACCCTGTGACTGTGGGTGGAATACAGAGCTTTTGAATCCAGGAGGAAAAAAAAAAAAAACAACTATCACCAAAGCTTTGTCTTAATTTTCATTATGTATGAATTTTGTGGAACCAGCGTTACTAGATGGGGGTCACTAGTAATTTATTTGTAATTTTGAAACCAGGATAGAATATTGTTAGATTATTCAATCCAGCCTTTGTCTCCTAAAACCTAATGCCTGTTGTGGAATAGCATGACTGTACTGGGACCAGAGTGTTAAAAATAACGAGTATTTATTCTTTTACTGGAGTATAAGCATGTTGGCATTTTTAGATTTAAGTGACTAAAAATACTGATTTGAACTTAAAGAATTTAAGTGCTAGTAATCGATCTATCCTTTACTCTTCCAGCATTGCTCATGCCTGTCTTTCATTGTTTACATGCTCTTCTGCCCAGACTATTAGCACTGGAGGGACCCCTTTTGGGCTGATAAATAAAATAGTTGAGACTTTCTATCTACTGATCATGACTTAAACATTCCTTAGAATAAAGGTATTTCTGAATGATATAAATTAGAAGGAATTTTAATTATATGAAAATATTTCATACAATGTGCTAACTTTCTGCCCACTCTGTTCTCTTCTCCATCATGCACTTATATTTCTAGTTAATCTATACACTGCTTTTTATGCTACTCCTTTTAGAAACTGAAAATTCTAGTTTCACTCAGTTTTTTTGTTAATAAACACTTGAATGTATACCCTTCATATGTGAACAATTAAATTATGATCTATTAGTCATAGCTAAATAATCAACTTAAAAAGAAATGATATCTTTTGAACATTTATGTGAGATTTGCAATTCTTGCATTTTGTGTACATGGCTGTAAATTATGTGCATTTATTCAATTTATGTTAACTAGCTGAATTTTATTTGAATTGTTAAAATTAAAAAATTAAAATATCCTTTAAAAAAGTATCACTAATGAGCTCCCACCCATGGCAGATGATTACTGAAAAACTGGGGGCATAGTTATATGAAGAAAGGAATGCTCCTAATTATACATTAATGAACATTTTAAAAGATTTATTTATTCATTTGGGGGAGGCAGAAGGAGAAAGAGAATCCTGACGCCAACTCTCCACTGAGTGTGGAGATGCACACAAAGGCTCAAACCCAGGACCCTGAGATCATGACCTGAGCCTAAATCAAGAGCCCGCCACTTAACTGACTGAGGCATCCAGGTGCCTCTATATTAATGAATATTAAATGAATTAATATCAAGGTTTTAAATTTCCTTAGAGAAAGCTCTTGCTTGCCCTGTCAGTGAGATGTTTTGAGCCCACACCCTTCCATTGGTATTTAATTCGTCAAATACATTTACTTCCTCCAACTTATCATATTGGTTCCAATTTATTTGTGTCTTTTATTTTGGTCCCGTGGGTCACTTCATCTCCCGGTATCAGAAAATTCCGGGTCCTGCTGTGAAGCTGGTGTATTCAGTAATGGCACTCATTTTCCTTTTTTTTTTTTTTTTTTTTAAACTCTGATGTGTCTCATCAGCTGTTGAATCACCTCATTCTCATGACTGGTAAATCTTCTAATTATCCTTCTAACCAGAATTTTGATTACCAACAAAACTACTGTAAACACCCATCTGTCTTATCTGACAGTGCAATACAAAATCAAAGCTGGAGTGTTTAAAAATAAATAGAATGAGTAACTAGTGTCAACTGTAAATATCTTTAGTGATCTTTTAGAAAACGTTACTGAGGATGTGTAGACCAGCTCAGGCAGTGGATGCCTTAGAAAAACATAATAGCAATAATAATAATCCCTCTACTTGCTCCGTGTCCGGGTCAGACATTTGGGGTTTCTTTCAACAATAAGACACTCAGTCTTGTCTTTTTCCAATTTTATTCCATTCTCAATTTCACTGACATGGGTTGGAAAACCCCGGAGAAATTTAGATACTTAAGAATTTAACTGTATTTTTAAAAAACCTTTTCTATTCTTTGTCATTTTTATTATTACAATATTAAATGGCTATCAAATGTTGTAGCTTTTTATGACACCCTTGATTTCAATCAACTTTATTCTTTATTTTCACACATTTGACGTAGCCCCCTAGTTTTTTTTTTTGGTTTTGTTTTGTTTTTTTAAAGATTTTATGTATTTATTTGACAGACAGAGATCACAAGTAGGCAGAAAGGCAGGCAGAGAGAGAGGGGGAAGCAGGCTCCCCGCTGAGCAGAGAGCCCGATGCGGGGCTCGATCCCAGAACCCTGGGATCATGACCTGAGCCGAAGGCAGAGGCTTAACCCACTGAGCCACCCAGGCACCCCAGCCCCCTAGTTTTCAACCGATTTTTAGGTTAACTCTTTTGGAGCGGGGATAGGTTACTTTGTTAAATCCAACCTACCTATTTATTTAGGTTGCCGCAGACCTTTCAAAGGACACCACCAAGGCTAGTCTATCCCGTCTGCGGCGCTTTAGTAAGGCAACCTTGCATATTATTTTCAAACACATTCTAAAAGCTCTTCTACATCTAGTAAATCACACACGAACGCAGCAGACCAAGTTCCCCACTGATTGTCTTTAGGTTCCCTAAACATTTTTTATCACGTCACGTCAGTCACCACGCGGCACTTCGGCTGCGGACGCCGCGCTCCGGGATCTGTCTCTGTGCAGAGCACCCCGCGCTCCACGCAGTAGTTCCCCACGCATTTAAGCCTCTTAAGGGGCGCTCGGTGGGTTGAGCGTCTGCCCTGGCTCAGGCCCCGATCCCCGCGTCCCAGCATCCAGCCCCGCGTCGGGCTCCCCGCTCGGTGGGGAGCCTGCTTCTCCCTCGGCCCCTCCCCCTGCTCCCTCCCTCATCCTCTCTCTCTCTCAAGTAAATGCATAAAACCATTTTAAAAAAATTAAAAAACGAAATGGGAGTCCCACCTGCATAAGTGCCCCTCGCGCAAAAAGGCCACTTCTCTGTGCCAGTCACCAACGAACCCCGCCGGCCAGAGCCGACAGAAGTGCCGATTCTTGGAAACAGGCCCCAGAAGCGCCGCGGTGCTGGGCTCAGCCTCCCTCCTGGGTCGGCGTCCGACGCTGGGACTGTCCGAAGAGGCCTCGGGGACGGCGGACTCAGGAAGCAGGGGCGCGACATCGGGGACGGTGCGGGGACGGCACAGTCACGGCTCGTTGCCGAGTTCACCGCGGCGCGCCCCGGGCGCTCAGGCCCCCGGTCGGACGGAGCAGCGCACGGGGCGCCTCTCAGAACCGTCCTTTCCTGTCAGCCTCTCTCATTCTACCGCTCTTTGAAGATTTTTCTCACTCACTCGTCAGAGAGACGGAGACGGCGCCACCAGGGGCGGCGGGCGGCGGGCGGCGGGCGGCGCCGACCCCGCGCGGAGCATCAAACCTCAGGTGCCCGCCTGCGCGAACAGCCTCCCTCCGCCCCGAGCACGGTTTTACCTCACACTCGAGCGCTCGGGGCCTCTTCGCTCCACCGGGAAGCACCGCCGGCGAACGAGCGTCCTGGAGGCGCTTCGAGGCCTCCTCTCGGTCCCCGTACAGCTGCTCCAATGAGCGAGCGCTACTCCCGCTCCTGGCGCGGGAACCCTCCGGACGCGAAGGACCCCGGGAGCGCCGGGCGGACGCGAAGGACCCCGGGAGCGCCGCCCGGCTACAGCGCCCGGCACAGCGCTCCCGCCCCCTCACCTCAGCAGCTCGGACCGCACCGCCGCCCGCTGACGTCACCGCGCATGTCCGCCGCGGCGTGACCTCGGGCCGGCGCGGGCCACGCCCTCGCAAGCGCCATGCTGGGCGCGCGCGGCGCGGCGCTCGCGCGGGGCCTGCGGGGCCTGACGCGCTCGTGGCGGCGGGACTCCCGCGCTCTGGCCCTGGTGCGCGCGGCTGGCGCGTCCCGCGCGGGGCACGGGCAGCCTCCGGCCGGGCCGGGACCGCGCAGGCGCCGGCTCAGCCTGTCGGCCGCGGCGGTCGTGGACTCGGCGCCCCGCCCTCTGCAGCCCTACTTGCGCCTCATGCGGTTGGACAAGCCGGTCGGTGAGTGCGCGCGGGCGGGCGGCGGCGCAGGGGCGGGGGCTGCAGGCGTGCGGGGGACGCCCCGACTCGCGGGCGGCCCGCCGGCCTTCCCGCCCCCCGAGGCAGGTCGCTCTGCGGTCGCTGCGGCGCGGGGTCCGCTCCCGCTGGGGCCGGTGCGCGGCGTCGTGAGCGCTGCCCGCGGCCGTAAGCGCGGAGCCGCCGCCGGAGCCGCCGGGGCGCGGAGGGGCGCGGAGCCTCACCGGGGGCGCAGTCCGGGCGCCGAGTCCCGGCTCCCGGCGCCGCCCGCAACACGACGACTCGGGGCCGTGGAGTCCGGCGGGCTCAGCGCCCGCGGTCCGCCTGGCGGCTCGCGGTGGCCCCGAGACCTCCGTCCCCCCCGTTTGAGATGACGCCTCGCGGCCTGGAGCTCCGCCCTCGGTCTCTCGTCGCGGACGGACGCACGGACGCAGCGGCCGCTGGCTTCTCCGTGCAGTCCGCGCGCCGCGTTCACGGGCCGTCCCCGTCCCGCGCCCCCCGCGGAGCCCGGCGGTCGTGGCCGACGAGCTCCTCCGCGCCGCTGGCCTCGGGGACGGGAGGGCCCGGGGGAAGTCCCGCTCCGGGACGCCTGGCCTGGCTGGAGGAGACGGATGGCCGGGTGCGCTGCGACGGGAGGGGTCGAGCTCGCGGCGTGCGCAGTGGACAGTGCGGCGGTGGAGAGAGCTGCTCGCGGGGGCTCCGAGGCTAGGACGTGTCGGGAGCAGACTGGCCCTCGCAGGACGGGGGGTGCTGCAGAAGAGAAGGGAGATCCCGGCGGGGCGGAGAGCTGGAGCGCCCGGGACGGGAGCGCACCTGGAGTGGCGCGTGGCGCGGGAACGCCTGGGAGGCCGGGCTGGATCGGAGTGGACCAGGATGGACAGTCGGGAGCGAGGACGGAGCCGGAGCTGCGGGCCGTCTAGCGATGGCGCTTGCCGGGCAGTGCGTGGAGAGCCATGCGGACGCCCGGGTGGCGTCAGTCCAGCTCTGCCCGGCCGAGACCCCGAGTTCGGTCTTGCTCATGGTGTTCTAGGTTATGTACCACGTATTTGGGATCAGAGCACTAAGTGTTACAACACTTAGCTGTTAAGTTACAAAAGCAGATTAAAAGTACAGCCCTGCCATCTGACCCCTTGCATTTTGGGGCCAGACACAAGTTGATAGGCGTAAATTTCCAAGCCCGGTTCTCCTCCGAAGCGTAACCGTAATTCTGCTTTGGGGCCTGGGTCGCGGAGCGGCGCTATAGGCCTGCACACCTCCAGGACAGATCAGCAGCTGCCTTATTCCCGTTTCCGTAAACCTCTGGCTTTTACAGGAGTGGCCAAACCACCCCGCCACATAATGCGAGACTGGCCACTAAGAGGTTGTGAATAAAGGCCTGGAACCAGACCTCTTCGCTTCTCATCTATAAAATGAAGATACTAATAGTACTGACTTTATAAGGTTGTCATGAAAATTCATTTATATATGTGTGTGTGAAGGCCTTAGAACCGTGCCTGCCTAGTAAGTGCTCAAGAAATACTAGGCATTACTGAGAATTAAAGAAGTCTGGGTTAATAGTTCCGTATCTTGAGATACCAGCCTGCATGCTTTAGGTCTAAATAAGATGATGATTGCAGGGTTTTTTAGACAATTTACTAATAGCACTATATTATCATTCATTCAGCAAACATTTTTTCAGCCCCTACTATATGCCAGGGACAATAAATTGACAGTAGATTTGCAGGTTTGATGTTTCTTTATTTAAATTATTCTTTCATGGGGCAATTTTATATTCATTGTTTTACTTTGTTGAAATTGGATCTCGTTTTTATAAATCAAAGTGGAATTCATTGTTTTTCAGAATGGATTACAACTTCGTTGAAATTGTCACAAACTACAGTATTTCAGAAAGTTTCAGCAGGTGGCACTCTTTACACTAAATTGGTGTAATTTTTGCTTTACTCCACTTATGGGTGATTATGTTGTCTGGAAGGTAATATGTAAATTAGTAAAGAATCTTAGGTTCCATTTTCATAGGCTTTTTGGTCTGCCCACCACCTCTCAGAGCTTGTTCATTTTATTTCATCTCCGAGAGAATTTCTCCTTTTTCTACAACAGACATCTCTTTCTGAAGCCTGTTTGCATCCTTGTTATCTCTGAATCCTTCACGGAGGAGAGAATAACAAAAGTGCCATAGGGAAGAGAGGGAAGCCCTGTGGCTGAGAATCAGGGTTGCAGAGGAGCCGTAAGACTTAAGTATACGTGGAGCTTTAGGTATACTGAGTGATAGCACTGGCCTGAGACAGACTAGAGCCCGGCTACCTGAGTTTAAATTTCAGCTCTGCCACTTTTTGCCTTTGTGATCTTGGGCAAATTACTTCTTCCTCTGTGCTTCCGTTTTTGTATTTGTTAAGTGGGTATCATAAAAACTCCGCCTATTTCATAGGTTTGTCATGAGAATCAAGTGTTTCATGACAGCACCTGGGACATAGTAACAGTTACATGTTTGCTCTTACTGTTTTTATTTTCATTATCACTAGTTTCCTTTGCTAATAATAGTTCTGAGAGGTAGATAGTCTTTCCTCTCATTTGTATATGAAGAAGACGAAACCTTAAAGTTTAGTATACTGTAGTATCTAGCATCACTCCATTTCTTAGTGGTAGACATCGAACCGAATGTCTGACTTTTCCCTTCATTATAGGAAGCCCCCCCTCATCCATGGGGGTGCTCTACAGATTCCTCTATGTAAATGAATCTAGTTCCTAGAACGTAGACTAATGGCAAAGGAAATGTTGCTGCTGACGCAAAAATGCTGTAGGCGACTGCACTTCTTTTCTCTCCAGAATTTTTTTAAAAGATTTTATTTATTTATTTAACAGATCGAGATTACAAGTAGGCAGAGAGGCAGGCAGAATTTTTTTAAAATAGACCCTTCAGTTCTAGTTGCACCAGGAAAATCATGTCTTTGGAGTGGTGTTCTTTTGCTTCTGTCAGGGCAGGGTCAGTCTGTCCCTCTGAGCTATACTGGTAGATCCAGGAAAAAGGAGGTAGTTAAACACTTAACCTCTCTGTGAGTTTGTTTCCCATCTGTAAAACAGGAACAGTACTAGTGCCCACTCTGTAAGGGTGTGGTGGGGGAATTAAATGAATTTGTGTGTGTAAAGCATTTAGAACGGTAGCTAACATTTCAGGCCGTGTTAGCTGTTGTTGCTTTTGTTTTATATGGGACACACCAAATAGGAGTCTGTCCAGCACTCCTGAACCTGAATTCGAGTCTGAACTGGCCCTTGCTTGTTTTCACTCTCTGCTTGTCTTTTCTGCTGTGTCCTCCCTGGTCCCTCCCCCAGTGACTTGGGTAGCACTGTTTTATGGCTTTGAAGGACACTGTATTTGCCCTGTTTTTGAATTGATCTATTTTATTGTTATTGTTTGTTTAACTGTGTTTCTTCCTTTTCATTTAGAAGCCTCTCCCCCTTAGTCACTGCTATATTCTCAGTTCCTGTATGTGCTCTATAAATACCTGTAAATGAATAAAACTTGAACTTACAAAATTTAAATAGGATTATAAGCACTTTGTCATTCAGCCGCTTTTGTATAGGATCTCATCTTAGCCACATCTCCTTTTTCTCTGATGTGTCTAAATTGGGAAGTAAAGCTCCGAATTTATCGTAATAGGCACCATTTCCAAACATTTGTTGAAATACTTTCTTTTGAAAGTGGAATATCAAAGTTTACATGTGAAGTCTCTTTTCTGTACAATCTATTTGGTTTTAGCTTAATTTCATCTAGTTTATAGGCTAAGGACCAAGAACTAATGCTATTTGCATTGGCGCTACATGGCAAAATACTTAAAAAACAGTAGGTTTATGTCCACCTTCCCACAAGACAATTTTATTTTATTGTACTAACAACAGAAGAAAGTTTTGCTAACTTTTTTTTTAGCGGGTAATATGTGCATATGATATAAAATTCAGAAAGTGCAAAGGTGTAGAGTGAAAACTAAATCTTCCTCCCCTGTCTCCCAGCCAACCCAGTTCCCTTCCCCAGAAGCAAGTATTCGTTTCTCCTGTGTCCTCCCTGGCATGGCCTGCGAACATACTGACATTCAGATGTATGTGTTTGGAGTGGGGGAGTGCACACGCACGGTAACAGTAGTCTGGTAGCCCTCCATAGGGGTGGACTGCTTTGTAACCTCATGGGCAGTGTGTGCGTATCTCACTCCCAAGGGTGTGTATGAAGAATGTTATCTCAGTGTCATTTTGGTGTGTATTTCTGGAAGTTGATCTTTCATATAAAGAAGAGTCATTTGTATTTCTTTTTCTGTGAACTTCTATAATCCTTTTAGTCTGTTTTTCCATTGCAGTATTGATCTCTTTTCAGTTTCTAGGAACCCTCCATAGGGCCAAAGAGTCCTTTATGACACGAGTTGTTCATGTATTTTCCCAGTTTTGTCATGTGCTTTTGATTTTTTGTTCTTTTCTTCTTGGGGATATAATGTTTGAACAAATGAAGATAGCTGACTAACTCGAATGTGTTCCTTTTTTGTCTTTTTATTTTTGCTTAGGCACCTGGCTGCTGTATCTGCCATGTACTTGGAGCATTGGGTTAGCAGCTGCACCAGGTTGTTTTCCAGATTGGTACATGTTATCCCTCTTTGGCACTGGAGCTGTTCTGATGCGCGGAGCAGGCTGTACTATTAATGACATGTGGGACCGGGACTATGATAAAAAGGTAGTTTCTTCCTGGAAAGGAATAGGGAGCCTCCTCTCAATTCTGCACAGTGACATGGTGGCATCACTCTGGCAGTCCACAGAAGGCAAGGGATCTTTAGCGGACTCGCTGAAATCCAGCATGAGGAGTGCCGTTTTTCAGTTGAGTGGCTGGCATTGCACAGTGCGGCGCACCCCCTTTCTCCACACAAGAGCGGCCAGGCAGGCAGGGCGTGTATTTCATTTTTACAAAAATGAATTAGAATTTAGAAGGCCAAGGTAAGAACATTAGGAGCAAAGTGAAAAGATCATCCTGAAGCTTTGTGCATCCAAAAGGGCTGTTGTTCTTTCCTTTGAGATATATACTGGAGTTGCGACTACTCTTCTATAAATCAAATCTTCATTTAAATAAGCCAAGGAAGCCCCTGTTAGTGTTTGCTAAAATTATTTCATTAAAAAATGTAATTTTATTCCTTTTTTTCTCTTTGGAAAAATAGTACATGTTTAATCTGAAAAATTCAGACGGTACAGAAGTAGAAAGTATAGAAAGTGCAAGTCTTTCTTATCTGCTCTCCCAAACCCCCAGAGAAACTTCACTTAACAGTTTGATGCATTATATTTCTCCGGATAATTTTCTATGCGTATTCCAATGCATGTGTGTAATTATTTCTTCCTCAACGGTTATTTTCTCAAGGGAAGCGTCCATCTTACTTGCCTTTTATCCTAGCGACTCTGCCACAAACAAGTGTAAGATCATTCATTAAATGCTTGAGTAAATAATCAAGTAAACTTTCAATTTAAAAGAAACCCATGCTGAATTATGTAAAATGAATAATCTTATATACATATGTATAAAGTGAATAATCATCCCTAGTTTGCCTTTCCTGCTGGTCTGAATTTTCCTTTAGCAAGACACACCTGTAACGATTTTTAGTTTATAAGAATAGTACCACAATGTCTTTTTTAATTCAAAAAAATATTGATTGAATATTTGCTGTGTGTGAGACACAGTGACAGGCTTTAGGAGGATTGCGTGGATGAAGGACAGCATTCCTGACCTCACAGTTTCATAGCTACACTCTGGCAGCACTGTTGTGAGAATGGTGTCTGCAGGGGAACTTAACTGAAGACCCCCTACCTCAGCCAAAGGGAGCAGAGAGAACTTTCCAGGGGAGTGACTGGACTGTGTCAGAATAAGTTGGCAGGAAAAAGGTGGGCTGGAGAGTGAAGGTCACTCTGGACAGAGGGAACAGCAGATACAGAGGTGTGGCTGTGAGATAAAGTATAAAGCTTAACAACTGCCGGATGTGGTTTGTGTGTGGCTGGAGGATAGGGTTGTGGCAGGTGGCAGGAACTGCATGCTGAACACATCCCTCTGCCCCCCTGCTTCATGCCACGAGATGCACACTTTCCTGATTTGGGGTTCATAACCCTGGTCAGTTGTTCATTCTGCATAACTGTATGGTTGAGGCTGCTGGTATGTATCACTTCAAAATAATTATTGAACGTGTTTAGAGCAGCTAATATCAAAATCCTGGTTGTAATATTTTATTGAACTGTAAAGTTTTGCAGATGTTACTTTTGGGGGAAACTGGATAAAGGGTATGTGGGATCTTTATATTTTTTTAAAATGCCGAGATATTCTTTAAAAGCTGCATTTGAATCTACAGTTATCTCAAAAGAAAAAGGTTAATTAAAAAAATAATATATTCAAACCAACCAACTTATAATTAACAAAATATGACCATTTTAGTTTCCCCTGAAGTGATTTTTTTTCTCCTTAGGTAAAAGATTACTGATGAGATACCTTTTATCTCCCCTATGACATTTTTCTCCATTAGGAAAGTCCAGATACACATATAACAAAGCTCTTAAATGAGTGTTTTATAGCTATTGAGGAGGTTTTGCTAACATGACTTAAAATGTTACATGCTTCTCTCTTTTTTAAAATTAATTTTTTTAAAAATTTTTGTTCAATTTTTTTAAATGAAAGAAAACAAATCAGTTCATCCATTTCTTTCCTGCCCCCACTCCTCCCAGCCCTACCTCTGGTAACCACCAACCTCTTCTCTTTTTTAATAAGCTTGAGTTTTTGTTTTGTTTTGTTTGTTTTCGATTCTACATGTAAGAGAGATCATATAGTGTTTGTCTTTCTGTCTGACTTATTTCACTGAGCATAATGCCTTTGGGATCCATCCATGTTGTTGCAAAATGGGAAGATTTTTTTTAATGGTTGAATAGTATTTTGTGTATGTGTACCACAGTTTTTTTTATCCATTCATCCATCAACAGACAGATTGTTTCCATCTCTTGGCTATTTTAGGTAATGCTTCAGTGAACATGGGGGTACCTATATCTTTTCGAATTAATATATTCATTTTCCTTGGATGAATACCCAGATGTGGAATTCTGGATCATACAATAGTTCTACTTGTAATTTTTTGAGGGACCACCATACTGTTTTCCACAGTGGTTGCAACAGTTTATATTCTACTAATAATGCACAAGGATTCCCTTTTCTTCACATCCTCACCAAAACTTATTCTTGTCTTTTTGTTAATAGCCATTGTAACAGGTGTGAGATGATACCTCATTGTGGTTTTGTTTGCATTTTTCTGATGATTAGTGATATTAAGCATCTTTTCGTGCATATGTTGGCCATCTGTATGTCTTCTTGGAAAAATGTCTATTCATGTGTTCTGCCTATTTTTTATTTGGATTTTTGTTTTTTTAGTTACAGGAGTTCTTTATATATTTGGAGATGTGTGTGTGTGTGTGTGTGTGTGTGTGTGTGTGTGTGTATCCCTTATTGGATATATGATTACAGAAATGTTTTCCCCCCTTCAGTAGGTTGATTTTCGTTTCACTGATGGTTCACATTGCTGTGCAGAAGCTTTTTGGATTGATGCAGTCCCACTTTATTTTTGCTTTTGTTGCTTTTACTTTTGCTGTCAGATCCAAAAAAATTGCCAAGACCTGTGTCTAGGAGCTTATTGCTATTTTTTCTTCTAAGAGTTTTATGGTTTCAGGTCTTTTGTGCAAGTCTTTAAGCCCTATTGAGTTCCTTTTGGGTGTGCCGTTTATAGGCATCCCAGATGTATTCTTCTAGCTCTCCAGCTTTCCCAGCACCAGTTACTGAAGAGACTGTTCTTTCTCTGTTGTATAGTCTTGGCTCCTTTGTCATAACTCAGTTGACCATAAATGTGTGGGTTTATTTCTGGGCTCTCTATTCTGTTTCATTGATCTATATGTCTGTTTAATGCCAAAATCATGTTGTTTTAATTAGTGTAGCTTTGTAGTATAGTTTGAAATCAGGAAGTGTGATGCCTCCAGCTCAAGATTCTCAAGATTGCTTTGGCTACTCGGAGTCTTTTGTGGTTCCATACAAATTTTAGGAACATTTTATTTCTGTGAAAAATGCCTTTGGAGTTTTGATAGGGATTGCATTGACTATATTGCTTTGAGAGGTATGGACATTTTAGCAATATGAATACTCCCAATGCATGAGCTTGAAATATCTTTCCATATACTTGTGTCTTTAATTCTTTCATTAATGTCTTGTAGTTTTCAACATACAGGTCTTTCACCTCCTTGGTTAAATTTGTCTCTTGATATCTTATTCTTTACTGCAATTGTAAATGAGATTGTTTTCTTAATTCCTTTTCAGATAGTTCGTTATTAGTATAAAGAAACACAACAGATTTTTGTATTTTAAAGGATAAGTTAAAAAGCTTGGCCAAGTTGTATGCTTATCACAGTTTCTTAAGGACTATATATCATTAGGGAAATGTTTGTGGCTCAGGGTTTTGCTTAGTATGTTAGATAATAAGTAAATTGCTAATATAGTAAATAATAAGTAAATTGTTATTTGGGTGCGAGTTAAGTATGTTCTGTTGATTTTGTGTATAATCTGCCAACCATGTGATAAGCATTAGGTCCATAAACATTGCAATAATCTCAACATACAGGCATTAATGATTTAGTTTTATTTTATTTTTAAAAATATTGTATTTATTTCCGAGAGAGAGAACAAGTCAGGGAGGGGCAAAGGGAAAGGGACAAGCAGACTCCCCGCTGAGCAGGGAACCCTGTGCAGTGCTCCAGCTCCAGGACCCCAAGATCATGACCTGAGCCAAAGTTAGATGCTTAACTGACTGAGCCACCCAGGTGCCCCAGTGATTTAGTTTTATAAGCTATAAGCAAATGGTTTCATTAAAACCACACAGAATATGTTTTAATCATCATATCATTTTTAGTGTTTTGATAGAGTGCTAGTTTTTTTCACTTTTCAAAGTTAGCCAGGCGGTTATCAGTACTGAAGGAACAGTCTAATCTGTGGTTAGTAGTGTGGTCAGGGGGACTAGACAGTTTGTGCTCCTTACCATCCATGATTTGGGAAGTTACCAAGCCTCTGCTAAAACAGAGATGGCAAGAACTTGTGAGTGGCTAAAAGTCATTGTTGTTATGAGGATTCAATGATGTGATGCATACATAGTTCTTAGAATAGTGGCATATTATAAGCACTCACATACTAGCTGGAATAATCATAATAATCTAAAACAAATATAGGACATAATATATTTCTAAATAAAACTGTAGGGACCAAATCAAAGATAAAAGATCCAGGTCTGGCAGTCTAACCAAGGTGAGTCATTATAGATTTTGACAAACTGTGTATTGCACAGTGAACCATGCTATGAAATGGGTCAGCAAATTTTTTCTGTAAAGGAACAGATAGTAAATATTTTAGTCTTTGTGGGCCATACCGTCTTTGTTGCAACTATTTGATTCTATTCAGCATGAAAGCAGCCATATACAGTATGTTAACAAATGGGTATATCTCTGTTTCAACAGAATTCTATTTATGGACACTGAAACTTGAATTTGATATTATTTTCATGTGTCATAATACAATACTCTTTTTTAAACTGATTTTCAATTGCCTAAAAAAGTAAAAACTATTCTTATTAGCTCACAGGCCATATAAAAATAGGCAGTAGGCTGGATTTGGCCCATAGGCCATAGTTTGCTAATAACTCTTGATATAAATACAAATCAAAATAGTTAACATTTATTGCATACTTATATGCTTTTTAGACACTGCATTTACTCTGTGAGGCAGTGCTCTGATTATCTTTTCTTCTTTTCCCTCTCTCTTCTGTTTTTCTTTTAACAGGTAAATAACCTAAGTCCAAGAGAGGTTAAGTAATTTGCTAAAATTCACACAGTTGGAGTGATGGAACAGATTCACATGCTGGGTTCTTGGAACCCAGATCCTGAGTTCTTCTAACAATGTTGAAAATTTTGGTTATGGTCTTTTTTATGCTTCAGTTTAGAATAGTCACATTTCATGATTTTTAGACAGGAAAAGAACAACTAATATATCTTATTTGTCCACATAATGGCTCTGTCTGTTCATATTCTTATATTGAGTCTGCCCTTTGTATTTGGGTACAATTAATATTAGATTATAGACCCATCCTTAAATAGCCTGGCAAAAGGACTCCCGTTTTCAAACCCAGATAGTTTGTCTTCTTTATTTACATTTGATTGCTGATTGCAGTGCTTCCTGTAATCAAAACATTCACTGCAATTTCCTCTTTCCTGAGAATTGCCATTATTGTTGTCTCTCTTTTCTCTGTGGAAATTAACATATACTTGCAAATAAGCTGGGTACCTAATTAGCCAGATGAGGAAGTTGCTCTGTTTTGTGTATTCAGAAATGGGAGATGGAAAGAAAGGGGAATGAGTGGTGGGAATTTTTAGTGCTTTTCTTAGCTGTTTTGAATACGAAGTTTTGATTTATGGCAGTGCTTCCAATGTTGAATTCACATTTTAGTTATATTTTTGTCTTAGTGCCTGCCTTGGGCCATTCTCTTCATTATATGTTTAAATCCATGATTAAGCCATTACCTGAGGCTAAGGTTTGTGTTTTTATTTATTAAGGTTATAAGAACAGCAAATCGCCCAATAGCTGCTGGAGACATTTCAATTTTTCGATCCTTTCTTTTCCTCGGGGGACAGCTGACGTTGGCACTGGGTGTTCTTCTGTGTCTGAATTACTACAGGTATAGTAAATATGTTTTTCAGAGTCACGTATAAAATCTCTGTCTTTTGAAATGGAGAAAGTAGGAATAAATAAAATTGATATATCTTTATCACAAAATTATTTACTGGCTACCTATGGAGCATCTGTAAGTTAGCAAGTATAAAGAAATCACCACATGTTATAAAACCAAGAATGTTTTCTACCAAAGGAATGAGAAGATCAGCATTTAATTTATTCTGAACCATGGTTATACTTACATTATGTATTCCCCAAGAAACACATGGCACTTTCATAGCTTTTCCAAATGCATACATGGATGTGTACATATACCCTTATGTATAATTTTATTTATCCTGACAGTGTCTCTAAGTTAGATAGAAGTGATTATACTCATTTTGCAAAAATATTAACCAGGACTTTCCTAGAGTCATGCTCATAATAGATGACAGAGGGGAAAAGTGGAAGGATTCATTCCTATATCTTTTAAATAGAGACAAAATTAAACTTTGTGCATCAGATGGCTCCTTACAAAGTATATAAATGAGGAAAACAAGACAAAAAATTAGTGTCACTTTATAGAGGCTAGACTAAATTACATACTTTACCCTGACAGCATCACATGAAAATGCTTTTAGGTTTTTCCTGGAAGGATGGTGTTGGGTGAGCTGGGAGAAACAGAACACCTTATGCTGTTATCCTTTTACAGATGCTCTGTCCTCTCCTAGAGAAGTTAACACCCGTTGTGCATATCGGGAGGGGGATCTGGAGTCTTAATTCTGTTGGGACATTTCCGTTTATTAGCTGTCTTAATGTTGAAAACAACATTTAGAGAGGCAGTAGCATGTGGTGGGTATCAAGTTGGACTCTAGAGCCATCCTCCTAGCCCTGCTACTGCCTGGCTGTACGATAGTCAACAAATTACTTAATCTCTTTGTGCTTTAGTTTCCTCATCTGCAAAAAAGAAGTAGAATAAAACTGTCTGCCTCTTAGGTTTTTGGTGAAGACTATAATGAGTTAACTAATGTAAAACAGAATAGCTCCTAATACATGAAAGCACTGTATGTATTATTACTTCGTTCCCTTGTTTTGTAACACTTAAAATATTTTCTAATCATCTTTTATCGTAACTAAAGTCTAGGAAAATAATTTTACAAAGCAAAAGTTATAACTTAAGAAAAGTCATTTTCCAATTAGTGTCACTACCATTGTCTTCTTTAGCATTTCTAAGAGATGGTGATACTAATCTTCATTGGTTTTTCTTGATTTCAGTATAGCTCTGGGAGCAGCATCCCTGCTTCTTGTCATCACCTACCCACTAATGAAAAGAATTACATACTGGCCTCAGTTAGCCCTGGGTAAGCTTGAAATAACTACAAGTATTTCCTTCAATACGCTCAAACTTGTACTTTTGTGTGTGTGTATGTCTCTACTGTGGCAGAGATAAAAAGTCGGTCATGAAATTTTCTTTCTTTTTTTTTTTTTTAAAGATTTTATTTATTTATTTGACAGAGATCACAAGTAGGCAGAGAGAGAGGAGGAAACAGGCTCCCTGCTGAGCAGAGAGCCCGATGCGGGGCTCGATCCCAGGACCCTGGGATCATGACCTGAGCCGAAAGCAGAGGCTTTAACCCACTGAGCCGCCCAGGCGCCCCAGTCATGAAAATTTTCTAAACCTAAAATAGATTTTCATATTTTAAGGGAGGGCAATTGGCCATTTTTATTGTATAAGAAATTTTGCATACTTACTAAGATTCTCACCATTATTATTTTCGGAAGCGCTCTTTTAAAAATCAAGGATGTCATGAAGAAAAAATTAACTGATTGGACCCTACCCTTCTCTTTAAGTCACCGACCTGGATGCCCTGAGGACTTGGGGGAGTGGGGTAGAAAGCACAGTCAGGCAAGAGAACTGGGGTTCGTATGTGAAAGCTTAGCTAGCCCATTCCTGTGAGGCCTTCCTTAGATGTTCCAGGAGAAAGTAAGCCAGTCTAGCCTCCAGCTCCCACAGCGCTCTGGTGTGGCGCTTACTCGTTTCACCGGCAGTGACTAAAGGAGAAGATGCTGAGGGCCGCCTCCGTCCCCCAGTTGTAGATTGTAAATGCCTGACAGGTAAAGCTCTCTTTGCATGTGGAGGGCCCGGTGTCTAGCATAGCCCTTGGTATATCCCGGCTAGTCCAAACATACTTGTTGGCAGCAGGAGCCGAAGGTAAATAGGTCACAAAAATACCTACTCCTAGAATAAGCTAGAGTGTTCCTAGAACTATTCTAGTTGTTTGAGCTACTTTTTTACTGAATAAAAGAAGACAAGCCACGTGGGACCCACTGAGTCCGAGGTACCCAAGGGACTTGCGGGTGGAAATGTCCAGCGGGCAGTTCAGTGTCCAGTCCGAAGGGCTGCACGAGCAGACCGAGGCGCTGTTCACATGGAGGTGTTGTCTGCAGTCTTCAAAGAAGATGGGCTGACAGAAGAAATGAGCGTACTCACCTGCGCTCCTGTTTCTGTAGCGTGTGGGGGAAGTCAAGTCAGAAACGAAAGAACACAAGGGTTTGACTCAGGTAGGCCCGAGTTGAAACCCCAGCTTCTACTGCTCGTTGACTGCTCCAGGCACCATACTAGGTAGGGTACATGTTCTCACAAGACCCCCTGTTTATCACGGTGACATTATTCTTTCTGTTACTGTGTTATTTTAATTGTCTGTTCCACCTCTCTGAGCCTGTCTCCTTTTTTGTGCAGTGTAGCTAGTCACCGCCACGGAGAGCTGAGAGAATTTCAGGAAGAGACATAGAATACAGTGCACAGAGCCTAGTGCCTAGAAGTACTTACTGTGTGTTGATGCCCCTCCCCCCTTTTGGGCGTCTGAAGTGCATTTAGACTTGTCCTCTCTGTCTCACCCCTTGTAGGGTTGACTTTTAACTGGGGAGCATTACTCGGATGGTCTGCCGTCAAGGGCTCCTGTGACCCATCTGTGTGTCTGCCTCTTTATTTTTCTGGAATTATGTGGACTCTAATATATGATACTATCTATGCCCACCAGGTAAAAAAAAATCTTTTTTTCTTAACTTTGGTTTAGTTATTGTTGCCATTTAAGAACTTTATGAACCACGTTAAAGGGGAAGTTTTTTCTTCTGAAAAGAAAATCATTCACGCTTCCTTGGCTCCAATAAAATATTTTTATTTCATGTGTATATGTGTTTACCAAAGAGATCAACTCTTATTTACAAGCACTTAAACAGTATTTACATGCCCAGGCATGTGAACACTTTTGTTGTTGTTATTGTTTTCTTTTAAAGATTATTAGAGTGTATATGAGTGGCGGGGGCGGGCAGGGCAAAGCGAGGGAAAGAAGCAGACTCCCCTCTGAGCTTACAGTATGAAAGGAAAAACATACACTAACCCCACACTCATTACCTCGATTTGGTGCCGAGATAGCCTATCAGATAGCCATCTGCCTACAGGTCGGTGTGGAGCTCAGCACCGGCCTCTGATAACACATGACTATAATAAGCACGACAGTATGTGGAAATGCTTAGAAATTAAATTGCTGGAGGCGATCAGTTAGCTGGATGTGAGTGTATCACCAAAACCTAGCTCTGCTTAAACAGCAGAGATTTGATGGGAGAGGCAAGGGATAAACTGAGCTAGAGGTGAGATGTGAAAGGATGTGGGTAAGTGGCAGTTGAAGATTTTTCTGCATCTGTGATTGTAGCAAGATCGAAACTAAAATGTACAGGAAGTTGTTGCAATTCGAGAGCTCTGAGGTAAGGAGAAGCCATGGGAACCATTAGACTTGAGTTTTACTTGGAATGTAGTCAGTGTGTAGTTAAGAGTCACTAGGAGGGTCATAAGAAATACAACATGTGCCCTCCTTATTACCCACCACCCGGGAGGGCACGTACTGCATGGAGCACTGCTTGTGGTGCATAAATAATGAATCTTGGAACACTGAAAAAATAAAATTAAAAAAAAGAAAAAGGACATGTGGAAATGGAGCTGGAAGATAATCTCAGCAGGGACACTTAACTTCCATTGGGCCTGCACTTCGTTGCTAATCAGCCTATGTCTGAGTTAGTCGGCTTTCATGACTTAGTCCTTTGAAGGCCACTTTCTTCCGAGATTAGATAGCGGTGATGGTTATACAACCAAAATGGTGAGTTTTATAGCATGTCAATAAAAACTGGACAGTTTCTTACTGCTTTCTGGTGTTAGGACAAAAGAGATGATGCCCTGATTGGTCTTAAGTCCACGGCGCTGCGGTTCCATGAAAACACCAAGCGGTGGCTCGGTGGCTTCGGTGTGGCGATGCTGGGGGCTCTGAGCCTGGTGGGAGTGAACAATGGTCAGACGGCGCCCTACTACGCTGCCCTGGCTGCTGTAGGAGCCCATCTGGCCCACCAGGTTGGACCTTTTTCTTACTTTTTCTCCTTATTTTTCCTTGGTATAAATTTGTAAAAATTATTTAAACAAAACAGCCTCTGTGTTTACCGAGCAAGGTACTTCATAAAGCAACTACTTGACTTGCGCTACCGTGAACCATCCCCTCGCCTCTGCCAACGTGTCATCTAAAAAAGCTAGCTCTATTATTTCAGAGAAATACTTTAAAACTAAACCTAGTGTCTTCTTGGCGCAGTAGGCAGCGCGTCAGTCTCATAAAACTAAACCTAGATTTTTTTTTTTCCTTTGATGTTTCTGGAATTTCTTCTGATTCATGTCTAGAAAAATTTCAACAGTGTCTGAAGGTTGTGGGTTGAGTTGAATTGCTCTGAAAGCAAACTGATCAACATAACTATATTTTTACTATGCCAGCTTCAGTGACGGATATGGTAGTTAGCGAACTAATCATTCGTAAGTTTGGGTCTCCTGGCATTAGCAACCAAGGCCAGAAAAGACATGAAGTGCTAACATGTCAGAGTTCTGTCTAGATAGAGGGATTTCAGGATACCCAACCAGCACCCGTAAGCTTATATTGTGAATCTGCATTAGTGACTTTTGTAAAATGAATGAACCAGATCTAAGCTTAATGAGATTGCTTGAACATGGACTCTAGCTTTGTATCAGCATTACTTTTGTTTTCTTCAGATAGATCCAAAAACATGTTAGCCTATATATAGATGATCTGTTTTATACAGATTATTGCAAATTACTTATCAGTGTAAGCCGGATTTGCATAGCAGTATGAAGGAGACTAAAATCCAGTGTCCATAAAGTAAACCCCATGCCATATCACCTCATTGTTTTTCTCACAAGGAAAGCTAAAGACAGGAATTGGTGATTTTCCAGGATTCTCTAGATTTCACCATTTTCCTCCTCAGGATTTCGCAGCATCTTCTCTTGGTCATAACTCAGCTCTGTGGGGGTTGTCACCATCAGTTGATTGTCTGATCAGGATAATGGATGTGTAGCCATATTTAATTAAGCACTGGATATTAGTGGAGGAAGGCAGAAATTACAAGGAAAATTACAAATACCGTAAGAAATATTTGGAACCCACCCAAAAATTCTAAATGGCATTTGTGGTCTTCTATCTAGTCCTTGACACAATATTTTTAAGATGGACATAGCCTTCTAAGGTTTGGAAAAAAAGGAAATATGATGATTTTAAATCTGTGGCCGTATAATAAAGAATAGTTGGGAAAATGAGGGATGCTGGTGCTTAAGCTTAATAACCCCAGGAGTGACTAAGACAGGGACATGGGGCTTTCTTGATACATTTGCAGGACTACTGTGGAGAAGAAGGAACGTGTTTGTTCTAGGTCAGAGCAGATCTAGGTTGCCAGATCCCCTTCTCTATGGAGGGATGGGAAGGAGGTTTATACATGCTTAGCGTATTTTTGGGTATCACAAATAAACTGGGGAGGGGTCACCACAGCCATTTGGTGAGTGGGGCCAGGTATGTTAAATATCTTTCAACGCGGTGGACAGCCCTGCACAATAGGGAATTGTCCTTCCCAAAGGTGACTTGTCAGCCTTTTGAGAAACATTGCTCCAAGGAGTAAAGCTAGAACGGGAGGGTAGGAGTTAAAGGAGGCAGATTTTAGATCAGTGTAACTGGTTTAGAGCTTTCTAAATAGAAGTAAAAATAGCATGGTTGCCTCTCAGCATTCACACACCACTCAAGTGGACGGTTTTAGGACGCGGCTTGGATGATACCCAACGAGAGATACGGTAGATATTTCTACACTGGGAAACAGTTTGGGATACAATAAGGGCTTCCCATTGCTTAAAACCCTGTAACAAAGTACTGTCTTCTCTATACTGATGTGTTTATTTGTGGTGCCAAAAAGTTCATACTAAGTGCTAATGCAGCATCCTGGTCTTCTCTTACAGATATACACTCTAGACATCCACAGACCTGAGGATTGTTGGGATAAATTTACCTCCAACCGAACACTAGGACTGATAGTTTTGTTAGGGATTGTCCTTGGGAATTTGTGGAAGGAAAAGAAGACAGATGAAGTGAAGAAAAATATAGATAGTAGAATAGAAAATTAGCAAATGACGTTGATCTAGGAATCTTTTTTTTTTTTTTTAAGATTTTTTATTTATTTATTTGACAGAGATCACAAGTAGGCAGAGAGGCAGGTGGAGAGAGAGGAAGGGAAGCAGGCTCCCCGCTGAGCAGAGAGCCCAATGCGGGGCTCGATCCCGGGACCCTGGGATCCTGACCTGAGCCGAAGGCAGAGGCTCCAACCACTGAGCCACCCAGGTGCCCCTGATCTAGGAATCTTTAAAACAGACTTGTGCAGAATACTCTCTGGTCTTATTACCGCATAATCAGACTTGAAGAAGCAGTCTTGCAGTATGTTCATGAACTAAGAACCAGAAGATGAAGGCATAGACCGTCTTTGCCTGGATTTAGTTCAAGCATTTACTAGCAAAATCCTTTTCCTGTCCCAGAAACCAGGAACTCTTAAGGATTTGAGTGACTGTGAGTCTTCTCATTATGATTCCCATCTGCAGTTATGGGAATGGTATGAGTTTGGGCACTTTAAAAGACACCTGCTTTCTATCTCATCTAAGTGAATGAATGTAGGAAAACAGACTTTAGGGAAAAATAAAAGCTGCTGTAGAACGTTGGGGTTTATTGTTCTTTGTTGTGACCTTTACTCACTACCCAAAGCAGTAATTGAGGAAACCATCCTGTTTTCTGTATCTTAGGAAAATTTAAATAAGTAAATAAAAATTTTCATCTCCCGTGTCCATGTGTACTTTGTTACCAGTCCTGACATTTATTTCATACATCGGGCGTCTGCACAGCCATGGTGACCAGAGGTGCTGGGTTGAGTTGAGCTGCTCTGAAAACAAACTGATCAACTTAGTACCAGAGGCTATTTTAATTTCTGTTGATTTCCTTTTTTATCTTCTCAGATTGTGATATATAGGATAATGGCGTGTCCCTTACGTGTTCTAAGAGGTTCTTCCCTTGCCCCCTTCAGAATGTTCTCAACATAACAGCCAGAGTGATTTCCTTACAGTCTGTGTGAGGTTCTGTCATTTCTCTACTCAGATCCCTCCAGGATCTCTCAGGTTCCTCAGAACAGACTTAAAGTCCTGTCACCTGCCAGGCCCTTCGTGATCTGCTTTCATCCTCCACGCGGCTTTCCCATACGCCTCTTGAGCGCCACTGGCTTCCTCACTGCTGCTCAGCAGGGTGGTGGGCTTCTGCCCCCGGGCCTTTGCATGTACACTTCCTCTTGCCTGGAGTGCTGTCCTGGAATTATCTCAGTCCTTCACAGCAGGTCTTTTCCTAAATGTTACCTTCTCAGAGGCTTTTTCTGGCCACTGTTTATAAAATTATGTAATAAATGCTACCTATGCTTTTTTTTTTCCTCTTCAGAACTTAACACTATTCACCTAAAATATACTTTATGTGATTTAAGTGGCTCTCGTGGATAGTGGGGTGTGGGGGAGGCAGTTGTTTGTGTGTATGGATTGTGGGTGGCAGTAAACACTAAATGGGGTAACGGTGGTAATGGTGGTGGTGATTATGCAGCTGACAGAGCACTTGCATGTGCCAGGCCCGGATAACGAAGCAAAGGAAGTTGTAGTGAGCTGTCGGTTTGGCAGATACCGAATCACTGAGAGTGAGTGAGTGGGTTTACAAGAGCAGGAGCGGCCACAGTTCTCTACTATAGCAGCAAGGCATTGAGGGGGAGAGTAGAAATGTATTCTACTTTAAGGGAGATACAATTGGCTTCTATCTAATTCTGACATTGTATCAGGATAGATAAACTTTAAATCTGTTGATTTCTGGGTTGGTTTTTCTTTGGTTTTTGGGTTTTGGTTTTTCTTTTCTTTTTTTTTTTACAAATATATAGATTTTTCCTGTGGGAAAAATTATTTAGGAAAATACACAATTTATCTTAAAAATATAGTAATAAAAAATTCAGTAATAATAAAAATAGAGTTTAAACAGATGGAGGGATGTCTTCAATAATGAAAGAATTGAGAAGTGGAAAAAATTGAGCTTAGGAAAGGCTTATGCCTCTTAAAGAGATACCATTTCTTGTAGCAAAAAATGTTCATTTCTAAGTGCCTTTTCCCACATGTGGGCTCTAGAAGGACGTTGGCCAGGTTAAATGGTGGAGGAGCATGGCCAGTGGGGATCTGTACTTAGCACAGTGAGGCATGGTGTGGCGTCACCTACATAGTACCGTAAAGGAACTTAGAGCAGAATCCCCTTTCCATTTAGGAAAATGTTCCAGTGTCTGAAAGGGCAATAATTCTGTTGAGGACTGGCTGTATGATTTGCCAAAATCTATATAAGCTCTTCTACACTGGGTGCGTAATTTGCAGATCACCCTGTATTTTAAAATGCCTAAAATCTTAACCCATTAGCCCTAATTCCAATTAGAGGAGGGTAAGTACAATGTATTTCAATTTTATTTTCCTAAGTTGGTTGATGAACATTAATATGGGACAAATCCTAGAATCAGCAAAATGGCAGCCATTTATGATAAATGGGAACAGGAGAGAACATAGATTAAAATTCAGAGATCGTTTGCCTTCAAAAAGCCACTCAAACGTAACTGAATTATTTTAGTTCCTTCATTTCATTTCTTCTTTCTTCTGTCAGGTAGAAAAGTTGAATAAGTAGTATAAATACTTAAGGGGCAGATTGAGGGGTTGGAGAAAGATGTAGATTATTAACCTCTGAGATCATGGACTTAAGTGTTGGAAAGAGGTGCGGCTGTCATCCACCCAGTCATCAAGTGCCGGGGGGTCTCTCCCACATACCCAGGAGGGTACCATAGCTTCAGATAGTTAAAGTACCTCTTGTTCTGGGAGATCCATTCAATGGAGAGGGCCCTTGCCCTAAGTTTCTGCTGCAGAATCACTGTGAGGTTGTCAAGAGCATGTGAAAGAACTTAAACTGAACAGTTACCTGGTAGAAGTTTGTCGTGAGGGGCGACATGTGGTGGGAGATACAGGAAATCTGGCCAGAGTCAGAAAAAAAACATCCCAAGCGCTGCCTCTCCTCTTCCTGAACTTCTTTACTAGATCCCCCTATGCCTCTTCCAGACTGGAAAACCTTTCCCGGGTCACACCCTGCTCTTTCTTCCAAATCGACATACACTCCCCCCCCTTAGGCTAGTCTCTTCACTATCTGCAGGCCACGCTCATCTGCCCAGCTCTGCCATTACAACTGTCTTGGCAGCCGCTGGATAGCAAGGGCTTGGTCTTTGGAGCAGGCAGCCCCATGTGTGAATCCTTCCTGTCATGCTTGCCAGCTGGAGACCTCTGGCAAGTGAACAGCCCTCAGCCACTGCATTCTCACCCAAACTGGGCTGTTGGGAGTATGAGACAGTTGGCATATGTTCAAGCCTGTTATGGACTGACTGAATTATATTGTCTCCAAATTCCTATATCAAAATTCTACCCCCCAGGAACTCAGACTGTAACCATGTTTGGTGATAAAGTCTCTAAAGAGATTATTAAGTTAAAATGAAGCCATTAGACTAGGCCCTAATCCACTGTGACGTGTCCTTAGAAGAGGAAGTCTGGGCACATGGGCGGTTGCACCCAGGGATGACTGTGTAAAGGAGAGAGAAGATGGCCACTTACTAGCCAAGGAGACTGACCTCAGAAGAAACCAGCCTTGCCCACATCTTGATCTCAGACTTCTGGCATCCAGAACTGAGAAAAACAAATTTCTCTTTTTTAAGCCATTCAATCTGTGATATTTTGTGAGGGCAGTGCTAGCGAACTTAGTACAAAGCCCCAGTAGCTAACTTAGCACAGAAAAAGACGCGCTTCAAATGCAGTTCACTGGAAAGCTTTTCCTCTTCCACCCAGACCTACCTTTTTGTCCTAAAACACAAATTTTAGCCCTTCTAGTACTTACAACAATGGTGGACTGAATAAAATCCTCCAAAGATCTCCCTGTTCTAATGTCCAGAAACAGTTTATGGGTTACTTTATGTACTAAATATATAGTATATATACTAAAGTGGCTTTGCAGATGTGATTGAGAAGAAATTGAGATGGAGATTATCATGGTTATCTAGGTGGGCCCACTGTAATCACAAGGCTCTTTATAAGAGGCAGCAAGAAGGCCATGGTCAGTTCCAAGAGGTGGAATGAGGGAAGGGCAAGGTTAAAGTGATGCAAGGGGTGGGTGGTGAGCCAAGGAATGCAGACGGCTTTTAGAAGCCCAGAGAGACAAGGACGCAGATTCTCCCCTCAGAACCTCTAGAGGGAACTGACCAGCGGACAACTTGACTTCCACCCAGTGGAACTGAGCTGGGACTTCTGACCTCCAGAACTGTAGGATTATAAATTCATGTTGTAAGCCAGTAAGTTTGTGGTACTATGTTATAGCAGCAACAAGTGAACTAATACAACAACTGTTCAAGCTCTGGCTGACCTCTGAACAGCCAGGGCGCGTGGTCGGTACCAGCGGAGCAATTGCTAAGAACGCAAGTCCGGTACCACCTCACACCAGTCAGAATGGCTAAAATTACAAGTCAGGAAACAGACGAGGTGTTGGTGAGGATGCGGAGAAAGGGGAACCCTCCTACACTGCTGGTGGGAATGCAAACTGGCGCAGCCACTCTGGAAAACAGCATGGAGGTTCTTCAGAAAGTTGAAAATAGAGCTACCCTACCACCCAGCAATCACACCACTGGGTATTAACCCCAAAGATACAAATGTAGTGCTCCGAAGGGGCACGTGCACGCAAATGTTTATAGCAGCAATGTCCACAATAGCCAAACTATGGAAAGAACCTAGATGTCCATCAACAGATGAATGGATAAAGATGCTGTATGTATACACAATGGAATACTATGCAGCCATCTAAAGAAATGAAATCTTGCCATTTGTGACGATGTGGATGGAACTGGAGGGTATTTGGCTGAGCAAAATAAGTCCATCAGAGAAAGACAATTATCATATGATCTCTCTGAGATGAGGAATTTGAGAGGCAGGGCAGGGGGTCGTGGGGAGTAGGGAGGGAAAAAAATGAAACAAGATGGGATCAGGAGGGAGACAAACCGTAAGAGACTCTTAATCTCGGGAAACAAACGGGGTTGCTGGGTGGGGGGGGGGGGGAGGAGAGGATGGCTGGGGGATGGACACTGGGGAGGGTATGTGCTATGGTGAGTGCTGTGAAGTGTGTAAGACTGATGATTCACAGACCAGTACCCCTGGGGCAAATAATACATTATATGTTAATTTAAAAAAACAAAACACAAGTCCAGGAAATAGCTTGTGTGGATTGGGATCTCTGCTCTAACACCTGCCAGCTGGATGAACTTGAGCCAGTTTTGTGATCTCTCTGTGCTTCAGTTCCTCAAACAGAACTCATGAGTACCCTTCTCCTGGAAATCCTCAGTCTCCATCTATTAGAATCCAGAGTCCATGGTAACTGGGGCTTTCTTTGTCTTAGTCACTAAAATAGCCCCAATACACCATATCGTAGGCACTCAAATAAATATTTGTGATTTATCATACAGCAGTGTGCCTTTTTTTCATTTTTATTATGGAAGTATATTGACATGCAATGTTATATTAGTTTCAGGTGTACAAATAGTTGATTCAACAGATCCATACATTATGTGATGCTAGTGTGCTAACATTTGAGTACTTGCCACATCTACTCTTAGGTGCAACAATTAGAAATTATTAATGCCATACAACACATAAAAAAAATTCACCACGTGAGGCACCATAAAAAAATACAAATTTTCATTTTCATGATTAAAACTGTAAAAATATATACAATGGAAATTTAAAAAACATTTTTAGAATAGACATAGACATAGAAGCTATGTCACAGGTAGTAAGTTATTATAATTTTGCTTTATAATAAAACTGGGGGGCACTGGTCCTGAATTTCATGTTTTAAGCTGATTTATGAATGGAACATTCAGTTCTTCCAGTATTATTTTTACTTTTTAATATTTACATTTAAAAAATAGACTTCAGCACAATCTATATGACGTCCCTATAAAAACAAAGGGAAGAACATTATTATTATGTTACTAACTTCTTTCCAAAATAAAGGATAGGATTACATACTATCCAAAGGTCTGTAACTCCAGTCTCAAGACTTCCATGCCTGCCTTGAAGTGATCATTGTTAACCCATATCTGAAAAAGAATTACAGTTCTAACAAAGAAAATCAACCCCAACACACTACCCAAGTTGAAACACCCTTCTGGCTACCAGCCAGGTCTATAAAGCAGTCACTTCCCCATCTCCCCGTGGAGCTAGCATAGTTTCTTAATCCCTGATGTCCAAAGGCTTCTTGTAATGTTGGGCAATGAATCGCCACACCTTCCTCATTATCAGAAACCTATGGCCAGGAAGAGCACCACCACCTTCTTGTCCTTGGGAATAACTGACAAAGAGCATGAAATGAAAGTTGCCCACAGCTTGCTTTTCTTCTCTTTGAAAGCAATATTAACCGCATTTTTTTTTCCTAATGCAAAAGTGACACGTACGTCATGGGAAGTCTAGAAACGCAGAAAAGCACAAAGGGGAACGTGGAATTGATTTTAACATCATTGTCCAGAGGTATGCGCTATTACCAGACTGATACTCTTCTAGATTTTTGATCGGCATATAAACGTATTTTTAATAAAATTGGAGTCACATTGCTTTTCTTTTTCAAAATCTACTTCTATTTTACCTAATATTTTCCCACGTCATTAAGCCTTCTTTCATAATATGAGCGTTTTTTGGCTGCATAGGTTATCATCACATATCCTGTGCTATTTTTTAATCCTATTATTGATTACATGGGGTTTTCACTTTTTTTTCTCTCTCACAAACATGAGTGCTATGAAGAGATTCATATCTTTAGGCGCATCTCTGATTATTTCCATAGAATAACTTGCTAGAAGCAGAACGTCTCTGTGTGCAGATTTCCAGGGAGTGTGGTGTGGGAGGAGAAGGTTAGACATGGTGGTATGCACATTTTGGAGAAAGGTCCATATTTTTATCGGCAGCACTTGAGGGCCTCTTTCCTCAGGTCTAATCAGCACTAAGATCATTTTTTAATCTCTGCCAATTACAAGGTAAGATAGTACATTTCCACTGAGATACAGAGATATTTAGTTACTCTTCCTCACCTATTGACATTTTAAGCAGAAAATGGGGAAAACTCCATAGCTTTCCTATCTCAGCGCCGAGCTAGAACCCTAAGAACACAGGGCACAGGGAGGAGAACAGCACGAGCAGACACTAATCGCTCGCTGGGTGAGCAGAGGGAACTGTGGGGCGGGGAGGGCTCATAGAGACTACCTAGACCAGAGAGTTCCTCTAACTTGTTAGGGCAACAGAGAGGGCGCCTGAGTGGCTCATTGGTCGGGCGACTGCCTTTGGCTCAGGTCATGATTCCGAAATCCCAGGGTCAAGTCTGCAGGGAGTCTGCTTCTCCCTCTCACTTTCTCCCCTCTCATGCTCTTTCTCTCTCTCTCTCAAATAAATAAATAAAATCTTTTTAAAAAGGCAACAAAAATACATTTTTTTCAGATAAAATCTTACATAAACACAGATGAAAGCGGAGACATGTCCCCTTAACCCCGATGAAGATGCTTGAATCCTCCCTTCTGAGCGTTCATTTCTCGTTGAAGAGAGCCCCTGTGGAGCCTTGAGATTCTCACACAATCCAGCTGGGAAACTATCCCCTGATTTTGTTTTTAAGGAAACTAAGACCGAGAGAAATACTTTACTCATAATCACAACAACTTACTGTCAGATGAGAACTGAGATAAGAATGACCATTTAAATTTATACAGTTACGAACTATATGACTTTGAACCAAATATTTAAACTTTTCTGGGCTCAGCTTGTTTGAAATGAGTTTTGAAACAGCATCTACCTCATGGTGGCAATCTAAGGGCTGCCCAAGAAAATAAAATCATCTCCAGTCTCATGACTCAACGACGTCTGTGTATTGACGACTCCCGAATATGTGCCTCCAGCCTAACCTCCCCCTTGAACTTGAACTGGACAAATTGGCTATTGAACTGCCTACTCGATATTCCTCTCTGAGTGCAGAGAGGCACTCTAACTTAACATGTTAACTTAACAGGCACCTCTAACTTAACGTGTCTGCAACTGAGCTCCGACCTTCCTCCTCGAACCTCCTCCCACCCTTCATATCATCTCGGTAAGGGCATCTGCTCATCCTCTTGGTCTGCCCAGAACCTTGGGTTTGTGCACGATGCCCCCATTTCTCTCACATTCCATATCCAAGATCTTAGAAGCGCTTCTTGGCTCTACCCTCAAAATGCATGCAGAACCCCACCTTTTCTTCCCACCTCCACCATACCACCCCGGTCCAAGGACTACCTTCTCTCCCCAGATTAGTGCTTCCTAACCGGTCTCCTCCTCCCCCCTTCCCCTTTCATTCCATTCTCACCCCAAGAGCCGGGGTGATCCTGCTAAGACATAAGTCAGCCCCTGCCATGCCTCAGCTCAGAACCTCTCAGTGGCTCTCAGTGCTGTCAGGGTCAAGCCACGGTCCCAAGCGTGGTCTTCAGGCACCTTCTGACCTAGCTGCTGTCACCTCCTGACTCTCCCACTGCCCTCTCCATTGTGATGCGGCTCCAGCCTTCACCGGCCCGTGGTAGTTCCCGGAAGGCTTTTCCCGGGGTCTGTCCGGGCTGCCCTGACCTCCTGCCGTCTTTGCCCAGAGAGCACCACGTCAGCGCAGCCGTGTCTCCCCTCTCTGACATGGCACTCTCCAGACAAATGCCCTTTTTTCTTAGTCTGCTTTATTTTCCTCCATAGTAAAAACCTACAATATCACTTGTTTTCCTGCTTCGTTGTCGTCCTCAACATCTAAAATTTAAGCTCCATGAGAGCAGAGATGTTTTCTGTCTTGATCAGTACTTTATCTCCAATGTCTGGAATAGTGCCTAGCACAGAGCAATCACTCCCTAAATATTTGTTCAATGAATCACATATGGAGAGCTTTTAGCAGCACAGTACGTGCTCATTAAATATTGTCATCACTTGCAGGCATTTCCAGCACTGGTTTTCCTTTCCAGACTCTTGCTTTCTTTTTTTTTTTTTTTTTTTTTTTTTTTTTTTTTTTTTTTTTTTAAGATTTTATTTATTTATTTGACAGACAGAAATCACAAGTAGGCAGAGAGGCAGGCAGAGAGAGAGGGGGAAGCAGGCTCCCTGCAGAGCAGAGAGCCTGATGTGGGGCTCGATCCCAGGACCCTGGGATCATGACCTGAGCCGAAGGCAGAGGCTTTAACCCACTGAGCCACCCAGGCGCCCCCAGACTCTTGCTTTCTAAAAGCCCTCCAAGGAGGAACTGCTCACCTAAGAGACAGCTGATTTCAAGGTGCTATTTTTTTTTAAAGATTTCATTTATTTATTTGAAAGGGAGCACAAATGGGGGGGGAAGAGGGAGAGGGAGAAGCGGACTCCCCACTGAGCAGGGAGCCTGACTCGGGGCTCTAACCCAGGACCCTGAAATCATGACCTGAGCCAAAGGCAGATGCTTAACCCACTGAACCACCCAGGTGCTCCTAAGGTGCTATTTTAGGAGAACAATTGTAATATTCAGTTCCTAAGCCTGAATTTCTTAAATGTTTTTTATTTATTAGGGGTGGGGAATATGGGACAGAAAATGGAGAACCTGTTAAAATTATGGATGAATTCTCAAAGGGATACCCTGCCCATTAATAAAGTATAAATTCAGTGTAAAGAAATCGAAAGTACAGGCACCTGGGTGGCTCAGTCTTTAAGTGTCTGCCTTTGGACATATCATGATCCCAGGGTCTTGGGATCCAGCCCTGCATCCGGCTCCCTGCTCAGTGGGAAGACTGCCTCTCCCTCTTCCACTCCCCCTACGTGTGTTCCCCCCCACTCTCTCTGTCAAATAAATAAATAAAATCTTTTTAAAAAAAGAAAAAGAAAAAGAAATCGAAAGTAATGATGCAAATGCTAATTCAATTTCTATTTGATTAGTTAGTTTAAAACTCTAAGAATCTTCTTTTAAAAATTAAATTTATTAATTAATTATTTTCCTTAGGCAACATTGAGCATTGTAACCCTTACTTCCTTTATACTTAGGCAGTAGAAATATGAGACTATATCTGTGACAGAATTACTGGGATCCAAGGTCAGGTCCTATTTAAGGAATGCCTCATAAGCACAAGTTGCTTTCCATTTACGTTATTTCCTGCAAGACAGATAAGGACAACTTTAGAGTCAAGAGTGAATTTATATCTGTGATCATCAGTATTTTAGTACTAAAAATAAACACTCCATATTTTAAATTCAATTGAAAACGTTACAAATAAGAAAGTTTTTTTAAATAACATTTTTTAAAAAATATTTATTTATTTATTTGACAGAGAGAGAGAGATCACAAGTAGGCAGAGAGGCAGGCAGAGAGAGAGGAGGAAGCAGGCTCCCCGCTGAGCAGAGAGCCCGATGTGGGGCTCGATCCCAGGACCCTGAGACCATGACCTGAGCTGAAGGTAGAGGCTTTAACCCACTGAGCCACCCAGGTGCCCCAAGAAAGTTTTTTCTTAATGTTTTATTTATTTATTTGACAGAAAGAGAGATCACAAGCAGGCAGAGAGGCAGGCAGAGAGAGAGGAGGAAGCAGGCTCCCCGCTGAGCAGAGAGCCCGATGTGGGGCTCGATCCCAGGACCCTGAGACCATGACCTGAGCCGAAGGCAGAGGCTTTAACCCACTGAGCCACGCAGGCGCCCCAATAAGAAAGTTTTTTTTAAACACAAACTCATTTATTATTCATCAAAAATTGTTGCGGTCTCAGGATATGCAGAAGAATGTAGAAAAAGGTATATAACTTTATAATCTCTCCCTATTCATGTTACTGGTTTTCTTCCTTTCGTTTCTGGCTGGTCTTCTTCGTGTGTGTAGACAGGCCCTCCTCTAAAGTCAATGTCAATGAAAGTTACAGTAACATATGTAGATGTGTTCTAGAAAGGAGGAACCACAAGTGTGAAGCCTTACGATATGTACAGATCAAGCAGAACAAAAAGGTCAAATTCCTGATCGTATTTCCATAGCCATGCTGCACTATAAGAAGCAGTAATGAGAAGGGCAGTGGAAAGACAAAATGGTACTGTTACTTTGGAAAATAGTTTCTCATAGTTAACTGTGCATTTGCCATAGGACCTGGCAATCTCACACCTGCATATTAGAGAAAATAAAACTTGGTTCACACAAAAACCTGCACATGAATGTTTACAGTAGCTTGATTCATAATCACTCCAAACAGGAAAAAAACAAGTGTCCTCCAACTGGTGAAGGGTTAGCAAACTGGTGTGGGTGGGTGGATGTTGGTGTGCACGTATATAGGTATGAAATGGAATATCATTTATTACTCATCACTAAAAAGGAACGAACCAATGACATATGCAGCCACATGCGTGGATCTCAAATGCTAAGTGGAAGAAGCCAGGCTCCAAAAGCAATGTACTGGAGGGTTCCTGGAAGAGGCAGGTCTATGGGGACAGAACACCAGGCAGTGGTTGCCAGAAACCGGAGGTCGGGAGAAGAGTTGAATACCAAAGAGCACGAGGGAATTGGGGAGGTGATGAAACTGTTCTATATCTTGATTTTGGTGTTTTTACAAAGTTGTATGCATTTGTCAAAACTCAGAACTGTAGGGGCGCCTGGGTGGCTCAGTGGGTTAAGCCTGTCCCTTCGGCTCGGGTCATGGTCTCAGGGTCCTGGGATCGAGCCCCGCGTCGGGATCTCTGCTCAGAAGGGAGCCTGCTTCCTCCTCTCTGCCTGTCTTTCTGCCTACTTGTGATCTCTGTCTGTCAAATAAATAAATAAAAATCTTTAAAAAAAAAAACACCAAAAACTCAGAACTGTACACACACACACACAGGTAAATTTTACGGTATATTAATTATACCACACACAAAATGAATGGAACTCATTTTCATCAAGTTGCAGCAAGAAGACCGAAAAGGCAAACAACAGTGTTGCTGTGCTCACTCAGCCAGGAGCTGGACTCCTACGGCTGTGAATCTGTCTGCCCGTGGATTTATGTCCCAGAAGAACTACCCTCTTCTGAGCCCTACCTTCCCAAAGTTGGCATCTGAATAAGAAATAAAGAAGTGAATAGGTAAATAAATAAATATACTGTTTAAAATAACATAATCAGACACAGTGGCAAGTTACACACTGGCAAGAAGAAAAACAAAGCTCGATGAAGGGAAAGAATTACGGGGAAGGGAGGGTTTGATAGAATGCCAGGGAAACCGTTCTGAATGACAGCTGGACAGATGTCTCCATGTGGTGGAGGAAGCTGTGTAATAACTGGGGCAACAGGGGCGCCTGGGGAGCTCAGTCATTAAGCATCTGCTTCAACTCAGGTCATGATCCCGGGGTCCTGGGATCGAGGCCCGCATTGGACCCCGTGATCAGCAGGGAGCCTGCCTCTCTCCCTCCCTCCCCCTGCTTACGCGCTCTCTCTCTCTCTCACTCTTTCAAATAAATAAATAAACTCTTAAAAAAAATAACGAGGGGGCACCTGGGTGGCTCAGTGGGTTAAAGCCTCTGCCTTTGGCTCAGGTCATGATCCCGGGGTCCTGGGATCGAGCCCCGCATCGGGCTCTCTGCTCAGCGGGGAGCCTGCTTCCTCCTCTTTCTCTGCCTGCCTCTCTGCCTGCTTGTGATCTCTGTCTGTCAAATAAAGAAATAAACTCTATTTAAAAAAAAAATAACTAGAGCAATAATGTTGTGGAAGAAGGGATAGCAAGACTGTCAGCCGTGAACCAGGGGTGAGTCAGATACGAGGAGTCGCAGGAAGGGCAGGTCGCTGGTTCCGGAGTTCGTAGCCAGACCACATGGTAAATTCAGATGATTTTAGTGAACCCTTAACAAAATTATAAAATGCTGGGAGAGATTTGGTCCCTCTCTTTCAAAGGATGACGTGAAGGTACAATGACTCTCAAAAGAACATTGGAAACCAAACCAAAGCAATTATGTCCGTGTTCCTACTTGCAAACGAGGCAGTCGAGGCCGACGTACGGGAGAGTATCAGGGCGCTCCCGGAAATGAAGAACTGGTGAACTAGCTATTAATTTACGGCCTCTCCGCTCTAAACTCAGTCTTCATTACCTGCTCTGCGATAATGGAGGTGGGCCCTGCAGACCCTTCCCCTTGGCAATGAGCAAGGCATGAAGCTTTGTCAGTACTGGGCGGGGAGGGGCCCTGCAGGAGGAAGGGCTCCCCCTCCTGATTCGGGTGTGTTTCCATTGGCTTCTTGCTTCTACCTGTGGCTGTCAGCAGCGCGTGGTGGGGACATCCCAGAATGCTCCTTCCTGGGTGTTAAGAACGGAATTGTGAAGCCCCCAAATTCCTCTGTTGACGGCCCAACCCCCTGGGCCTTAGAATGTGACCGTGTTGGGGCTCTAGTCAACGCGTATGCCGCGGGCGCACATCAGGGCCAGCCCTCAGCCCCGCTGCAGCCCAGCGACCACCAGCGGCAACCACCCTGACGTTAGGCTTCCAGACTCTCAGCTGGGAAAATGGGTTTCTTGATGCCCTAAATCCCTGCACAGTCCTGCCACCAGCCTTCAGTTTCCTACACTCTGGGGTAGCTTGCCAGCCTTGCCCACATGTACCCCAGGGCTTGGTCCTGCTTGTCAGGCCTGGCCATGATTTCCTGGGCAGGCTCAGCCCTCCTGTCCTGCGGAAGGCTGTTCCCTGCTTGCCCAGTGTCTATAGACCAGCTCCAGCCAAGGGCCACCCAGCAGCCGGGTCCCCATCTAAAGAGCGGAACTCACTCCTCCAAGCAGGTGTGAGTCCCAGCTCCGGAGAGGGACCCTTTCCAGGTTTATTTCTTCCTTGGGTACTTTTCTCCACACCAGGACATTCTTCAGCATCCTTTCTACTCCTTATAGTCATTACTCTGGTATCAGTCATTCTTTTTTAAAAGACTTTGTTTTTTTACTTATTCATAGGGAGCACAAGCAGGGGGAGGGGCAGGGGAAGAGGAAGAGGGAGAGAATCTCCAGCAGATTCTGCGCTGAGCGCGGAGCCCAACACGGGGCTCCATCTCGCCACCCTGAGCCCATACCAAGAGTCGGGGCCTAACCCGCGGAGCCCCCCACGCGCCCCCCGTTAACACGTCTTTATATTGAACTTTCCCTGCTCAGTGTGGCTTAGACTCTCCCGGTACGCTCCGACGGACACAGATTTGGCCCTGGGAGCAGCCCCAGGAGGGAGCCCTGCAAAGGTGGGGTTTGGAGGTTGCTCGGTCACACCCTCTGGTCATTGCTGAGGGCCCAGCTCCTTGCCAATGAGCGGCGGGAAGCCAGGAGTCCCTGGCATCCCGGGACCTCACAGCCACACCGTCCCCTGCACCCAGCTGTGAGGAAGTGGAATCGGAAGCGAGGCTCTTAGCAGCCCAAGGGGTCGTCGCCTTTGACTGTTGAGGCAGTTGATTGTGAGGAGTGTGAGGGGTGTGAGGAGTGTGAGGAGTGTGTGGGGTGTGAGGAGTGTGAGGGTGTGAGGGGTGTGAGGGGTGTGAGGAGTGTGAGGGTGTGAGGGGTGTGAGGGTGTGAGGGGTGTGAGGAGTGTGAGGAGTGTGAGGGTGTGAGGAGTGTGAGGGTGTGAGGGGTGTGAGGAGTGTGAGGAGTGTGAGGGTGTGAGGGGTGTGAGGAGTGTGAGGGTGTGAGGGGTGTGAGGAGTGTGAGGGTGTGAGGGGTGTGAGGGTGTGAGGGGTGTGAGGAGTGTGAGGAGTGTGAGGGTGTGAGGAGTGTGAGGGTGTGAGGGGTGTGAGGAGTGTGAGGGGTGTGAGGGTGTGAGGGGTGTGAGGAGTGTGAGGGTGTGAGGGGTGTGAGGAGTGTGAGGGGTGTGAGGAGTGTGAGGGGTGTGAGGAGTGTGAGGGGTGTGAGGAGTGTGAGGGTGTGAGGGGTGTGAGGAGTGTGAGGGGTGTGAAGAGTGTGGGGGGTGTGAGGAGAGTGGGGGGTGTGAGGAGTGTGGGGGTGTGAGGAGTGTGAAGGGGTGAGGGTATGAGGGGTGTGAGGAGTGTGAGGGGTGTGAGGAGTGTGAAGAGTGTGAGGGGTGTGAGGAGTGTGAAGAGTGTGAGGGGTGTGAGGAGTGTGGGGGGTGTGAGGAGTGTGGGGGTGTGAGGAATGTGGGGGGTGTGAGGAGTGTGGAGGGTGTGAGGAGTGTGGGGGTGTGAGGAGTGTGGGGGGTGTGAGGAGTGTGGGGGTGTGAGGAGTGTGAAGGGGTGAGGGTATGAGGGGTGTGAGGGGTGAGGGTATGAGGGGTGTGAGGAGTGTGAGGGGTGTGAGGAGTGTGAAGAGTGTGAGGGGTGTGAGGAGTGTGGGGGGTGTGAGGAGTGTGGGGGTGTGAGGAATGTGGGGGGTGTGAGGAGTGTGGAGGGTGTGAGGAGTGTGGGGGTGTGAGGAGTGTGGGGGTGTGAGGAGTGTGAAGGGGTGAGGATATGAGGGGTGTGAGGGGTGTGAGGAGTGTGAGGGGTGTGAGGAGTGTGAAGAGTGTGAGGGGTGTGAGGAGTGTGGTGTGACACGGATGTAAGGAGTATGAGGGGTTGAGGGGTGTGAGGGGTGTAAGGGGTGTGGTGTGACACGGATGTGAGGAGTATGAGGGGTTGAGGGGTGTGAGGGGTGTAAGGGGTGTGGTGTGACACGGATGTGAGGGGTGTGAGGCGTGTGACACGGGCGTGGGGAGGGCACGCGCACGCTGTTACAATGACACACGCGACTCCTCGAGCTCTCAGCTTTCTCGTCAGAAAGCGTCCACGGCAGCCCCCCCACGGTCTTTCTCGGCCCCCCGAGGGCTGATGGTGCCGACGGGAAACATAAAGCATGACCGTCCGCGCTCGCGAATTAAAACAATGGTCGGATTTCCAGTTTCTGAGCGTCTCCGTCCCGCGGAAGCCACGGGCCGGCGAAGTCGGAGCCAACCGGTCTCCCTTCGCTGAGGTGGCCGGGCAACCGCGGCGGCTCTCCCGGAAGGGGCCTCTGCCCCGCCTCAAGCTCGCCGCCTCCTCTCCCGCCGGCTGCGCGCGCCGCGGGGTGAAACCTCTGTGCCCAGAGGCCGCGCTGACCCTGACCCCGAAGAAGTAGCTACGCGACCAGAGAACGGCCGCAACCCCGTGCTCCGTGTCACCGGGAGCGGGGGACACGGGTTCGCTCCAGCGACGTGAGGACGAGACGCGGGAAGCGCGGGCCGGGCCGGCCGGACGCTCCGCCGGGAACGCGCGCTGAGAGCCTTCCCGGCGCGGTGGGAGGACGAGGCGGCCCAGGCCTCCGGGCGTGAGGGACGCGGGGCGGGGTGGATCCGGGCGGCCGGCGCGGCCTGCTGCGGTCTGTGTCCGGGAAAGCCCGGGGACCGCTCTCCCGACCGAGGCGCCTGCGTCCCGGGGCGCCCTGCGGCTGCTTCCGTCTACAGGGTTTGCTGGTTTCCGCGGGCCGCGGTCGTGAGACCCCGGAGTGTCAGAGGCCAACTGGCGGCCTTTTCTTTTCAGCGACTTTATTTATTTACGTATTTGCAGAGAGAGAGAGCGCGCGAGAGCACGTGCACAAACGGGGGGGCAGCAGGTCCCCCGGGCAAGGAGCCCCATGTAGGACCCAACCCAGGGCCCCAGGACCGTGGCCTGGGCCGAAGGCAGAGGCCTAACCCACTGAGCCCCCCAGGCGTCTCCGACGGGCAGCGTTTGGCGGCCCGAAACGCCGTCAAGGGCGCAAGGACGGATCCGTAATCAGATGGCTTTGGCTCCCAAAGATGTGGCCGCAGCTCGGTGATGGGAACCGTGGGGCAGGCTGCCCTGCGGCCTGATCCGGGTGGCAGGGAACACTACGTCTGGGAGCCGAAAACCCGGCTCGGGTTGCTTCCCTGGGCAGTCGCTGCTGTTTACTCAGCTTCTTGAGAGACTTTACAGACCCAGAGGCCCCCCGGTGAAAAGGGTGGTGTCCTGCGGCCCACCCTAATCAGAGCTGCACAGGGAAAGGAATTCTGGGCCGCCCCACCTTGTGAGGGGAAGAGCAGGGATGTGAGTGCCGGCCTCTACCTTAGCCACTATTATCTCTCATCTCCCCTCGGGCCTACGGTGCCAAAACCCTCAACCCCGGTCCAAAAGGCACTTAAGTCCCGCTGAAGCTCACCAAGACGGGAGCGTTGAGGATGGTACATGGCATTCTAGATCCTCAGCGGCAAATCTGCAGTTTGGGGGGAAATTAACATGGCTGCTTTCCTTCTTTTCTCCTGTGGGGAAAGAGGTCCTGGGATCCCACAGCCGAAGGATCGTCCCTGATGCCCGTGTGTTCACTCTCGTTCTTTCCCTCTTGTAGCTAATAACTGGACACATACGCTCAGCACTGCCCTAGCAATAAACTCAGAGCTTTCTAGGCTGGCATGCGAGGCCCCCTTACCCCTTAGCTAGGTCCCACCCTGCCTGGGACTGAGGTATTTCCTGGGTTATGAAACTTTCTGTGCTGCAGCTGGGCAATCCCCAGGCAAAGCAGAACCCTGACCATCCCGCTGCATTGCCCCATTCCTGTAGCCGTGTTGCCTACAAGCCTGGGAAAACAGAAAAGTGAATCGCTCAGACCTTACCTGATTTGGGCTCTATTTAATTAAGTATATCAATTTATGTGTAATTTCTTGCTAAAGTACACTCTAAATTTTATATATATTTTAGCCCCTAGTACTGATTCCAATCAGATGGTAAAATATTTACTGTAAGCTCAGTGGATGAGGAGTTCGTGTGACACAGCCTCAATGCCCCGAATTACATAAAGTCCATCATAAACTTCAAAATAATTTCCTCAGAATGTTCAGCATATCTTAACACCAATCAAAAATCCAGAACGTATCGGGGAACAAAGAGCACATTGACAAACTTCATGCACAGGCAATGTGGGAAACTCTTTCAGACTTTCTTTTACATCTCAGGCTGATTTCGTGAGTGTCCAGAGTGGTCTGGCAGACATCCAGCTCCACTCGGGGGACCGGTTGAAACAGGGTCCCCTACTCCTCTGCCATGTTGCCGGCTTGGGCCTCTTTCAGACTTTCTTTCAACAGCTGCCCACTGAGCCTTTTTTTTCTTTAAAAGATTATCTCAGGGGAGCCTGGGTGGCTCAGTCATTAAGCCTCTGTCTTCAGCTCAGGTCATGACCCCGGGGTCCCGGAAACCCCTGCATCGGGCTCTCTGCTCAGCAGGGAGTCTGCTTCTCCCTCTCCCTCTGCCTGCCTCTCCCCGCCCCCCCCCCCCCGCTTGTGTTCTCTCTCTCTCTCTCTCTGTCAAATAAATAAATAAATAAATAATCTTTTTTAAAAAGAACAAAATAAAATAAAAGATTATTTCAGTTCTCATTTTTTTAACCCTTTTACTTCCTCATACAGAGAGACTAATAATCAGGTAAATGTTCAGAAGGCGGACCACAGATAAAGGACAGGAAGGAAGAGGTTTTCTTTCATGCCGGAATCCCAGGTTCAAGCACGTTAAACTTCAAAACAACCCCAGCAGCCTCTGCCCCGGGCACCGGCAGTCACCTAACAGAGAGGTAGGTGTGACATGCTGAGGATGAAAATTAGAGTATGGAAGCGCTTGTTACTGGTTTCCTTCTTAAAATAAACTAAAAAGTGGAGAGGTTAAGGTCTCACCCCCACAGGTCCATCAGGAGAAACTGATGGCACGAGCCCCACCCCTTGAGTGCCACCGTGCGCCAGGACACTGTGCGCCAGGACTCCGTGCACGAAGGATTTTGCACCTAGTAATTGAGTTTAGCGGTAGGAAATGGAGGAAGAGGGAGGCTGAGTAATGGCACCAGGTCGTCCAGGTGGTAAATGGTGATGCTGGGATCCTGTCCCCGTGACCAGAGAGTCCAGAGTCCTTGTGGTCAACGTTCGTCATGTGGCCCTTCCCAGGCATGAACGCACTCACACACAAGGGAACGGAGAAAGACTCAGTGGTCCCAGACTGTTTTGAGCAAGAGTTGAAGCAAAAAAGCAAGACCCACTTTTATGAATACTAAAGACCCAGAACTAGGAAGTCGACATCCCCAAACTGTGCAATGATAGCAGTGTTAAAGGCCGAAAATAGGATGCAGGCCGTCCCGGAAATATTACCCCGGCGACCGAGGCTAACCGTTACGGCCAGTTCCTTAGAGGAGAGGAACTGGAAACTGACATCAGGACCTTTAGAATTATGTAAAGTGCAGGGTGGATTCAGTTGTTCTCTTTTGGGTTTTTGTTTTTTGTGGGTTTTTTTTACAGTGTTGAGGTTCTTGAAATTGAAGTATAATGAACATCCAGTGTTACATTAGTTTCGGGAGGACAACGGAGTGACTCAACACTTCTCTACATTTCTCAGTGCTCATGATGTCAAGTGTAGTCTTAATCCCCATCCCCTGTTTCACCCATCCACCCCCGCCAGCCCCCACCCCTGCTCACCTCCCATCGGGAAACCACTAGTTTGTTCCAAGTAGTTAAGACTCTGGGGTTTTTTGTTTATCTCTTTTCCTCTTCGTTCATTTGTTTTGTTCTTTACATTCCATATGTGAGTGAAATCATGGCATTTGTGTTTCTCTGACATTTCACTTAGCATTATACCTACACACTAGCTGTATTCTGTTGTTGTAAATGGCAAGATCTCATTCTTTTTTATTATTAAAGATTTTATTTATTTATTCATGAGAGACAGAGAGAGAGAGAGGCAGAGGGAGAAGCAGACTCCCCACTGAGTAGGGAACCCAATGTAGGACTCAATCCCAAGACCCCGGGATCATGACCTGAGCCAAAGGCAGCCACTTAACCAACTGAGCCACCCAGGCACCCAATCTCATTCTTTTTTAGGTTCAATAATATTCCATTGTTTTTATATACCACATCTTTTTTTTAATCCATTCATCTATCAGTGGACACTGGGGCTGCCTCCATATCTTGGCTATTGTAAATAATGCTGCTGTAAACATAGAGATGCATGGATCCCTTTGAATTAGTGTTTTTATTTTCTTTGGATAGATACCCCACAGTAGAATTATTGGATCATATGGAGATTTCTTTGGCTTTCTCGGAGGCAAATCCTATGTGAAGCTTGCGGTTCCAGGACCAAAGGCAGGTCTCACAAGGGACCCCGGCTCTACCACATAGGACATTAGCATTGGTTCTTGCCATATCTTACATTGGTAGTCTTGACATCCATTAAATGAGGTCCCAGATCCTTGGCCACCTGAGTCATTATCTCCATTTGAGAGACGCAGGATTTCTCAACTCGAAGTGTCCTTGCACTCAGGCGAGGGGCCATGACAGGAGGCTTCTTTCCAGTTTCTTAGGAGACACTCACAGCAGGATGAATCCACACTGGATTGTGATTGGTTGGGTCAAATAGCTTGAACAGAGAAAACAATTCAGCTCCTCTTCCAGATTGGACGCGGTCCTCTTCCTTATATAACGTCTATAGTCAAAACTCTGAAATCAGCCTTCAACAGCTGGCCTTGGTGGTCTCACACAGTTTTAAAATAATCTTCTACTGCCTCTTCCTTCCTCCTTATCAATGGGGAAATGGTGGGAGTTTGTGGGATAGGAGCCATAGGCTGACAAGTTTTATGAGGCTTCAATTTCAAGGTCTACAGGCTTTACACTCGTGGTCTCAAAAGTCCTCCTTCATCCCAGAGCATTGTAGCTCAGCATAAAGGAATTCCATGTTTCCTCATTTTTTATTAACTCAGAATCCTTATCTCTAAGGGCAAACCCTTTCTTTGCTCTTAGTCTTTTCTAAGAAAACAAAGGGAGGCATGCAGACTGTAGGACTCTATGTACAGGAAGTTCTGGAATAGGCAAAACTAATCTATAGTGACAGAAACCACACCAGTGGTCTTCTGGGGGGGCTGGGCAATGGGGCACAGGGAACTTTGAGGTCGTTGAAAATGTTGTCTCTCCCCCCACTCTGTCTGTCTAAAACAAACAAACAAACAAATAAATAAAATCTTTAAAAACAATTCAGCTCTGTTTCCCAAAGTCTAGGATATGTGTCCAATCACATCCAATCCTCCCTGACTACCATGAACCCTAGAATAACCAGATCACATTTTTCCCATGAGTTCGTGTCACTTCTGCTACTCTGACCAGTTCCTTTTGTGGCTAGCCCTTGATACTCACTTCCTCTATGTTCTGAGAATACCTCCACATTAAAAAAAAAAAAATTGCTGGCTCCCTAGGGCATGATAGTTTTTAGATAAAAAGGGGCTCTGAGGCCAGTAACCACTGCCTTACATCGTTATGTGAAACATCTAAAATCCTTAAGGGTTGGGGCACCTGGGTGGCTTAGTCGTTAAGCATCTGCCTTAGGCTCAGGTCCTGATCCCGCGGTCCTGGGATTGGACCCCCTGTCGGACGCCCTGTTGGGCTCCCTGCTCAGCGGGAAGCCTGCTTCTCCCTCTCCCACTCCCCCTGCTAGTGTTCTCTCTTTCTCTGTGTCTTTCTCTATAAATGAGTAAATAAAATCTTTAAAAAAAAATCCGTAAGGGTTTAAGTTGTTTGCCCTAAGTCAGACAGTAAAGAAAACTGCAATGGAACACCATCTCCATCAGGCCACCGTGTCCCGTTGGGCCGATGTTTCTTGCCCAGGGGCAACCAGCCGAGAGCTGCGTGGAAACTGAATCTAGTGTGGGCTCCGCTTCCTTTGCCGAGCTGTGAGCCCTGCTTGAGGCTCTACCCCTGCTTAGAGGAGACAGCCTCTAATTTTCATAAAGGCGCCATTTGGCTAATAGTAGCTCTGGTCTGTCATCAAACTTCTCTTCCAAATTATTTCAAATTTAAGCATTTGGTTTTTTAAAAATTTTATCAGGAAGAAATTCAGCATTTTTATTTTAAAAGAATGAATATCCTGTAACTTTCATAGATCCTAACAATTTTTATTACATCTTTTTCAAATGCTGTTTTGTGAATTCTTTTTTTTTTTTTTAAGAGAGAGTGAGAGGAGCACGAGGGTGCGCTGCGGTGGGGAGGGGCAGAGGGAGAGGAGAGAGAGAACCTTAAGCAGGCTCCTCGCTTATGTGGGACTCCATCCCACAACCCTGAGATCATGACCTGACCTGAAATCAAGAGCTGGACGCCTAACCGGCTGAGCCACCCAGGAGCCCTTGTTTTGTGAATTCTTAACTCCACCTTCGCGGAGTCGATACACTTCATTTCTGCAGAGCCAGGCCAGGGACTCCGCTTGGAGTGAGAAGGTTACCCCTGGACTCTGGGGCAGGAGCAAAGGAAGACTTAAGCCTCAGCCACCCAGAAGGCAGCTTTTAGTCTGATATAAAGGACATGGCCCAAGGAAACAAGAACTGAGTCCCAAGGGAAAGTTCTGGAGTCAGAGACAAGCCGAACAGAGGAGTTGAGAGGCAGAGCCTGGAAAGGCTTCCTGAGACAATGGGCGATGTCCTTTTGTAGGGTGCCTCCTGGGTGCCTTGCATGAGTAGGAAAAGTAGCAAGCCCTAGTGGACCCGCAGAGACCCAGGTCAACGTAGAATTGCTACTGGTTGCCAAGAGGCAACCAGTAAAAGCAGAGACCAATGTCCCGGTCTACGTGGGATAAGGCAGCGCAACCAGATCCCCCAGTAAGGGCCCACTGGGTAAAACAAAATCCTGCCGTGGGCCAGTATTCACTCTACCCAGTGCCATAAGGATGGCTAAATGTTTCCCCTTCCAGATCCTGTTTTGGCCAGGCAGAGGAGGAGAGAGGAAAACACCGGAAAGATAGCATTTGCCCAAGAGAGACCAGGTCAACCCCAAAGTTGTCTCTAATATCATCTTTACCTGGAAAGTATATGCTCAGTGATCTACTGTCACCGCACCATCCCATCAGAGGAAATGGCACCTTCAGAACCACAGCATAGTTACAGAGAAGAAGAATGCTGCCTTTTTTTCTACCTTTCAGTGCAGTTTAACCCATTATATCTGGTCCTTTCCATTCCAGAAGGCTCTGCACACTGTCCGGGACTCACGGAATCCAAATATTAACTGTCAGTGTGAGTCCTGATGCTCTTGTGCATAGAAAAAGATTATTCAGAGGTTACTTTTTAAAATGAGTATTTAATTTATTAGTGTTGCAATTTAAAAACTTAGCTTCCCTTAAGGTTTTAAGTTCAACTTAGAATTCTTATTGTTCTTTTATAAATACAGAAAATTTTAAAAACCACTTTCAAGGTCCTTAAATATTATTTGATGCCATTTATAAGTGTTATTAAATAAACTTCCCAAACCTTTTAAAGTACCTTTATAAATCTAATATTTTATTTTCCTCATAAATACAGAACTCTTTGATTAATATTAAAACTTTTCTGGGCATCTTAATAATGAACACAAATCTAACAAATGAAACTTAAATATGGTGATTTTTAAATTAAGATATTTTATAAGAATCTAACTTAAAAGTGTAAATAATTACTCTCTTTGACATTTTACTTTATTTTATAAAGATTTTATTTGTTTATTTGAGAGAGAGAGAGCACAAGCAGGCAGAGGGGCAGAGAGAGAGAGAAACTCACTCCCCGATGAGCAGGGAGCCCAACGTGAGGCTGGACCCCGCAATCATGACCTGAGTCAAAAGCAGACACTTAGCCAAGGGAGCCACACAGGTGACCCTCCTTTTGACTTTTTTTTAAAAGATTTTATTTATTTATTTGACAGAGAGAGAGATCACGAGTAGGCAGATAGGCAGGCGGGGGTGGAGGGAGGAAGCAGGCTCCCTGCTGAGCAGAGAGCCTGATGTGGGGCTCGATCCCAGGACCCTGAGATCATGACCTGAGCCAAAGGCAACGGCTTAACCCACTGAGTCAGCCAGGTGTCCCCTTCTTTTTGACATTTTAAGATGGAAATGCAATCAAACTCGAAGTTAGGTCTTAAGGCTTAATTTAATTTGATCCAGGTTAAACATTTTGGAGTGAAATACAAGTATCCCTCACTTTCCGAAAATCCATGTTATGCCACGTCACAAAAGACCTACAGTAGCACCTATTTTTGCTAACCAAAAGAAATCCAAAGAGGATTTTTGCTTTTATGAAAAAAGTTGTTACTATGCTGAGGGGTGCCTGGGTGGCTCAGTGGGTTAAGCGTCTGCCTCCGGCTCAGGTCATGATCCCAGGGTCCTGGGATCGAGTCCATCAGGCTCTCCGCTCAGCGGGAAGCCTGCTTCCCCCTCTCCCTCTCTCACACTCCCACCCACCTCTCATTCACTCCCTCTCCCTTTCTCTCTCTCTCAAATAAATAAAATCGTTTAAAAAAGAAAAAAATTGTTACCGTGCTAATTGTGTAGGTCTTTTCTAAAGGCGAAGCAGCGTGAGCTAACTTTCAGAAAGCAGGACATACTTCTTGCTTTATGCCATTTCAGTTTACAAAAGGTCTCATAGGAACAGTCTCCTTCCAGATAGTGGGGGAAACCTGTGCTACCAGCAATGCCCTGTGCTTCACCCTGACCTTGGTCAGGAAGCAGAGATGCTGCTTCTCAGTGACGCTAAGAGAGGGCACTTGGCTAAGACGGTGAGTGCCGGGTCTGCCTACGGTGACAGTACCTCTCCCCTCTGCAGTTAGTAAACAATCTGTGGGGCCATCCTTGGCCACCATGGGGCTATCCCGTTCCCTGAGAAAGTTTCACCAAATTCATTGATGGTCATTGCCTAAATTTATTACTACAATGGAGCACAAACTGGTTTTTTAATTCTATTATTCTTTCTTTACTTTCTGACACAACAAAATGTTCCAGGTTCACATTGTTCTTTCCTGGCCCTGGACATGGAATTGGCCATTTCTTGAAGTCCTGCTTCTTCTTACTGAGAGGAATGTTTCTTAGAAACCAGGGTCCGCTGCTAGCCATACTTCTTGCTATTGGAGTGTCATTGTTTCTAGGCTCTTCCAGGGGACAGACTTATGGAACATTTCTTTTAATTAATAAGCTCACATGGATATTTTTAATTCAAATTTATATTTAAAGAATTTTTTTATTTAACGGAACTTATTTCATATTTATATGTTTTCCTTTGCACTGAAAATCATGGTCCTAAAAACGTTCATGTGCTTACCTCCTTTTTGTTTTATAACATACATAAAACAATTTCAAAATTATGATACCAGTATTACTAGTAACGAGGCACCCCTGGGAGAAGTCTAAAACCTCCTTGCAGTTCTGTGTACCCTTAGAGTACATCCCACTAAATGTATGCAGTCAGAATTCTGTACTTCTCTTTGTGCGATTCTGTTACCCACTGGATATACAGTGAGAGTTCATATGCTCCTGTTTGGGCTCAATTTTAGAGTTTACTTTTTATTGCCTTTACTTAATTGTGTTTTTGAAAATGTAAAACATTCACATGGTTCGAAAGTCACAATTATATAAAAAGTGTACATAGAAACATCTGCATCCCCTTCCTCTTTCTCCCCACCCCCTCCATCCCTCATGGGTAGCCATTTTCATTAGTTTCGGTTTCTCTAAATTTTTTTTTTTTTGCTTAAATCAGTGATTTCATGTAAGAGCCTGACATTAAGCTATGGGTTGTCTAGGCATCCACTTCAAAGCTCCCCACCTTGAATAAACATGTTGCTAACTATATGCCAGCTACTAGCAAACCCACCGAGCTCCTCCCATCCATGAATTTGCCTTTCGAGAAAGCCCACAGTAACCTAGAGAACGAACATTGAGTGACCCTGCTTCTCCCTTCCCACTCCCTAATTCCTGCTCTTTATGTTTTAAATCCGTCAGTGAAGAGTGAACCCATGAAAGCCGGGGCACACACCCTTGGACCCTAACAAAGGAAGGGCCCCAGGTCCATACTTCCTCCCCTTCCCTTCGCTGCAAGCTTGTTGTGTGGCCCCAGGTGTGCCGTGTACCCTTCATGACCTGTGAGTAATAAATCTCTTTATTCACAATTCTCTGGTGGTTGTTTTTGAGGTGTGTCTTGCAATCCTAAGACCCACAAGGACTGGTTCAGTGACAACACCAGCTGTAGTCAGGGAAATGTCTATGAAAGCTCCGTACAGGTAAAAGGGGCCCAGGCATTCCTAGAGGATAGCACTGCCACGGATAGGGTTGGACTAACACAACAGTGTGTTGTGCACGTATGCACGCATGACATAATCTCCTCTTTCTCCTTCACAAGATGTAGAATAGTAGATGCGCCTACCTGAACTTGCTTTTTTTTTCATGTAACAATATGCCCTGGAAATTATTCTGTATTATTTCATAGAGACCTTTCTCATTCTCTTTATTTTTTTTAACTTTATTTTTTTTAAGTTTTATTTATTTGACACAGACAAAGAGAGATCACAATAGGCAGAGAGGCAAGCAGACAGACGAGGGACTCCCTGCTGAGCAGAGAGCCCAATGTGGGGCTCGATCCCAGGACCCTGAGATCATGACCCGAGCAAGAGGCGGAGGCTTACCCCACTGAGCCACGCAGGCGCTCCTCTCATTCTCCTTAAACAGCTGCAAAGTCTCTTGCAATCAACACGTTGCTGGAGTCTGCGTCCTCTGAACACCTGACTGGGCCGGTTGAGCCGCGGCCACTGGAGTGATGACCTCTCCCACTGGTGCTGGATGTTGAGAAGAGCATCTCCACTCGGGCTTATCTCCAGGCTGCTAGAACTTCCCTATGACATGGCAACTCAATTTCCCCTGAGCACATAATTCAGAGAGCTGGGTTAGAAATATCAGTGGCTCCAGGGGCGCCTGGGTGGCTCAGTGGGTTGGAGCCTCTGCCTTCGGCTCAGGTCATGATCCCAGGGTCCTGGGATCGAGCCCCACATCGGGCTCTCTGCGCAGCAGGGAGCCTGCTTCCTCCTCTCTCTCTCTGCCTGCCTCTCTGCCTACTTGTGATCTCTGTCTGTCAAATAAATAAATAAATAAATCTTTAAAAAAAAAAAAAAGAAATATCATGGCTCTTATGACTTAGGTTGGTCACATACTATCCCTTCCAGAACATTCCATTTGTTAAAAGCAAGTCACTAAATCTGGCCCACATGCAAAGGAAGGTGAATTGGACTCCACCTTTTTTGTTTTAATTATGTTAGTCGCCATACAGTACATCATTAGTTTTTGATGCAGTGTTCCATGATTCATTGTTTGTGTATAACACCCAGCGCTCCATGCAACACATGCCCTCTTTAATTCTCATCAGTGGACTAACCCATCCCTCTACCCTCGTCCCCGCTAAAACCCTCAGTTTGTTTCTCGGAGTCCACAGTCTCTCATGGTTCCTCTCCCCTCCGATTCCCCCCTCTTCGTTTTCCCCTTCTTTCTCCTAATGACCTCCATGCTATTCCTTATGTACCACATATAAGTAAACCCACATGGTAATTGTCTTTCTCTGCTTGACTTATTTCACTCAGCCTTTTGAAGGGAAACGGATCAAAGAATTTGTGGACATATCTTAAACTCTCCATAAACCTCATTAAAGGAAGATTCTGTACAGGACACTCTTTACCTTGTGTTTAAAGCCATGTAAATTTTTCATTACAATAGTCAAATAGTGTTTACTTAGCTCTGGAATCAGTATAATAATATGAAATGTTATTATGTATATTGCATTATATATGGGCATTATAGACCTATACATACATAATGAATATATCTATAGATAGATGATAAATAGGTAGATAGATTGATTGATTCCTGGAGGAGCTCTTTATTTTCTTTATGAAAATAACAAGGATTTATTCAGAATTTTTTACATGTGGACATCTCCATTTTATTATACATAACTCAAGGTCCTACTTCTCAAATTAGGGCCCCTGTATTCCCTGGGATATGCAGTAGAAGGCTAAGGCGGGAAGTGCCCAGGAAGGGTCAGATCTTGCAGGAATGACCTTATATGGTCATATGCAACATGAAAATGTTTTTATCCTGAAACAGCTGTAGATGTATTAGTGAATAAATGCAGTATCTACACATATTTTTAAAACCAAGCATGATGGGGTGCCTGGGTGGCTCACTCTATTAAGCATCTGCCTTTGGCTCAGGTCATGATCCTAGGTCATGGGATAGAGCCCCACATCCAGTTCCCTGCTTAGCAGGGAGCCTGCTTCTCTCTCTTCCTCTGTCTGCTGCTCCCCCCAACTTGCGTTCTATCTCTGTCAAATAAGTAAATAAAGTCTTTATTTTTAAAACTCAAGCATGAAACTGCAAAGAAATTTTGAACTTAGGGAGTTCAAATAGGCTACTTTGGCCTATTTCCTCCAACCTCCCGAAAGTGCTTTTCCAATTCTCTGTCCTTAATGGTAGGTCAGTGCAAAAGTCTGAGAAGTGTTGACTTTAGAGTACATATCTATCAATTTTGCCCATGAGGAACTGGTGGGAATCTTTATTCTGGTCTTTTAGGGCATCTAAAGAGATCACCCTTATTCCTATGTGAGTTATTCCAATGCTGCTGTCTGTCCTCTCCCAATTTTGATAAGGATGTTTGTCAAGCTATTTGAGGTTTATGTCAAATGCACTGGATGGGCCTCCCCAGTTCATGTTCTTATTACCACTTGCAGATTTTCTTGGCCTTTTTTTTTTTTTTTTGCCACAACTAGTGTGGAGCCCAATGTGGGGCTTGAACCCACAACTCTGAGATCAAGACCTAAGCTGAGATCAAGAGTCAGATGCTCAACCAACTGAGCTGTCCAGGCGCCCCTCTTGGTCTCTTTTAATTGACTGTTCAATGCTTAACTTAGCCGCCATGTATCTCTTGATTTCTACAAAGTCTGTGCCTTTGGAAAGCACGGGTCCTGGTATCTTTCTGACACCAGGAACAGCACCTCATGCTAATGTGTGCTCTTCCTGGATCAGCTGTCCCTGTCCAGGCAACCCCGCAAATCACTGATCCAGGGAGAGGACACATTACGGCCAGGAGCCGTCACTGGCACCCTCTGCTCCTTAGGGCAGGGAGCTTGGTTGGACTCCAAGATGAAAATGGATTTCCCTCTTTTGCCGTAACCTAACCAGAGCTGAGCTACCCAACAGATGACTAATGCAGAGGCATCCAAACAATGCTTCGGGTAAGATCATTAAATATTCACCCCCCAAATCAAAACTTTGCCTAATAATTATTTTATGATTTGGCACAGTTTTAAATTTTAATCACACAGAAGGGGATGAAGGAAGAAATCATCTCTTCAGTCTCAAGGTCTCTGCTCGTCTTAATAGGGCTCTGGCCATGAAAGCCTCTTTAGAACACCAAGCACCTTCGCTTGCTGACCCAGCTCAGGTTACGCCCGTGTGATCAGTCTTCGGCATCCTGTGAGAAAAGCCACACATGTGGGAGCATAGCTACAGTTCCCTCCTCTGTAATCCTTGTTGGAAGGACACTTGTGGTCTACTACCCTTGAGGCTACTGTGGTTGGGCATTTCTAGCTGTGAGGATTAAGCTTATGGGGAGTTCTTGCCCCTAGTTCCTAACCATGGGAAAGGAAGTATGAGTGGCTCGGCTAGAAGGCAGGGTTCTCAACTGGGGTCCCGGAACAAGGATGAGGGGACAAATACATCTTTATTCTCACTAGCCTTTAAGAGAAATTTAGCACGTCCTTCAACTATGAATGTAGGCAATAAGCCCCAGCCGTTCTAACAGAACCCATGACGTTCTGGCCAGTAGAAGTCAAGATACTTTCATATCCAATTTGGTTGTTAGAACTATCCCTTCGCTCATCCCTGCTTCAGATGTACGGAGGTGTCCAGATCCCTAAAGCTCCTGTGCGGGGCGCTATTCTCATGTGTCATTGCTGTTGAGCCATATGAGCCCAGATGTCCCACATTCCACGTCTGTGGCCCAGAGATAGACATTGCTTCTTGGCTACTTCTTATCTACGGAGTTCTCTACTTCTTTAAAAAGATAGAACATCTGAACTGAGCTGAGAACATCTAGAAACACTTAGAACTTTTTGCAGAACTTATTTCTACCATAATGGCATCAAAGTTGACCGTGAATTTACAATCACTTTCTTTTTAATATAATTTGATCCATTGATGCTTTGATAATCTACTGACATTCATCTATTGATCTTGGACAAACTACTTATTTCAAATAGAGTTGTACTTCAGCCTTGGATGATTCTGTTGTTCCTTGCAGGAAGCCTCCCATGTTTGTTCTGTAAAATGAGATATGGGAGGTTCCATTTCCTTTGCAATAATACATGTTTGTGAAACAGTGTTCTTAGCCCTCGTAATATCAAAACAAAAAATTAAAATGCACTGAAACTCTAGTATGTCATGCACATTGCCTTGTTGTTTTAAACTCCGGGCTTTACTGGTATTCAGGTATGGCAGGCCAGGAGACCAAGAGACCACTGCCATTGACAAGATAGCTGCTTACTGTATCTACCTGCTCAGGCCGCCGTAACAAAGCACCGTCTGGGTGGCTTCAGCAACAGAGAACTTATTTGTCTTAGTTCAGGAGGGTAGAAGTCCATAATCAAGGTGTCAGTGGTGTTAGTATCTGGTACAAGCTCTCCCTTTGGGGTGTAGACAGTCAGTCCCCTCCTCCCTGTGCGCTCACAGACATTTCCTTGGGGCATGTGCGCAAGGAGCAGAAAGAAAGAGGAGTGAGAGAGAGTTTTTTGTGTCTTCTCACACGGCTACTCTCAGATACTAATTCTATCAGACCAGGGTCCCAGCCTTATGACCTCATTAAACATTACTTCCTTAGAGGGTCTGTCTCCAAACAACCCACTGGGGGGTTAGGGCTTCCACATTTGAATTTGGGGGGGACACACACTTTCAGTCCATAACACTTCTACTCATGTCTCCCAAGAGAAGGGGTACATCATACCATGGGGTTGGCGGTAGGGTCCCAAGGGAAGTACTGGGATCTGTCCGGAGACAGATTAAGTAAGGGGGAAACATGCACGAGAGCCTTTTGTGGTGTCCAGGGGAAGGACCAGGTGAGGCAGGGCGAGCAGGGTTAGGATTGGCTAGTTTGAGTCAGTTCAGTGGTCTCTGGGGCATGGGTCCTCTCCCTAGTTGTCCCGTACCTGGCCAATGGATAGAGGACAGAGGATAGTGGAGTGGGAGAGGGCACGTATGGGCTCTGCAGATCAGTTTGCACACGAAAGGCATGTCATTTACCATCTCTAGGACGGGGCTAAGCCCAGGAGGGGCAGAGTCTCCAGGGTCCCAACGCCCCAGATAGCACAGCATCAAATACAGAAACTAGAAAATGTGGTTATTACACGTGTCAAAGTGTGCCCCACTTTTTAATGTTCTTATTCAAGATAAAGAACAAAGCCTCCATATTGATGTGTCTTATAAAATATACAATCTTAGCTTTAAAATGTCTATATTGGAAACATACTTTCTCATCACTAAATACCCCACGTATATCCCGAATTTGCTTTATTTTAATGTGCTGATGTATTAGTTACTCATTGCTGCATAATAAGTTACTCTAAAACTAGTGATTGAAGCAACAAACACTTATTATTTCGCAGTACATGTGGTCAGGAATTTGGGTGCCACTTAGCTGGGTGGTTCTGGGTCAAGTTCTCTCACGGAGAAGGAATCAATGTGCCAGCCAGGGTCTCAGTCTTCTTGAGGCTGAATGGGGAGGAATCTGCTTCCAAGATCATGCATGTGGCCATGGGCAAGGCTGAGTCCCTTGCCACCTGGGCCTCTCCAGGAAGCCGCCGTGGCAGCTGGCTTCCTGCCGTTCAGTTAGCCGGAGAGAGAGCAAGAGAAAACACCCAAGAAGCCGGTCTTTTTATAACCTCATCTCACAAGTGACATCCCATAATTTCTGTCATTTGGTGTCGTTAGAAATGAGTCACGAAGGGTGCCTGGGTGGCTCCATCGGTTAAGTGTCACCTTTGGCTCAGGTCATGATCCCAGGGTCCTGAGATCAAGTCCTGTATCGGGCTCCCTGCTCAGCGGGGAGCCTGCTTCTCCCTCTCCCTCTGCCTGCCGCTCTGCCTACTTGTGACCTCTCTCTTTCTCTGTCAGATAAATTTTAAAAAAAATTTTTTAAAGAAAATAAAAGAAATGAGTTGTGATCGTGGGTCCAGCTCAACCCCAGGGGGAGAGGTTTCACCAAGGGCACGAATGCCAAAAGCAAGACTACCGAGGGTCACTCCCAAGCCTGCACACCACAAAAGATAACTATGCTTCGATACAACCACTTTTCTTGGCCAGTCTTTGTATTTTAGTTTTTGAATTTTTTTTTAATTTAAATACATTATTATACAATGAGGTCCGAGGGCTTCTCTAGTTATACATAGTACAGATAAATGAAGAGTCCGGGTTCTAGTGTCAGACAGACTGGTTTCAAACCCCACCTCAGGTTCCAACAATAAAACGGAGATGCTCGCAGCCCATCTCCCAGACCTGCTGTAGGGATTAAATAAAGTCGTGGGTATAAAACCTTAAATTCTGCCTGATTGTATTAAGCACCCAGTAAAGGGAAGCTTTTATCCATGGATAAAAGAATGTGCCCGAATTTCACACATATGCTTGCTTTTCTGCTTCACAGAGCTACAGAAGCCCAGAGATCACGTTTACTAATGGTCAGTTCCAGTCTTTCCCCCGTGTATACCTCCAGTATCTTGAGGAACATATGTGATGAGGCCGGGTGTCTCTCCCTGCTCCCTCCCCAAAAAGCCCCCCATAAAATACTAAGCATTACTGCAGCCGACGTAGTAACACAAATGACATCAGCACAAGAGCAGATGGTGGGCCAAGGTCATCCACAGGGAGGGGACATAAAACTCAAGAAATCTCGTGTAACTGACAGAACCTCAGCCCTGGCAACACCCGCCATGAAGGACGCATGTAAACAGGGAGGATCAACCCCTTTTAAGCTTTCAAACCGGGTGTCCCTTCCTGCCCATCCAGTTCAAAAAGGAGGAGACAGGGAAGGGACCGGGGCAACCCTGTTATGGTTTCGTGATTCTTTTATGATTTTAACAGAGGGGATGCCTTATTTAGGAATCCGGTAACAGATCAGAAACAACGTGGAAAACTGAGAGTCGGGAATCGATTGATGCCTACACTGGCTTGTCGCTGTGCATCTGGAAATCAGAAAGATGGGATTCCAAGAGCGGGGCTCGCTTCCTGACCTGGAGCCCAGACACAGGTAGGAACTGCCCGTTGGACTGCACGAGAGAAACCCTCTGCTCCCGCTGGCGCGCCTCACCTGGCGTGGCCGTGACTCGCAACACACACACGGACGGAACATGGTAACGGAGAGGGGCAGCACCTGTCACCATGAGGAAGCAAGCACGTTCACATGTTAGTTTTGATTTCCCAGCAACCACGTGGGGAAACTGAAACCCTTTGTTCCCCTCACTCCCCACCCCTCCCCAGCAAGCTCACTCCCACTTCCCAGGCACAGTTTTTCAAAACCTGGTGTACCAGAGAATTGAATTTGAAATAACTTGGTTAGCACCAGAATTAAAATTAAGGCCTGCAGGCAAAGGGTGCATGAGCTCTCTCTGTGCTGTTTCTTACAACTGCATGCGAACCTACAGTTTTCTCAAAATAAAAAGTGCAATTTTAAACATTGAGCTATTCAAAATGTGCTACAACAGGAAGAAAGAAAGAGCAACGCCCACTCACTCTCCAAAAATTAAAAAAAAAAAAAAAAGCCATTCTGAAAGTCAACTTTCTGGCTTTTTATTAGATGAACTTCCTCAATCAAGCTATTCCCATATAGTTGCCATTCTGTGCCCAGTGGAAGATGGTGCAAGAGAAAAATGACACTTGTTCCTTTTTGCTCCCTTCCCTCACCAAACGGACCCGTTTCTTAATAGCAACTGAAAGAATGTTCTGGTAGCATAAACAAGAACGGGTAAGACACATTTGCTCCAGAGAGAACAGAGGGAGGAGAGGGGAAAGAGACACCTTTCACAACAGGTACTTTTGGACTTTTAAATTGATATTGTGTGTCCATGTTGCCTGGTCCAAAACACGATTCCCCAAATTCTACATGTCCCCTGAAGGTCTGCGCGAACACAGCCTTCCTTCTCCGTGAGCTTGTCTCATCCTACCAGTTGGAATGCACCCTTGTCTCCTATGTGTTCCATGACTGCCCGCTGAAAAAAATGACAGCTTTTAAAAAAAATACCCATGCTCAGGCCCTTCCCCAGACTGACTGAATGAGACTCTCAGAGAGGAGGAGATCGACAGGGATGTTTAAAAAAAAAAAAAATCCCCAGTAGTGTTAAATATATACTCAGGACTGAGAACTTCTGTCCTGGCATTTTATGGAGCCCAGATTCCAGCACTCACCCTGTAAGCAAACACTGAATCAGTGATTACAAAAATGGAATAAATAAATTTTAAAAACCCCTTTCACATTGAGCTCATTTTGTCTGCACAACCGCCCTGGGAACTGGGCGTCGGGCCGGCACTGCCCAGAAGAGGAAAAGAGAGGGTTGAGGTGTGAGAAGTCACAGAGGGTCTCTTTGGGCTTCTGGGTTCCAGACTTTGTTTGACCTGCTCCCCTGAGATTGAAACTGAAGTCTGTGCTCCCAGCCGTGTTCTAGGACACTAGGAGGTGTTCAATAGCGAGTTAGCAGCACGGCAACAACCCAGGGCTCCCACAGGGCGGCAGGAAGTGTCTCAGTCATCCAGAGCTGCACCGGGGGGCTCAGCCTCCAAACAGGGTTCCGAGGTGGGAACTATTAGCTATTAACTGTTCAGGGTGCTTTGAGGTTCCATATGAATTTTACCATAGATTTTCCTCCCTCTGGCAAAAAAAAAAAAAAAAAAAAAAAAAGTGCCATTGGTATTTTTATAGGGATTGCATTGAATCTCTACGTTTTGGGTAGTATTACCATTTTAACAATACTAAGTCTTCTGATCCACAAATGTGGATGCCTTTCCATTTATTTGTGTCTTTTAAAATTTCTTCAGCAATGTTTTGCAGTTTTCAGTGTACAAGTCCTTTGACTCCTGGGTTAAGTTTTTTCCTAATTATTTTATTACTTCTGATGCTATTGTAAATGGTATCATTTTCCAAGGGTCCTTTCAGGATATTCACATTAGTGTACAGAACACCGACGTGCAACCGATTTCTGCATGTTAAGTTTGTATCCTGCAACTTTGATGAGTGGGTTTCTCGGGTCTAACAGCTTTTGGGTGGTGCCTTTATGGTTTTCTACATATACGATCATGTCATCTTGAATAGTGATAACTTCACTTCTTTGCAATTTGAATGCCTTTTATTTCTTTTTCTTGCCTAATTACTCTGACATCTAGTACTAGGTTGAATAGAAGTGGTGAGAATGGGCATCCTTGCCTTGTTCCTGACCTTAAAAAGAAAGCTTTCAGGTTTTCACCCTTGACTATGACATTAGCTGTGGGCTTTTCACATACAGTCTTTATTATGTTAAGGTAATTTCCTTCTAATCTCAATTTGTTGAGTAAATGAAAGAGTATTGAATTCTGTCAAATATTTTTCTACATCAGCTGAGGCAAACATTGTGGGTTTTTTCCTTCATTCTGCTAATATGGTAGATACCTTGACTAATTTTCGAATGTTAAACCATCCTTGCATTCCAGAGATAAATCCCACTTTGCATAGTGTTTAATCTGTTTAATGTGTTATTGAATTCAGTTTGCTGGTATTTTGAAGATTTTTACATCAATATTCATCAGGGATATTGGTCTGTACTTTTCTCTTAGTGTTGTCTGATTTTAATCTCAGAATAATGCCGATTCATTAAACAAATTTGGACATGTTCCCTTTTCTTTAACTTTTGAGATTTCATAAAATGTTGGTGTTAATTCTTCTTTAAATATTTGGTAGAATTCTCCAGTGAACCCATTTAGTCCTGAGTTTTTCTCTGTTGGAAGGTTTTTGATTACTGCTTCTATCCCCTTACTAATTATAGGTCTATTCATACTTTTTAACTCTTCATGATTCAGTTTTGGTAGGTTGTTATGTTGATAGAAATTTATCCATTTCTTTTAGGTTATCAAATTTGTTAGTATATACTTGTTGATAGTAATCTTAGTCTCTCTTTTAAGATTTTATTTATTTGAGAGAGAGAGAGATAGAGCATGAGACGGGGGAGGGGCAGGTAGAGGGAGAAACAGACTCCCTGCTGAGCAGGGAGCTCCATTCGGGACTCAATCCTCGGACTCCAGGATCATGACCTATGCCAAAGGCAGTCGCTTAACCAACTGAGCCACCCAGCTGCCTAGTAATCTTAGTCTCTTATGATCCTTTTTATTTCTGTGGTATCAGCTCTAATATCTCCTTTTTCGTTCTGATTTTTGTTGGTTGAGTCTTCTTTCCTTTTTTTTCTTAGTCTAGTTAAGGGTTTGTCAATTTCATTGATCTTTAAAAAAAATCCTAATTTTGCTAGTTTTTTTCCTATTGTTTTTCTACTCTCCATTTTGTTTATTTCTGCTCTAATCTTTATTATTCCTTCCTTCTGATAACTTTTGCTTAGTTTGTTCCTTTTCTAGTTCCTTGAAGTGTAAAATTAGGTTGTCTATTTGAAATCTTTCTTTCTTTCTTTTTAAGATTTTATTTATTTGACAGACAGAGATCACAAGTAGGCAGAGAGGCAGGCAGAGAGAGGAGGAAGCAGGCTCCCTGCTGAGCAGAGAACCCGATGCGAGGCTCGATCCCAGGACCCTGGGATCATGACCTGAGCTGAAGGCAGAGGCTTTAACCCCCTGAGCCACCCAGGTGCCCCATCTTTTTTTTTTTTAAATATAGGCATTTTTCATTATAAAACTTACCTCTGCCCCGCATCGGGCTCTCTGCTCAGCAGGGAGCCTGCTTCCTCCTCTCTCTCTGCCTGCCTCTCTGCCTACTTGTGATCTCTGTCTGTCAAATAAATACATAAAATCTTAAAAAAAAAAAAAAACTTACCTCTTGTGTTTTGCTGCATCCCACAAGTTTCAGTATGTTGTGTTTTTGTTTTCATTTCCTTAAAATATTTTCTAATTTCTCTTGTGATTTATTCTTTGACCCATTAGTTCAAGAGCTAACAGCCTAATTTGGGGTTGGAGGGACGTTTCTATCCAAACGATTGGAAGACCAGGTGCAAACAGGGCAGCGCTCTTCTCTTGCACAGCATGGACTTGGAAGATGCAGGCTGTGAAATGCCCAATTTGGAGAAGGGTCATCAGAACCAGCTGTGGAAACCATGTTGCTTATTGAGCATCTTGATCGCTGTCTCCATGGGAAGCTTTGTGTTTATTTGTGGTTCTGTCCAGACAGAGCTTTGGTTTGTAGAGCCCTGACTTTCCCCAGTGCACAACACAGATGTGTCTGTAGCTAATCTTGTCCCCAGGTTCAGGGAGAACTAGCCGCTGATAAAGAGATAGTCCATTTAGGCTCTTCATTACTTCTTCTACCTGCCCCTTCCTTGGAAACGGCTGCTCCCCTTCCTTCTCTCTACTCCCTTTCCTCATTCACAGGGGGAGAAAGAGAGGAAATACTATGCCACGTACTTCACATGAATTGTCTTATTGAAGCCTCACTCAGTATTACTGTCCCCATTTTATAGTTGAGAGAACTGGGGCTCAGTTAAGGAACTTGCTCAATCTCTGTTAACTTCCACGGTAAGAGGAAGAGGTTGGACCTCAGAATAGGTGCTTCTGGATCTAACACCCAGACTCTGACCGTGGCGTCTCACCTTTCCCATTCATTCAACAAATACCTACCAGGTACTTGCCCTGTGCTAGGAGCTCACGCGCTACAAAGGAAAGCAAGACATGGCTCCTGGGTTCCCAGGAAACCACGGCTAGTGGAGAGGACCGATACCAAACCTGTAAATAACAAAGATTTTTTTTTAATGTTAAAGTGGTATAAATACTGTGGGAGCACAGAGAAACAGGGATCCTAGGGTATAAGTAGAGAGAAATCTCACATTTAGGGCAGGATTTCACTAAGAAAAAAAAAGGAGGAAGAAGGACATTTTGGGAGTTTTGAAAAATGAATGCCAGATAGCCGATACTGTAGGTTCTGCAGGGTAGATGATCTCTGCTACACCCGCTCAAGCCTGCCACTGTAGCGCTAAAGCAGATGCAGACAAACATAAACGAATGAGCATGGCTGTGTTCTGATAAAACTTAATTTACAAGAATAAGAAGGCAAATGGATTTTGCCTGGAGGCCCTCAATTGCAGACCCTTGGAAAACCAAAAGTGATTAAGGCAGGGAAGTAATCAGATTCCCATTCTCAAAAGACCACTCTGGACAATGTAGTGGAAAGACTGTGTCTTCCCTATCCTTTTCCTTGGAGTAGCTCAGAAAAATGTGCACCACAGTGGCCATAGGCTTTGGATTTTGTAAGATAAGGAGCGTAACGGGTCTGGGAACTTTCACACCACTCTCTTAATCCTTCATTCTGTTCATCGCCCCAGTTCCATTTCCTCCGATGTATTTTTATCTGCCTCGCCTTTTGGGTGTAGATTTGCCAGATTTAACAAATAAAAATATAGGATATCCAGTTAAATTTGAATTTCAGATAAACAATAAAATGGGTTTTTTTGGTATAAGTAATTCTCATACAATATTGGGCATATACTTATGCTAAAAATTTATTCATTATTGATCTGAAATTCAAATTTAACTAGGCTTCCAGTATCTTATCTGACAAAGCTACCAGGGGGGCACCTTTATTACCCAAAACTGACTCCAACTCTCAAGGATGCTGAGCTGGAAGACACAGCCAAGTCAAAGAATAGGAAAATGGAGGGTTTTATTTGCAACAAGTAAAGGAGAACACTGGGGACATTTTCCAAAGCAGAATCTTCCTGAACAACAAAATTAGGAAAATTTTAAGCTGAGAGTGCATACATATTCATGGAGGGACTTGAGCAATGGGGACTATAACAAGGAACGAGGGCAGAAGTCATCTTAAGGTGACAGAGTCCAGGTGGAAGTCATGAGGGCTTGGAAGGGTCATCATTATCAATTCTCAGGTTTTAGTTGGTCGAGTATCTGAGGGCTCAGATGGGTTTAGACACTACAAAGATGACTTAAGTGTGTGTGTCAGGTCGACCTTAACTTTGAACCAATACTGAGAACTTTACTACTTAATTTTTTGGGTCCCTGATACGATTAGGTTATCTCCTATTCGTTCTTACATTCTTTCACAAGATGGCCGGGGCCCTAAATGATTTTCCTATGTCAAGAAAGCTAAGTTTGTCTTTCTTTTTCTGGGAACTCCTAATTCTTTCTGCTTATACCTTCAGGCTGAGTTGCTCAGAATTCTAACACAAGAGATGGGGATCAGGGCAGCCGGATTGTGTCCAGACTGGATTGTGAGTGATGGGCGTGTGCTTGGCGGCTCCCTCTAGGTAGGGCCACAGAGTGAGGCCTAGTAGAGTGAGTATCAAGGTAGATTCCAGCAAAGTCCGGAGCTTGAGGGAAGGGGGTGCCCTTGAGACATTGCTCTGGGACCTGTAGAATAAAGGCTGGGCCAGGAAGTGAATCAACCGTAAGTGTGACACCTTTTATAATCCCTTGCATTTGAATAGAACTTTACAACTTTACAAAAGTGACTCTCCCAGGAAGCTTGCAGGGAGGAGGCATGAGTTTTAATAGTCCATGACCTCTTTTTTTTTTTTTTTTTTGGCTTGGCAATTCATTGTTTAATGAGCTACTCAAATATTTTATATCAATTACAAGAATTAGCTCTATTCTTTTTTTTTAAATTTTTTATTTCTTTTCAGTGTAACAGTATTCATTGTTTTTGCACCACACCCAGTGCTCCATGCAATCCGTGCCCTCCCTAATACCCACCACCTGGTTCCCCCCCATGACCTCCCACCCCCCCACCCCTTCAAAACCCTCAGGTTGTTTTTCAGAGTCCACAGTCTCTCATGGTTCACCTCCCCTTCCAATTTCCCTCAACTCCCTTCTCCTCTCCATCTCCCCACGTCCTCTGTGTTATTTGTTATGCTCCACAAATAAGTGAAACCATATGATAATTGACTCTCTTTGCTTGACTTATTTCACTCAGCATAATCTCTTCCAGTCCTGTCCATGTTGATACAAAAGTCCATGACCTCTTAAAAATGATAAGACCAAAGACTCAACATAAGTCAAGTAAGTTCCCTTGAATAACCTGAGTTCATGGCCCAGTTGAAACTTAAATAAGGTCTTTTGACCCGAGCTTCCCTTTCCCTGCTTTCTGAACGCTTGTTCTATGGTCAAAGAAATGAATAACAATTACAGAAGCAGCCGCACCAGCCTCCGCGGCTCCCCAAGCCGAGCCGTACCCTGCGCCCGGCCCTACTCTAAGTGCTGTGCGCATGTAATTCGGTCATTTCGCACGGAATCCCTAGGAAATGTTATCATCCCTGCTTAGCTGGCACAGAGAGTCGGGAACAACCAGCTCAGGGTAACACAGAATGAGAATCGGTCATTCCTGCTCCGGAGCCCAAGTGCCTTAACCAAACTTCAAGCTCCTCGGAACCCCCTTCTCCACTGAGCCTCAACCTTGCACCTTCCCTGTCTTCGCTGTGTCTAGTTGTGGTAAGAACCTTGCTAAGTCAGTTCAGAGAACCCTCCCCTTTGATAGCTGATCAAATTCCTCATCCCCTACCCTTGATATCGCAGGAGTCTGGCCAGTCTGTGGCAGGACCCCCCCCCCCAATGTCTTCCCTCAGCACTTTCCGTGCACGGACTCTCCAGTCTGCTCACTGGCTGTCAATCCCCAGCCGCCTGGCTGCACTTGGAGTTTAGCCCTATCTCTTTCCTCTGTTTTCTCTTTTCCTGACACCTGTGACAATAGTCCTGAATGAACTCTTCCTTACCATCTTGACAAGTATCAGAATTATTTTTTAACATAACTAACTACTGGGGTATGCTGCCTCCTCAGATCAAAGGGCGGGAGACATGAAAAACCAGAGGGAGGAGGCTGGAAAGCAGGAGTTAGCATGAAACGAGATAAACTGGGCAACGGAACATCTCATCCTTCCCAGACTCCTCACCCCTTGGCACTAGCTGTCACCCAACTGGCACCACCACTCCTGTCCACACTTCCTCACCCCAACTCCCGGGCACCCTTTATCACCCTGCTCAGATATCGCCCTCTACCAGGTAGAGGTACCCCCCACCTCCCTAGACAGTGTTTAGAACTCCTTTCCCTGGGCAGCAGACTTCACTCTTAAAGTCCGTAGCAGAGGACTGCACTGCCATCACTCACAAGCCTGTCTCCCTTAATAGACTGTGTCCTCTTCCACGTGAGGGCCAGGCCAACTTCAGCCCTAAGTTCAGGACTTTTGGGTGCCTGGGTGGCTCAGTCAGGTAAGTGGCTGCCTTTGGCTCAGGTGGGGATCCCAGGGTCCTAGGATCCAGGTGCTCATGAGGCTCCCTGCTCGGTCGGGAGTCTGCTTCTCCCTCTGCCCCTCCCCCCGCCAACTCATACATGCGCGCGCGCTCTCTCTCTCTCTCTCATAAAAATAAATAAATAGGGGCGCCTGGGTGGCTCAGTGGGTTAAGCCTCTGCCTTCCGCTCAGGTCATGATCTCAGGGTCCTGGGATCGAGCCCCGCGTCGGGCTCTCTGCTCAGCGGGGAGCCTGCTTCCTCCTCTCTCTCTGCCTGCCTCTCTGCCTACTTGTGATTTCCATCTGTCAAATAAATAAAAAATCTTTTAAATAAATAAATAAATAAATAAAGTCTTTTTTTTTTTTTTTTTAATTCAGGACTTTTAAAACAATGCCCGATTCTCAGAGGCTTACACAATAGAAGTTTAGTGTGAATCTCAAAGGACAGCTGCTGGTCTGCGGGAGGCCTCCACGTGCTCATCTACAGACCTGGTCTCCTCTCGTCTGTGATTCTACCTTCCCCTGGGACGTCCACGTTCTCTGTGCTCAGCGGGAAGAGGCGCGAGGAGGGTGAAGGGCGGCCCGCGGAAGCTAGAAGCGCCCTTCACGTCTGCTCGAGGTCCGGGCCGCAGCTCCGTCGCGCGGCCACCAGCCAGCTGCAGGGGAGTCTGGGAAACGCAGTCTCTGTGCGGCCTGGAAAAAAGGGAATGGGCCATAGCCGGACCCCCTGGGTTGGAATTAGGGTTCTGTTACTGACTGGTTGTGTGACCTTGGTTGGACAATTTCCTTAATTTTTTAGAGTCATAGTTTCTCATCTGTATAAATGAGAATGATACCTATAGGGCGGATACAGGAAATAAATGAGTCAATGTACGTAAAGTACTTACAACAGCGTCCAGCTTCTAGGACGCGCTGTAAGAAGGTTCACTATTAGCCGCATTAACATCCTCTAATCAGAATTCTCCCACACCTTCCCCTCTGACTCAGACTCAGTCTTTACACTGGCCTGTGAAATGCTTACTTGAGCTGAACCCACGTATCTCCTGCTTCTGTCACCACACAAACCACCCTGACCTCTTTGCTCTTCCTTGAAAGGGTCAAGCATGTTCCTGCCTCATGCTTCGATGCACAGTCTCTCTGCCCAGAGGGTTCTTCCCGGGTGTCCGGACGGCTCAGTACAAAACTCCTTCTGACGGGGGCGCCTGGGTGACTCGGTGGGTTGAAGCCTCTGCCTTCGGCTCAGGTCCTGGTCCCGGGGTCCTGGGATCGAGCCCCGCGTCGGGCTCTCTGCTCCGCGGGGAGCCTGCTTCCCCCTCTCTCTCTGCTTCTCTGCCCGCTTGTGATCTCCGTCTGTCAAATAAATAAATTAAAAAAACACAACCAACTCCTTCTGACGTCTGCTGCAAGGCCGCTGCCCGGACCGTTCCGTCTAAAACCGCGAAGAGCCCCGTCTACTTCCCGCTTCTCCTCCCTGCGCCGTCTTCCTGGGCCGTCAGCCTCCCAAGCACCAGGGTCTCTGCGGGGCTCGTTCCGCTCTTCGCCTCCCGGGCCCCCGCGACGTGTGTGGCGCGGACCAGGCTCCGCGACTGTCCCGTCGGCCGGTGAAGGAGCCGCGGCTCCCCGCCCGCACCCCAGCGTCCGCGGCCTCGTTCGAGGCCGGTCACCATCGCGGTCACTCTGCTGCCTGCGTTGTGGGACACACGGTTCCCCTGAAGCACGTGTAACACGCAGACGCGCCGAACCGGGGACACGACAAACTCGTTCCCTTATTTTTCTGTTTCCGCAGAGATGAGTTTCTCGGGCGCTCGTGTGAACCGGGCCGTCGGGTCTCACCGGGGCCTCCCGTCGGGTCCCTCGGCCGGCGCGGGGGGGGGGGGGCAGTGGCCGTTCCACACGGTGGGCGCCACGTCCCGCGGCCCCGGCTCCTCACAGCGCGCGGGGCCGCCCCTGGCTCCGAGTCGCCCAACAGAACCGACGCGCCCGGGTCGCCTCTCCCCGGGGCGGGCGCTCCGTCTCGGTTCCCGCCGCGCGCTCCGGCCGACGCGCTTCACCGAGTCTGCGCCTGCCGGGCCGCGGGAACACGGACGCGGGGGGCGGCCGGGGGGGGGTCCGCCGCTGCGCCCGCAACCCCGAGCCACCCGTGCAGGAAGCCTCGCTTCGGGGGTCTGCGCAGCCCAGAGCGGCGGGGACGGGACCTGAACCCTGGGGTTCCAGGGGAAACCCCCACCCCCACCCCCACCCCCACCCCCAGGCTGGGCTCCGGGCTTTACCCTCCCAGAGCAGCGGGTCTGCTGAGGCTTCGCGTTTGGGGGGTCTGGGGTCCTCGGCCTCCGGCACCGGCCGGCGGGGGGGACGGGCTCCCCTGGAGCGCTCGGGTCTGGGGTCCTCGGCCTCCCGCACCGGCCGTCGGGGGGGACGGGCTCCCCTGGAGCGCTCGGGTCTGGGGTCCTCGGCCTCCCGCACCGGCCGGCGGGGGGGACGGGCTCCCCTGGAGCGCTCGGGTCTGGGGTCCTCGGCCTCCCGCACCGGCCGGCGGGGGGGACGGGCTCCCCTGGAGCGCTCGGGCGCGTGCCGGACGCCTGGCCCGGGAGAGGCGGTAAAAACGCGTCGCGAGGACCAGGCCGCGGACCACCCCCGCCTCTCGCAGCCGCGGGGAGACCCAGACGCGCCCCCGCCGCGCGCCCGGCCGCCCGGGCCGGCCTCGACGGCAGCTTCTCCGGCTCTGGGGCCCCGGAAGCGTCCCCTGGGGTGTCCCAGGGGCACGGTCCGCGAGACTGTCCTCCTCCGGGGCGTCCCGCGAGGCCAAGGTGATTCCGGGCTGGGAAGGTCGGGGTCGGCGCTCGCAGCCCGCGGGAGGCGTCGGGGAGGAGCCGCGCGCAGGCCGGACGCTCGTCCCGCCGCTGAGGGCCGTCGCGGAACCGGCCTCGCCCCCGGGGGAGGCTCCGGCTCGCGGCCCCCGGGTCTTCTCGGCTTCCCGCGCGCCCTCTGGTTCCGTCCCCCCTGGCGTCGCCCGGGCCGCTCGCTCCCCGGCGTGGCTGGAAGGTCCGCGCTCGGCTCGCTCGGGGCCGGGGACGGAAAACCACGGCCCGGGGCGGGGGCGGGGGCGCCAGGCCAGCAGACGGACGCTGACCGCTCGGACCGCAGGCCCCAAGCGCCCGGCCGTCCGTTCACCTGCTCAGCGAGGAGCTCTCCGGGGCGTCCCAGGAGGCGGTCGGTGGGACGTGCCCTCCGGACCCCACAGAGGAAGACGAGGCCGCCCGTGTGACAAACTCCCGTTTCTTCCCGCCTTCGAGGGACCCTAACAAAAGAGCTGAAAGGAGCCGCGCTCGAAACGGTTCTGTCCTTCGTCTTCCGCACGACCTCCTGGCCCCGGGAAGTCAAGAAAACCCTCCTTCGGTCACAGCGCCTCGGAGCGGCTCTCCACGCGCGAGGTGCGGTGCCGCCCGATTCCCGACTTTGTTAATAAAGCCGATTCGATTTCGAAATTTCCTCAGCCCAATTGTGGTGTTCAACAGGGGCCCCAGGGGTGCAGAGACGGGTGTGGATCCAGTCATCGTGCAGTGACGGCTCGGGTCGGGGACCGGGGACAAGCCTGGGAGGCGGGGAAGGCCTGGAAGGCCAGTCCGAAGCGGCCGTCGGTTCAGCAAACGCTCGGAGTCCTTCCCAGTAGACTTCGACTGCGCTATCTTCTTACTGTTTTGATGGTGTTTTTTCTACGTATATCATGAATTTCAACTTTGGCCTTTATTAATTCCAGTTTCCTCACTTATTTTTCTAAATGTTTAAGGTGAGCATTTAGTTCCTTTGTTTTTTGGTTTTGCTTTTAAAACGCGAAGGCATTTTGGAAGTCTGAACGCTCCTCTTAGTATTACCGTCAGGGTCCCATAGGTTTCCGTAGAAAGTGGTTTGCTTTTTTCATTGGTTTCTGGAAGGAATGAACTCCCTTTTATTTTCTCTTTGATCTAAGACTTACCTAAGAGTTCGTCCCTTCACTTCTAACTATTCAAAGTTTTTTATATCTTCATCATGTATCTATCATTTTTCTTTTCTTTTTTTATTGTTTTAACAGATTTTATTTATTTATGACAGAGAGCGAGAGCGAGAGAAGGAACACAAGCAGGGGGAGCTGGAGAGGGAGAAGCAGGCTCCCCTCTGAGCAGGGAGCCCATTCCAGGGCTCGACCCCAGGACTCTGGGATCATGACCTAAGCCGAAGGCAGACGCTTAACAACGACTGAGCCCCCCAGACACCCTCCTACGCACCTCCCCTCCTGCAACCCTCAGTTTGTTCCCTAGAGTAAGAGTCTCTCACGGTGTGCCTCCCTCTCCGGTTTCTTCCTGTCTCATTTTTCCCTCCCTTCCCCTGTGCTCCTCTCTTTTGCTCAGAAGAGGCTCTGTACAGCACAGACTTTGAAACCAGACCATTGGCTCAAATCCTAGCTCTGTCTTTACTTGTAACTTTGGGCTAGTTACTTAATCTGCCTCAGTTTTTTCCTACCCCATTCCTATGACAATCACAAGTATCTACACACACATATAAATGAGGATGGGGGCACCTGGCTGACTCAGTCAGCAGAGCATGCGACCCTTGATCTCAGGAGCTGAGAGTTCAAGCCCCGCATCGAGTGTGGAGCCTATTAAAAAAAAAAAAAATAGAACAGTACTTATGATACAGTGTGCAAATATGGGTGTTAATGATTGTCATTTTCTCTCGCCCCAGGACCTGAGAGGACAAGCCCGGAGCTGTTGGCCGCCCAGGACACACGAAGGCTGAGAAGGAGTGGGATCCAAGAGGAGAGCCAAGGGGAGGACAGACCCAGGCCCTTCACAGCCTCAAGCCCAGAGCTCGAGGCCCCAGAGCTGGTCGCACCCAGGATTTTTCAGACATCAGGCAATAAGCCCCTTTTTGTTTAATATTCTGTGACTGAGTCAGAAAGCCTTAAGTGACACAACTGTCAAGCCGTGTGCCGGACTAGAAGCGTGAGAGCCGCCTCGATCCTCCCCTCTCCCTCACTGTCCACATGCTATGCGGCAAGTCTGCTCATTCTCCTTCCTCAGTTTCTTCTCACTATGACACCTTTTCTCGACTTCCCTAACTCAGGGTTGAAGAAAGAAAATCAATATTTGCGAATACCTGTCATGAACTTACAGACTGTGAGGACATGTTCTCTTTCTCTCTTTTTTTTAAGATTTTATTTATTGATTGATTTGAGAGAAGGGGAGAGGGAGACAGCATGAGTGGGGGGGAGGGGCAGAGGGAGAGGGAGAAGCAGACTCCTCGCTGAGCAGGGAGCCCAACGTGGGGCTTGATCCCAGGACCCCGGGATCCTGACCCAAGCTGAAGGCAGACGCCCAACCGACTGAGCCACCCAGGCGCCCCCACGGTCACTCTCTAATCCGGACAAGAGCCCTGGGAGGAACTGGAAGCCCAGAGACAGTGACTGGTCCAAGGCCGCCCAGTGAGCCGCTGGGGATTCCAGCTCCAGAGGCCACACTTAGCCCCCTCGACCGTGCTGTCCTGATGAGCATTTGCCGAACAGTTACCCCAGGAGCAGGACCGTAGAACCCACTCCAGGCAGCACCTTACATGGCACGGGCCAGGGGCTCCTTAGTCCTTCTTGAAAATGGCAATGACCCTCACACACTTTGCTCGCATCAAGAGTCGCACACCCTGGCCTGTGTTTCTCAGGGAGTGGGTCCTTAATCGCTGCATCTCCCCATCCCCGGCCCCAAAGCTTGCAGAGCCTGTGTGGAGAGAAGCGACAGAAGCTAGGTCGGGACCGGTGCCCCCTCCTTTAATCAGTCATGAAAAGACTACCACGTGGCCCGGTGATTTTCCCAGCGTGAAAGCACACACGCATGTACACACATGCATGCGTACAGTCTGCCCATCTGCTTTAAAATACAGCATTGCATGGAGGCTTTCCTGAAGAGTCCTGTAAAACTATTTCCAGTCCACGCCTGGGCTCTTCCTACTGAAGGAGAGCGCTCGTGGCTCGTCCTGCGGGTGGCCGCCTGTCAGTTCCTTAAAATCCACTGAGCTCACGCTGGGACTTTGCTGTCTACCGGGATGCTCCCCCCACCTCCCCCCACCTCCTGCACCCATCGGCACCTGCTCTGCCTTTGGCTCTGCTTCAGGGAGGCCTTTCTCACCCATCCTGTCCAAGGTAAGACCTGCTTTTTACCACGCCCTTAGTCGGAAGCTCAGCCCCTTGACAATTCTGAGACCCTTAGAACAACGCGCTACTATTTTGTCCCTTTATATGTTTACTTGGGTTTTATTTGTGTTTGCATGGGTTTTTCTTTCGTCTTTCTCCTTTATCAGGATGAAACTGCGTCGGCATCATGACAGCAGGAAACCGGTTGCTGCTCTTGTGCCACTAGCATTTTCCATCGGCCTGAAACATACAACGAACTCTCTCTCGATAGGTCCTTGTTGGATAAACGGTAGAAGGAATGAGAGACCAGGAATGAGAGACCATGGTTCCCGGTGGGGAGGCTGAATCCACCCTCATCCCACATGACCTGGTGTGGCTCTTTTAACCTGCTTGATTGGTATAGATGGACAAAATGGGAAAAATCCCCCAGACCTGGATCTTTCTCCATTTGATAGACGGATTCTCCTGCCCATGGGCGGCTAAGACATTCACCGCAAATTGTCGGGAAATATTTTTGTGTCATCCCACGAGACCCTGAATTTCATGCCCCTGCCTGGCCTGGCCCCAACTGTCAAGTCGTGCTGAGGACAAAACCCCACCTTCTTCAGAGGGCTCAGCATCCAGCCAGGCAGGTGAGCGGTGCTGCTGCGGAGGGGAGGGGAGGTAGGGGACTGGAGTGCAGTCGTGAGGAAGAGTGGGGATGACAAGGGAACGGGGAACGTGGCTCTCTATTTACCGCACACCTTTCCAGTATCCACATTCTCTCCCATGTTATCTCATTTGAGCTCAACAGTCAGCAAAGCTCTGGTTTTTACCCCCATTTCATTGTTGAGGGTAGGGGGCTTTTGGGTCGGATAGGCCTGGGCTCGAATTCCCTCCCGTATTACCCACTCCAGAGCTCTTGGGCAAGGCACTTAGAGTTCTTCGTCTCTGTTAGGAGGATACAGACAATTAGGGTTGTTCTGAATCTCAAGTGGTAAAGACGAATATTGATATATTCCTTGAAATGAAACAGTTTTGTGCTTTGGCACATACCAAGTCCTTGATAAACCACAACATTTTTTATGAAGAGATTTGCCCAAGAGCCACACGGTCAGTGGCCGAGAACTCGCTGACCTCTTGCTTTGTAAGAGGTTAATGATATTTTCTATACCGGCTGTGCGGTTTGTCTCACTTCCCAGGCTGTGAGCTCCTCCAGGATGGGGCAGTGGCCTGTGTTTACCGTGGCTACTCCTCACACACGGGGGCCCTGAAATAAGATGACATTTATTATAGTGGCACCTCGGTGGCCTAGCTGGTTATGCGTCTGACTCTTGATTTTGATTCAGGGTCCGGGGATGGAGCATCAAACCCCCCTCCCCTGCCCTAACTCCTCTTCCCTCTGTCAAATAAATAAATAAATCGTTTAAAAAAAAAGATAGTATTTATTATACCGGTAGTGAGTTTTCTACTTACTGGTACGTGTGAATGTGAATAGTGTAGGCAAATGTCCCTTGGAGAGAAGTGAACGCCCAAGAACCCCTTTCCACTTATCTTGGGCCTCCAGGAGCAACTCCCTCTGTACACATCTCTAACCTGGGGGAACAGAAAACAGTCTGATGTGAGTCACTCAAGCTTTCTGTTCAAACACCATGAGAGAAAATACAACTTGTTAGGGCCACACTGATAGGAACGAAGGACATTTTAACCTCTGCTAAGCTAACACATTCTTAGTTAGCAACCTGGGAGCAGTTGAGGTTTTACATACAGTGTCGTGTATCTATGGGCTTATCTAACGATTCAGTGAGTGAGTCATTCCCTCTTCCGGTCCTCTGCCCCGTTCCCGAGAGCGATCTTTTCCTATACGATTCCTGGTTAAGTCCCTCCTCCGGCTTCCCGTCCCTGCTCCGGCCTCCGCGTCCTCTACTCACTATGAAAGAGCTCCCACAGTGGGCTCCTGGACGTCGTCTTGCCTTTGCGGAAGACGCTGCGCACTGGCACCAGACAAGTGTCACCGAAATGCCACTGACCACATCCCACTCTTCCCCCTGCCCTTCAGCATTCCCTCTTGTCCAGGCCACCCAGCTCCTTAGCTGGGGACCGAAGTCCCAACCGCCTGGCCAGGAGGAAGTTTGCATATCTCTTTAGCATTTCTGAGACCTCAGCCCAGCTGCCCAGGGCTTATTCTTAAACACATTTCATGCTCCTTAAGTGCCTTCGGGAGTGAAGACATTAGAGAAACCCTAAATAAATACACAAGCCTCCGACCTTCATGAAACGTGCCGCCGCCTAATCATAAATAAATCTCGCTGTCCAAGGGAGCAATGGCGTCAGGCACATGTCGCGGAAAATAGATATAATGAGATAAACCGCAGTGTCCACTTTCCTACATAGAAGAACTCTGACATCCCCCCGAGGCATGAGGGACATCGGCTCCCAGCCCCACCCCCTGACTTAACCCACCCCTAACCCCACCCTTGCAGACTAGAGCCCGAGGCCGCCTGCGGGGCAGTTGTGGTCCTGAGCCTTCTCCAGTCAGCCCTGGGCCGCCCCCTCTCCGCAACAGAGTGTGGTGAGTGTTCTGCGATGCAAAATAACCCCTTTGCGTTGTGTAACCTTATGTCTTTCCCATCTTCTTTCAAAAGAAAAACGAATTATTAAAAACATAAACCATAGAACCAGTAAAACCTTACCGTGTAATTAACACAAGCCAGGGCAGAACTGAATAGTAGGTGTTCTTCATTGGTCTCCTTGAGTTAAAAAAAAAAAATACCTTTATGTCTGCAGCATGCAGTTGTCTTTTGAATTAAATTTGGCAGCAGTGATTCTAAAGAGCCTAGGTATATCACAGACTGTTTCTTTAAAATGTGCTACTGGAGATACAATTTTAAGAGGAAAAAAATGTTCTTAATCATTACAGAAGAAATCATTGTATTACCATTAAGACTGTGTGTTTAAACAATATTTTAAATTGCTTCTAGAAAGTTTCTTATCTTTTCATTGGTTTCGGGAATTGCTATTGGAATTAGTTTTAATAGTAAGGAGGCACGATTTCTGCTTTCATTTTGAGGTTTATTACTATTGTCAGAATTAAGTCTAACTGTCTCTGTTTTCATATAACAAAAAGAAATTATTTGAAATCGTGATGCTCTGGCCACTTGTTACCTTTCCCGATGTGTAGCATTGTTATCATCAGCAATAATTAAACTCTTTCTTAGGGGCGCCTGGGTGACTCTGGGTTAAGCCTCTGCCTTCGGCTCAGGTCATGATCTCAGGGTCCTCGGATCCAGCCCTGTGTCAGGCTCTCTGCTCTCTGCTTCCCCCTCTCTCTCTGCCTGCCTCTCTGCCTACTTGTGATCTCTGTCTGTCAAATAGATAAATAAAATCTTTAAAAAAAAATGAAAATGAAAATGACTCCAAATAAGTCTGAACCATAAAATTAACAAAGTTTAAAAAGTATGCAAAAATAAATAGGGCATGGTGAATGGTCAGCCTTAAATAGTTCAGTGCATTGATACTAACTACAAAGTGAGTTGACAATATCTTTATAAAGCTTTCTGATATATCTTTTTGACTAAGCATTTTCCATTTTAAGAATCTACCTTTGGGGCACCTGGGTGGCTCAGTGGGTTAAGCGTCTGCCTTTGGCTCAGATCATGGTCCCAGGGTCCTTGGATCAAGCCCCACATTGGGCTCTCTGCTCTGCAGGAAGCCTGCTTCTCCCTCTCCCCCTGCTTGTGTTCCCTCTCTTGCTCGCTCGCTCTCTGTCAAATAAGTAAATAAAATCTTCAAAAAAAACACAACAACACAAAAACAAACCCTCTTTCTTAGAAAGAAAGACAATCTCTGCTCTTTTACACCAACTCGAGCATCTTAGTAGGGGTTCTAACTAATCAGATGACAGTTCTGAGCTGGCGCGCAATGACTGGCTGTCCCTTCCAAGACAGACGAATGCTTGTTCCCCGAGTGTCACAAGCAGCAAGGGGAGCAGCCGTCTCTACCTGGGAGGGGAAGTGGCTTTATTGCCATGTTTCAGAGAATCTTCACTAAAACGTGGTCCTGTGCACGAAATATTTTCTTATGGACTAAACATAAGGACATACACGACAAATTTCAATGAGGTTAACTTTGTATGGTGGATTTATGAGAGATTTTTTTCTTTTGTTATTTTGTGGCTTTTAGAGTATCTTCACTGAACATATTATTTTGGCTAAACTTTTATAACTACACGTGTTTGCAGTAAAACTTTAAGGGTCAGGAGAAATTTGAACTGGGGGGCTGTGTATTTTATTTTTGTGTAAAAGAGTTAACTCCGCTACTTCGGTTCTCAAAGCATCATTTCTGCCAGACTTTCTTTAATACAGTGATTTTCAAGCCTCACCACACCTTGGATTCACCTGGGAAGCGTTAAACATACCCGCTCCAAGGCCACTAACCCGCTCGCCCAGACCAGGGGGTCAGAATCAGAGCGGGGCAAGTGCTGGCATCTGAAAGGCCAACCCCTCACGCTGTCCGCGATCCCGTGTTGCGATTCTTTGGTCTCCATAACACTGACCAGGAAGTTCGTTACTTAAAACTGGACTCCAGGGTGTTTTACTGTCCTTTTTTATTGTCTCAGTGGGTGGTTTTTGCTGATACCTGATATAAGCATTTTCCGGGTTCTATGGTGCACATCTTTGGGACTTTGATCACTCCTACGGTCACATGCAACTCATTAGTACATGCAGAAGGTGTACCTCGTAACAAAACACTATCTGCATCTTTTAAATGACCACTGAAATGTCAGGTGTATCCTGTATTGGCCATTTTTCCTTTCTCGGTTTCCCTTCTAGTCACTTGCGAAAGCAGGGCCAGAACTGGTTTCTGGGGAAAACAGAGGTTTTCTCACAAATATGTGTTTAGCTTATCTCCGTGTTGAGTTAGGCTGGCCGTTAGCTCACCCCCGTGCTGCACTAGGGTGCCTTCCATTCAGGTGGGTGGCCTGCTGCATCATTTGATTTTTATAACCACACATTTGCCTTATATGCCTTTCCTTCTACATAGCTGTTCCCACACATAATAAGCAGCCCTCGTGGGACTCTGACCTTGGGTCCTCACCAAAGACTTCTAATTCAGCCCATTGCTACCCATTTTTTATTATGCCCTGGCTAGTGAAAATACTACTCATGGAGGGTTGTCCAAGAATATATACCCATGTGTCTCTCTGAACAATCTACATTTTATTTTATAAAAAAGATTTTATTTATTTATTTGACAGAGAGAGAGAGAGATCACAAGCAGGCAGAGAGGCAGGCAGAGAGAGGGGGAAGCAGGCTCTCTGCTGAGCAGGGAGCCCGATACGGGACTTGATCCCAGGACCCTGGGACCATGACCTGAGCCGAAGGCAGAGGCTTTAACCCACTGAGGAACCCAGGCGCCCCAACAATCTACATTTTAAATCTGAATTTTAATCCTGAATCATCCCGATGATCAGAGAGATAAGCAGTTGGCTGGGATCATTTCAGCTGTTCATAGATCCCTCTGAGTGATTGTACTCCCCCATTGCACTTTAACGGTATAGTAGGAAATAAATTCTTGGAAGTCACTGTTCTGTTTATTGTGGAGATAAAGGCTTTGACGTCGCATGTCATATACTATATATCATCTCCCTTTTGAGGACTTTGATGAGAAATTTCTCTAGGTCTCAATCTGTTTTTATTTTATACACTTGGTCAATTTCCCAAATGTTTGTGTTCCCTCTTTGCTTTGCCTGGCAGGAAGCCCAAAACCTCACACACGGCCCGTGTCCAGCACTGTAGGGGAACCTTAAAGCATGTGCTACATTTGCTCCAGACTTTATTTTCCCTGTGACCAATTTCTCCATTTTTCACTTTGTATCTTGCTTTATATGGAGGTTTGTAAGCTGCTCAAATCTTAACTTTAAGATAAGAGTATGGGGCGCCTGGGTGGCTCAGTTGGTTGAGCGACTGCCTTCGGCTCAGGTCATGATCCCGGACTTCCAGGATCGAGTCCCACATCAGGCTCCCAGCTCCTTGGGGGGTCTGCTTCTCCCTCTGACCTTCTCCTCTCTCATGCTCTCTCTCAATAAAAAAAAAAAAAAAAAAAAAAAAAAAAAAAAAAAGATAAGAGTATGAATCAGCCTTGACCCTGTTGGGGCAAATAATTTATTGTTGGCAGGAGTGGGGGGTTAAATGGAGGATTTGGAGGGCAGAATGGGGGTACGTCCTTGGCCTCCATCCACTAGTTGTCAATAGTAGTTCCTGGTACTGGGAAGGTACCTTTCACATGACAGGCTTGTCTCCTGGTTTTAAGGAAGAAGGGCAAGAAAAAGAGGTAAAAACGACCTTCCACTTTCTGCCATTTTCTCAAACTCCTTCAGCTTAATAATATTCAAAGTGCCAAGCCTCCGTAGTTTAGGGTAGTGTATCCTGAACCCCAATAATTAGTATTTTCTAGGCTTTGTGCAAGTCACGGTTTTAGGGGCACCCAGACAACGGAACCCACTTTCACCCTCAGAAAAACCTGCAGGCAAAAAGAAAACAAAATAAAAATGTAAGGGCTCAGTTGGCACATCTCTGAAGTTAGTGTGGCTTGCAAGGGCTTTCCTGACGACCTTGGGAAAAGGAAGTGGAGATACCGTTATTGGCATTTAGACAAAGAGGGCACAAAGATATCCCAGTACCTAGTGTAGTTAGTGTCCAGCGTGCTGACCCCCACATCGGGGAGGCTCTGCACCACATCATGAGCTGAACAAGAAGACAAGCAAATCCAGCACGGCTTCACAGAGGAGGTGGCATTTGAGGTGAGGTGTTAACAGGTAAGTAGGGAAACAAGGGGCAGGAGCTCAGGGCAGGAACAGGATCGAGGGAATTCCTACGGCGTGGTGAGCACTGTGGCCGACTGGATGAGGGATGGAAAGGGTAATCAAAGGACTGAAAAAAATGAGGTGGGTCCTTTCCTGAGGGCATCCTGAAATGATTCAGAAGTGAACAGTCATTCTTCCTGAAGAGCCATGTATGCCTGACAGCAGATTAACAATTTTTAAGACAAAAGTGGAGCAGAAGCTGAATTAATTATATCACCAGAGAGACTAGTGATGGTAGGGGACGAGAGACCTGAGAGGATCCAATGTGTCCTGGGTCCTTTATTCCTGACCCTCGCCCCAGTTAAATGTTTTGGAGAGCAAAAACCTTTACTTCTTTGACGGAAGTAGGATAAAGGACTCTCTGTTGTTAGCAAAATTCCCAGTTGAGAACATCAAGTACGCAAATACTCCAGAGAGAGCTCTGATTTAGGGATGACCAAGCACAAGCATCATTTTTAACAAAAGGGGAAATGTTTTGGGGCGGCTTTTTGGTTATAAAAATTATTTAGCCTCAATTAGGAAATGCCATAACTTCAGTTACACACAATTGATTTTAAATTTACGTATAACACAGTTTTCATGGTTTTGCTAAAATTTCACAAAATGATGTGATCAGTGGTACATTAGTCAGGAACCTCCTGGGATACAGGCAATGCTGGGCTCTGTAGGTGACCCGGAAAACGGCTCCAGATCAGAGCCGGGACCAGCAGCAGGCGTGCTGTGGCGCTCCTGGGTGCTGGAGAAGCTCAAAGAGGGAGGTGTGGGGGGAAGAGCAGGATCTGAGTGTGTCTGGGGAGGAAGGGAAGCCTAGAAGCCAGATACCAGGAAGTGAGGAACCCCCTTTCCAATCCAAGTCTATAAGGAAAAGGGATGTGTGCTCAGCTACGCCCCAACATGAGGGCTTCACTAAGTTGGGCAGAATGCCCGCCTCCCACCACTTCATCACCCTGGACAGTGACCAGAGGCTTTTTGTTTCCAGATATTATTTAGTTTAAATTAAGAAATGTCCTCCTTTCAACTATGCAAAATCATTTTTAAATTTCCTTATAACTGAGAGTTTTCATGGTTGGGCTAAATTTTCAGAAATGACTTGGAGGAGAGAAAAAAATAATTTACCCTCTACACTTTCAAGTTCTCAACTAGGGCCCCTGAGAGAAAAGACAGATTAAGAAGAGAAAAACAGGGGCGCCTGGGTGGCTCAGTGGTTAAACCTCTGCCTTCGGCTCCGGTCATGATCTCAGGGTCCCAGGATCGAGTCCCGCATTGGGCTCTCCGCTCGGCGGGCAGCCTGCTTCCCCCTCTCTCTCTGCCTGCCTCTCTGCCTGCCTGTGATCTCTCTCTCTCTCTCTGTGTCAAATAAATAAAATCTTTAAAAAAAAAAGAAGAAGAAGAAGAGAAAAACAGAAGTTGATTACACATGTATCCCATATACATGGGAGATATGCAGGAAAAAGAGTAACTTTCAAAGGTGGCTTAGAATTCGGGCTTAAACACCAGCTCCCGCTAAAGGCACTGGAGAGAGTGTGTGGTGGAAGCCGTGACTGGGGAGGAGAGCAGGAAAATAAGGGTACGATTTGCCACAGGGATTCAAGTCCCTAAGTTTTACATTGATTAGCGTCTCTTGGGTATGGAGTCATCCCTGTCTTCCGGATAGGAGAATGGAACACTTATAAATGGAAATTTTCCCTTAAAGGGTAACTTTGTCTCTGTTTTCAGAGCTTCTGCTGTGTGTGCTGCTTCTCAAAATAATGGACTCAAAAATAACTCTTATGCCAAAGAAGCATATTTTGGAATGGCATTTTCTGGTCTGTACACAACAGGTACAAAGACAGAGTCCCTATGTGACGGAGAGAATGCAGAATTCAGCTTGAGACGCAGGGCAGTGGAACAGATGGTTCCAGAAGCAGACTCAGACCCAGCACTGAAACACGGGCCTGCTGGGGGATGTTTGGGTGCCGGAGAGGCTCCAAGTGACTCAAAGCAAGGCCATCCCAGTTGACTTTATTTACTCTGCTTTTCCAGAAATGGGTTGCATATAACCCATGGAGTGATCTGGTAGAAAACTGAAAGCCAGAAGGAGGTGGACAGAGGAGAAAGGAGGGAAGGAAATAGGGGAATGAGGAGTCTGGGGAGACCCAAGGTGGCTGACATTCAAGAGTTGGGTAGATTGATCGGCACAGCTGAGACTGGTTGAGAGAAATGGAGCCCATGCAGGCCCCAGGCCCGTCAGTGGGACTCCTCCAAGGATAGGACTTGGAAGACAGGACTTGGTAGAATGGAAGAATATGGACTTTGGCTTCAGCTCACCTGCCTGGGAACCTGGCTACACTGCTCTAGCTATTTGATTTCAAATTAGGAGAAAAGATTGTTATGAGGCTAGAATCCCACCACATACCTAAGATTGCTTAACGTGGAAACTGGCAGTAGAAACTGTTCAAGAAATTTCAGTTTCCTTCCTTGAGCCATGAATAAACAACTGCACTCCCAGAGGAAACGCTCTTCTAAGAATTTAGACAGAAATCATAAATCGTGGCCTCCGTCAGTGTCTTTGGCCTCTGTTCACTCCCTGGGGGGTGGGAGACAGCTTCCTGCACAGCCTAGGAAAACTCCATTGTTTTGGCCTCCCCCACACCAATCCCGTTCCTGTAAATTGGGAGGCAGAAAGTGCCCCACCCAACATGATATTCTCTAATTCCAAATTTATGTCCAAAATCCTCCAGGTAAATGGAGAATGCCCAGTCAAATTTGAATTACAACTAAAGAATGAAAAGTGGTTTTTTTTGTTTTTTTTTTCTAAGATTTTATGTATTTATTTGACAGACAGAGGTCACAAGTAGGCAGAGAGGCAGGCAGAGAGAAAGAAGGAAACAGGCTGCTTGCGGAGCAGAGAGCCTGATGTGGGGCTCGATCCCAGGACCCTGAGATCATGACCTGAGCCGAAGGCAGAGGCTTTAACCAACTGAGCCACCCAGGTGCCCCGAAAAGTGTTTTAATATAAGTATGTCTCAAATATTACTTGGGACTTACTTATTCAAATTTAACAGAATCCCCTTTATTTTTTTTCTTTTATTTTTTCCCCTAAATTCTATTGAATCATTTAACCATAATTTCTGTTTTTCTCAGTCTTAAGCATAGGCTTCCATTTCCCAGATTCTTGTAGCTCCCTCGGGGTAAAAAGAAAAATGGTGGCATCACCAGGTATTGACAAGGACAGGGGGCAAATGGAACTCTCATCCACTACTGACGGGAGTGTAATTGGTACCACCACTCGACAATAATGGTTGGCACTGTCTGGCAACCCTAGGACCCAGCAGTTCTATTCCTGGTAGACACAGCAGAAATACATGCCTAGTCCACCTAAAGATGCGTGTAAGAATGTCCATAGCACTAGGTGACCATTCCAAATGGTCCAAACTGGAACAGTACAAAGGCAGCACGGATGAATAAGTTGGACTACCTCTGTGTGATGATTTATTATATGTTAGTGAGAATAAATGAATTATTGCTGTATGCTCCATGGTTGCATCTCACAGTCCTAACTTTGGCAAAAGAAGCCAGACACAGAAGAATAAATAGTGCATATAATTCAACATACATAAGGCTCAAACATGGCAGAGGCAGAGGGACTTCCTAAGAGAGTGAGGAGGGCTTCTGTGGTGCTGCTCATGTCCTTCTTGAATCAGGCTGTGGTCACAAGAACGGTTCACCGTTAAATTCATCAATCATGCTGACGAGTTCTTCACTTCACTAAATGTATACTGGATTTCAGCGGGAGGTTTATGGAAAGACTGGAGGTCTATCCCGATGGGGCTCTTTCTGTAGACCCGTACGGTTGGAAACACCTTCTAGAGTATATGCACGGTTTCTTTTATTCACAGAACTTTTTGTTAAATCTGTGGGAAGAAACTGCAAGACACCGACCTGCTAAAACCACGCGAAGGGCTTCATAGTCACATTTAAAAATCTTGGGTATTGGGGTGTCCCAACAAGCTGTACAGGTCTGGGGTGTGATGGTTTAGGGGTGAGCAGGATTTGAACGCATTCATGTTTAGAGGGTGTCTGAGAACCAGGCAGATCCCCCTACTCTGACTCTAAACATTGCCCTAAAGGAAAGAAATTGGACCCCAAAGATTACAGGTGGGGAATTTTTGAAGTATGTCGATATTCAAATGGAGATCAAAGACATCCCACTGAAGGAAAGAATTCTACCGTATTGAACAGAAGTTCTTTTTAAAAGGGCTATTTTGAAGATTATGATTCTGATTTTGGAGGAACTACAGTGATTGGCAGTGGAAGGAATCACGTGTAAAATTTCTTAAATAAAAATTTATTGACTTTAAATTTTTTAAAAAAGAATTTTATTGAAGGGGGGGAAGTAGAACTGGAGAGTTACGCTGTCCCCATAGGAACAAGAAGCAGAAGAAAACGAGACAGGTGGGTGGGAGGGGAGAGACCAGCAGGATCTGCCACACAGGAGAAGGATTTCAGAATAGGGCGTGAACAAATCCACGGGGAAACCGGGGCATGCAAAGGTCCCCGGGTTCTAGCCTTTGAAACATGTGTGACTAGGAGACAACGTGTTAGGGCCCAGTCTTCCCAAGGACTGCTTGTCTGGCTGCTGAGGACCCAGTTTCTACATCCCTGGGAAACGGAATCAGACACCATTAGATCCTTCCAGAAGCTCAGGCTTCATGGTGCCCTTGATGTTTTTGAACCACGGTTTCTCACTGCAGCACTGTTGTTGACATTTGGAGATAGAACAGTATTTGTTGTGGGGGCTGTCCTGTGCTTTGCAGATTGTCTAGCAAAATCTCTGGCCTCCACCCACTAGAATGACCATAGCACCTCACCCCCAACTGGGACAACCAAAAATATCTCAAAGCATTGCCAAATGTCCCCTGGGGGCGGGGTGCAAAACAATCCTGGTTGTGAACCAGTTACCTGAACATGCGTGGTGGAACTCTAGAGGAAGTGTCTGAGTGTCTGGGTTCAAGACACTAAAAATACATACCTAGATAAACACACACAAGCACACACATGCGGACTGACAGGCGGACTTAAGAAAGCGAAGTCAGTCTCAAACTGTCCACCTCTCTACAGTTTCAAAATTTACCTGGGAAGGGACACCCTAAGAAGTGCTTACCTTCCTTCCCGAACAGGTCTGCTCACTCTAGCTGGCCGAGATTCATAATCCCAGATGGAGAGACTCCGTGGAAACAAGCTTAAGAGCTTTGGAGTCCCAAGAACTGAATTCAAATCCCAGCCCTGCCACTCTGTCTCCCTGGACATGTGACTTACTTTCTGTTTCTTTCCCCTTCCTCTGTGGTCTTGTGGAAGACGTGCCCGTGTTCCACAGTGTATGGGAGCGTGTAAGGGAAGGGCAGGGATTCTACCAATTTCCCTCAAGGGCCAAGTACTCTCTTTTATGTAACTGCTGCTCGTGAAGAATTTACCCCATGCCAGACATCACTGTAATCACTCAAATCACTCGAATATTATTCAATGCCCCTGACAGCTTTATAAGCTACCATTGTGCATATCCCCATTTCACAGATGAGGACACTGAGTCACAAGGTCATTCATTAGCTAGTGACTGGGAAGCTGGGAGTCTGTGGCCAGTGTTGATAATGGAAACCACTGGGTCATGCTGCCTGGTCCACTGTTTTATCTTCGGGTTTTATAATGTCATATATATATATATATATATATATATATATATATATATATAATTTTTTTTCCCTGATGAGACTGGGAAGAGGGTGCAGGGCAACACTCAGTCTTCGTCCTCATGTCCTTATTATAAATTACGGATATTGGGCTAGTGATCATGACTTCTCCTTGGCCCTGGCGTGTCACTGTTTGCCTCAGTTTTCGTGTGTGCGATGGGAAGCATCTTATCAGCCTTCTTCCCCCGCGTGCCTCAGTCTGCCAGGAGTATGAAAGGGATCGGCATTAACTAGAGCTCAAACAGGAACACGTTTAGAAAGTAGAATGCTCCTTGCAAGTGTAAACCCCTGTCATGTTGGCGACAGATCACACTCAAGTTTTCCACCCACTTTCCTGGCACTTAGACTCTCTGTAGACTCTCTCTTCCACGTATATGGTGATTGGCAGTTTTCTTTTTTTTTTTTTTAAAGATGTTATTTATTTATTTGACAGAAAGAGACGCAGCAAGGGAGAGAACACAAGCAGGGGGAGTGGGAGAGGGAGAAGCAGGCTTCCTGCTAAGCAGGGAGCCCGATGCAGGGATCGATCCCAGGACCCTGGGATCATGACCTGAACTGAAGGCAGAGGCTTAATGACTGAGCTCCAGATTGGCAGTTTTCAAACTGTCTTCACATAATGGGATCTTACTGGATCTTGCCAAAGAAAAGCAATGACTTCAGTCCAAGCTTTCAGATCCGTACCCATTGCACATCGTAGCACCCGCTATGTTAGCTTTCTGGAGCTGTGATTCCAGGCACGGCCCCGTACTATGAATCAGTCACAGGACCCGCTACTTAACGACATTTAGTCTCAAATAGGCACGGGGTGCCTATGTCTGCTCATGGACATACAAGAAACAGTGTTGAGCAGATGTGGTCTGCCGACCTACTCTCATCACAGTAACACAACAAACCATGAGAAGAATGCTACTGCACTCATTTTAAAGATGTCAAAACTGAGGCACAGAGAAGTTAGCTTATTTGTCCAAGAACACACAGTGGGTGGAAAATAGATTGGAATCCAGTTCCTAACCACAGTCTAGACCCTGAGGAGTCAAAGTGTGGGCCAAATACCAGCAGAACTGGCACACCTACAGAGTTTGTTAAAAAGCAAGCCTCAGGGGGCACCTGGGTGGCTCAGTGGGTTAAAGCCTCTGCATTCGGCCCAGGTCATGATCCCGGGGTCCTGGGATCGAGCCCTGCATTGGGCTCTCTGCTCAGCGGGGAGCCTGCTTCTCCCTCTCTCTCTCTGCCTGCCTCTGCCTACTGTGATCTCTGTCTGTCAAATAAATAAATAAAATCTTAAAAAAAAAAAAAAAGCAAGCCTCAGGTCCCATTCTGGACCCACTGAATTAGGTTCCACACTCTAAAAGGATCCTAAGTGAGTCCTGTGCTTGGTGTAACGTAAGAACCACCACTGCTTAGTGTACATCCAGCCACATAGAGAAGCACAAAATCTACAAACAGACCTACAACACATGCACACACACATACAGTACAGAGTGTTTTTAAAATGTACTTCTAAACACCTTACTTCAAGGAAGGGAATTCAGAGGTTGCAAAACAAGTGGCAGGAGTCCCTGTGTTAGATTAGGAATTAAGTTAATTGAATTAACACACACAGTATAATCTAGGGTAGATGTGATTTGCGGATGGGACAGTCACAACAGATGCCTGTTTTAGGATCCCTATCGGAACTGATTCTCCAGCCGGTTTTTTAACAGATTTATTTGTTTACTTGACAGAGAGAGAGACCACAAGCAGGGGGAGCGACAAGCAGAGGGAGAGGCTTCCCATCGAGCGGGGAGCCCAATGTGGGGCTCGATCCCAGCGCCCTGGGATCATGACCTGAGCAGAAGGCAGAGGCCCAACCCACTGAGCCACCCAGTGAGCCCCTGCTCCCTGGCATTTTGTTTTTACACCAAACACAGCAAACTGCATACTTACTGTAAACTACTGACCACAGCAAGTAGACGTTCCCAGGGCTGCACAAGGGCAAGGAAGCACTGGGAGAATCGTTGAGATAAAGTCTCTGTCCGGGAACAATTGTTAGGATTGGGGTCTTGAACTTTCACATAGTTTTCTGTTTCGATATGTTGGCTAGACTGATTGGTTTGGTTATGTGACTCTTTTCATCCGAAACATTGATTCTTGCAAGAAGTAATTTTCTATTAAGCATACAGCCTTACAGGGCGCCTGGGTGGCTCAGTGGGTTAAATAAAGCCTCTGCCTTCGGCCCTGGTCATGATCCCAGGGTCCTGGGATGGAGCCCTGTGTCGGTCTCTCTGCTCCGCAGGGAGCCTGCTTCCCTTCCTCTCTCTGCCTACTTGTGATCTCTGTCTGTCAAATAAATAAGTTTTTTAAAAAATCTAAAAAAAAAAAAAAGAATACAGCCTTACTGGCATATTTTTTTGTCTTGAATGATACACCCGTCGCAGCAACAGCTATGTGTGCCTTTTGTGTCGTGCTGTTCCCGGTATGTACTTTGAAGGTATTGGGTCACTCATCCTAGAGGCCAAAAGTGTGTCTCTAACATTCAGTGTCGAGCAACATATTACCTGTGCAATTTATTCAACTTCTGTAACTATTCCGCAGAGAGTAGGTCGAATTCACATCATGTGCCCGCTATGATTACATGAGAGTAGGAAAGCTACCACAGTCCTCCTAAACCATCAGAGAGGAGAAAGACCTTTGGACTCCAACGAAATGTTTACCCTTCTGTATAGTTTCAGCCGTAGTTCCTGGGGCGAGGGGACGGTAATTACAGAGCCTCCTCGGTCTGCTGGTGTTCTCTCTGCGTCGTAAAGCAGATGCTTGATGATAAATGCTAGAGGCAGCCTTCGAAGGTGGTCGGAGTGCCCTGGCTCTTACTGTTCCAGAACACCTCCACCCCTTTTGTGGGGACTCATCCGGTGGGGAATCAAGTGATCACAGCCACGATCTCAGTGGAGACAAAATCCATCAGGAGAAAGAGCCAGGCGGGGGAAGAGCAAAGAAAACCGACCGGGAAGGGCTGAGCGAGAGCGAAATGACCTGTACTCAGTGTCCCCGGAACCGTGTGCATCACAGGAACTTTTACTCCCCGAGGGTCCACCCCAGCTACTGGCGCGGAATCAAGCACCTGTGTTTTCAACCGTGCACTAGGCTCAGCACTTGACTAGTGCACAGTCAAGACTGCGATGTGCTCTGGGAACGTCTTTGATCAGGGCCTTCCCGGCGACAGGGAGGAGCTGGGGACGGATAACGGGCCGGGATGTCCTCGCGCTAAGGAAGTGGGAGGCGCGAGCCGGGGCGAGGGCTGCGGGGCACAGCATATGGTTGGATACGGAGTAGTAAAGGAGAAAGGTTTGCATTAGCCGTTGTGAAACCAGATGCGGTCTCTCCCTTGGGAGTCCTGACTGCGTAGAGCCCGGGAGACTTCGCTCGATCCCCGGCCGAAAGCTGAGACGCGGATACGCACCACTTTGTTCGAGGGACACTGTTTTTAGTGGTTTTGCCACGACTGGATTTTTCTGTGAAAGCTTGAAGTCCAGCCCCCGGTCCCTTTTTTTTTATTTTTTATTTTTTCCAGATTCTGGTCTGATGATTTCACAAAAAGAAGTTAATCGGTTTTTGGTTTTTTTGGCTTTTTTTTAAGTAACCAAGGACATCTGTTAAAACTCCAGCTATCAGGATACGACTAGCAATGACGCAATGAGGACTGGCATTATCTAGAAGCATCGGTGTAATGAGAACTTCTTTGCAGAAGTAAAGGACTCTGTCTCACAAGGTTCGATTGAGGGACAATTGAGATAACGCCTGTGCAACAGCGTTGTAAAAGTGACTACAATCACTATTAAATAGAACACCTCGTGTGCAAAAAAGACTTTGTTCAGAAAGATTGTCTTGAAATAGAAGGAAAAATATCTTGCTGATAAAAAGTGTCAGAGAAAGGGGCAATAAACCCCCCAGAAAACCCGTGGAAGGAACCCCCACCCCGTGTCCGTGATGCCTCTCATTCCCGAGTACAGACGATCGTCTAGAAACGTCTTGCTGAGTCAGTCGAGGGCGGCCACCGTGATCAGGAGAGCTGTGATGAGAAGAAGTCCGCTCAGCTGGGATCGTGATATCCTGCCAGAACAGGGAGGTGTCTCAGACTTTTTGGGTTTTGTTTTCACAGGCCCTCTGGAACTCGCCTTAAAAATGAATCCAGTTGTCTTGCAGCCCGGATACGGCACGGGGGGCGTGATGAACAGTGACTGGCAAACTGGCGTATTTGACTGCTGCGATGACCTGGGGATTTGTAAGTGCGCCTAATTATTCTCCACCTTGACTCCCAGAATGCAGGTTCCTGACCTAATCAAACTTGTCTACTTCTTCTGTCACTGAGCTCCCATTCTCTGGCCAGCTCGGAAGTCACGAGCTGCACGCCCATGGGTGGGTTTAGCCACCAGATGTGTTTTGTTTGTCCTGTACATGATGAACTCGCTTCATGTAGCAATTTAAAAATATCAGGAAACATATCAAAATCAGATTTCACACACACACAAAAATCTGGCTTTCCAATCTAGATTTCCAGCTTCTCTCAAAAATTGGAAAATTTGGCAAGGTGAGCCTTCATCACACGGCAGAGTTCAGCCGCTTCTTAACATGAGCCAATCCCGTTCAAAGAGAGTCTCACTCTGCAGTTGGCCACATTTATTCTTGCCCGCCATTGGCTATTTTGTGGGTTTTTCCGATCTACTCCACTCACTTTACCTGCACGACCCTGAGTCGGTGACCCTCGTCGAGACCCTTCGCCGCCTGCCATTTCTCAGCTCTTAGGCTCACCGCGCGCTTGACGCGTTGCTCCGTCTTCTGCTCACCTCTCCCTTCTCTGACGGTGCTGCTCCGTGTGCTCCGGCTCTCAAGGCCGTTCTTGCCGACTCTTGTCACTGTTCCATTTCAGAAAGCACCGCAGGCTTTTAGCGTTACCGACTTCCACTTCTTTCCCACCACGAAACACACTTTGGAGTGAGAAGACTTTCTGGAGCCATTTGGGTTGCAGACATTCTCTGTGGGGCTCGTCCTGACATCAGGCGTGAGGATCAGCCTCCTTTTTCTGTGCGTGATGGGAGTTCCCAGATCTTTGGCGAGAGCCTTTTGCTTAAAAACAGTCCATCAAAGAGCCGCTGACTCTCTTACCGTATCTAGGCTGCGGCACACCACAACTCCACCCTGGCCCTTTTCAAAATAGACTTGCACTCACGGCATATTTGAGAACAGTTTCCTGTTTGTTGTCACTTTCTCGAGTCCTTTCTGGGCCTTGCAGAGCGTCTCTAAAGCGGAGCCGCACTCAAGTCTGTGAACAGCCGATAGCAAAATCCCGTCACTTCTGCGCGTCCATCCTCCTAACAACGATGGAGCCCTTTTGCCCGAACGACCTTCTAGAATCTATTTCCGCTCATTGTCCCTAATGATTTGTTCATTCGGTGTTTTGACCCTCAGCCCCCCCCCCCCCATGGCTTTAGAGGGCTTCTCAGACACGCTGACACCACAGACTTCCTCCCCAGGCGTGACCCGATGTCACAAGGCAGGGAGGAAGGGTCACGCAAGGGGGATCCCAACGGCCAGGCAGGAGCTTCCGCGATTAAATCGGACCCGGTACAGTGACTCACGAGTTACCGCAGCTCCTAGACGCGGGGCTCCAGAAGCCGGACCGAGAAAGCCAGATGACAAACACGGCTTTCTCCGGGCCCGTCAGAGCCGTGTCCAGAGCCGGCGTCTCTCGGACAGGCGTGACTTCGTCGCCACGACCCTCACTAACCCTCTTTGTGGCTTCCCCTTGCGCGCAGGCCTCTGCGGCGCTTTCTTCCCCCTGTGCCTCTCGTGTCAGATCGCCTCCGACATGAACGAGTGCTGCCTGTGCGGGGCCAGCGTGGCTATGAGGACCTTGTACAGGACGCGCTACGGCATCCCGGTGAGTCCCCGCGGCCCGCCCCACGAGCCGGCACCGAGGGCTCCCTGCAGGCGGGCCGCAGCGGCGCGACCGCCCTCCTCGCCTCCAGGCTTGACCCTCGTCTCTGCTCCACTCCCATCCTACATTTTTTAAATGATGGACGGGGACCGCGCTGCTGCTCATACCAGGGAATATGTTTGTAATAAAATCTTACGTTCCCGTAGACGCGTCCCTGAAACGGTGGCTGCAGGTGAGTAGGTGAGGCGTGGAGAGTCCTCACCCTCTCCCCGCTCTACTCAGCCAGACCCAGGACCCCGCAGATCCGTAGGCTGGATGACGGGGTGTTAGGAAGCCAGGGGGAGAAAACGGGCCTGCGGTAGATCCCTTCCAAGCCAGCACATCTGGCTCATAAGCCAGTGCTCATTCCTTCAACACGGATGTGTCCCGTGCAAGGAACCTGCCCGGTACTTTCCAGATGCTAGAGGCACCTCAGTGCATGTGGCTTACATCCTGTTTCTTCTTATTTTTTCAGACCTCTATTTTAACATAGTTTCAGACTTGAAGAAAAGTTGCAGAAATCATAAATGGGAAAGAAAGGAGAAACAATACAAGGAATTCCTGAATACCCTGCACCCACAGGCCCCAAATACTAAAATCTTGCCACCTTCCTTTTATTTCCGCTTTCCTCCACCCATTTGTCTATTCTCTTTTTTGGAAACATCGATAGGAAATTACAGACTTGATGTCCTATAGTATCTCTATGACACCACGCATTTCTTAGTAACAAGGGCATTCATTTCTGTAACCATAATGCAATGATCGAAATCAGGAATTTAACACAGGTGTGGTATTATTCGCTAATTTGTGGGTCTTATTTAAACTTTACCAATTAACCCAACAACATTCTGTGGATGAGAGGAAAACCAATCCGAAACCACAAATTCTGTTCAGTTGTCACTCCTCTTTAGTCTCCTACAAGAGGGAATAGTTTCTCAGTCTTTCCTTGCCTTTTCTTCCCCCCAAATGCAGACCATTTATTTTGAAGACTGTCCCTCAATTTGGTGTGTCAGATGTGTCCTTGTGCTTATATTTAGGGATTACACTTTGACAGAACCTCCACAGAACTGATGGAAGAGTCACTGTGCTTCCCATCAAGACGCACATGACATCACCGCATCCCATTATGGTTGTGGTTTACTTTGATTACTTAGTTAAGGTAGTGTCCGCCGTAAGGTTCTCCACCCTCTGGTGAAGTCCTCCGCCGCAAGGTTGCCATTTCCCCCTTCGTAACGAGTAAGGACCTGGTAGAGAGATGTGAGCACCCTATTCCTCGTCAGCTCTCCACCCCCGGGGATTAACGTCCGCTGAAGCTGCTCCCCTGAATCAGTGACTACTGTGATGGTCGTCCATGGCAGAGCTCGCGCTCTAATGGGAGAAGGTTGCTACACTGTGACTAAGTAACAACCTTATAGGATGCTAATAAGTGGCCCAGAAAAAAATAAAACAAAGAAGAGGAATAAAGAATGTTGAAGCATTCCAATTTTATTTTATTTGTTTTCAGCATTATAAAATTTATTTTTATCCAAGCAAGGTTTATCCCAGGAATGCAAAGATGGCTCAGTATCAGAATACTCTAGTTTCAGATTCAAAAAGGAAAACCATCATCATCATCTCAGTTGACGCAGGAAGAGCAGTCAACAAAATTCAATGTCCATCCACATTTTTAGAAAGGGAGTTCTAAAGTTAAGCAGGGTTGTGAGGGAAGGCTTTCAAGCAAAAGCGAAAGGATGAGAAAGAAGTTACCCATCGGGGGAAGAGCTGGGCAGAAGACAGAGTGTCGCCCAAGGCTTTAAAGCAGAGTTTATCTGGAAGGTTCCCGAAACTGGAAAGGGCCGGAGAAGCTGGAATAGAATGAGTGAGAAGGTGGGGGCAGGATGTCATAGGAAACGATGATGTTAGAGCAAGATTTAGAAACTCTGGGGCCTTGAGAACCGTTGTAAGAACCTCAGCCGTTAATCCGAGTGAGCAGAGAAGTCCCTGAAAACGGCCTAAACAAAGGGGTGATATGATGGATTCTGTTCCTAGAAGTGTAGCCTCTGCCCTACTCGCTGCTCCCACTGGAAAGGGAGCAAGTTATTCATCTCCCTAAGCCTCAGCCCCCTCATTGATAAATGGTCACACTGATCCTCCCCTTTACTGGGGTAGCAAGAGTCATGGGAGATAATGCACGGAAAGGGCTTAACACAGGACCTGGCAAGTAATACGTGCTCAGTAAACAACTACTTCTCTTTTTGTCCTTTTCTCTGAGAATTGCTCAGCTATTTCCTCAGGGCAGAGGTGTGTGCAGGGCCCTGGCCTCATTTCCCCTGCGTGCTTGCTCAGGTCCCTGACGTCCAAGGCTGCCCTTGTTCATGCTAACCCTAAGGTAGCACGACACACGTGGGCTCTTGGCTCTGTGCCTGGACTGGGACTTCCTGAATCGTGTGCGAGGTGTCATGCGTGCGTACTTCCGTACACGATGTGATGGTAACGTTCTCAACGCAGCCCGAGACCTCGACACGGTATGCAGGAAGGGGCCCTTAGCTGGATCCTGGAGATGAGGCTTTGGGGACAGCTCAGCATGTTCTCTGATAAATCATGTGGTGGCATCAGTTTTCTCATCTGTCATGAGGAAGTTGTGCAAGGTGATTTCTAGGTCTAGGATTCTGGCTATAGTAGGTTTCCTCAACACACAATGAAGCTGTGTATTTATAAACCGTGTATCTCTATTTCCTCCTTTAGAACAGACCTAAAAATAATTCCCAAGACTGGTTTATATCATTCAGGCTCTCTGCTTTGTTTCCCTTGCATATCTATGCAAATCTCCGTGGGGCTGCGACAGTACAGCTCTCTGATCTGCCCCTCCTTTCGTGGGTACAGCCAGGAGAGCACCCCTTTGCCAGGGCACAACCTGTGCAGGAGAGAAGGAGGAAGAAAAGACACAACCACTGGCTGTACTACCGTGAGCTGGAATATTATTCTGACATGCAGTTGCTCATGTACTGCCTGCAAACTCTTGTGGTGTGGCAACTGTTACCTCCTTTTATAGACATGGGTTGGCTCTTTGCCCCAAATGCTTACACTGTTAGATGACGATCAAAGCACTGTAACAATAGGAAAAATTTCTTTTCACGAAAAATAAATCACTCATAGTCTCACCATTTAGAAGCTCCAACCTACACACTGCCACCCGTCACCCACCCCACGAGCTCACACTATAAATTGGGAATTATATTAAACTCAAACTTTAAGAACATAAGTGCTGTCAAATAATGGAGCTCGAAATTCTTCCAGTCTGTCAAGACACGCAGTAATAAAACCAGATTATCAGACTAGAACTCCCCGGCTCACTCAGTGCCTCCTGCACCAGAACAGGAATCCCTTCAAGGGCATGTCACCCGGAAGGTCACCCGGAAGGTCACTGAGGACCCAGTTGGGCGCTTCCATGGAGAGGGCCCTCAAATCCTTGCAAAGTACTCCGTCCCATGGCTTTCCAAACAAATTCATTCTCTTCTTTCTTCCTTCCCCCATAATTTATGTATCTCCCCTTTGCTCCAAACTTCTTCCATTGCAGAACTTGAGAGATGTCAATGAAAGCGGCTAGAGGGATACAATGTGGGGCCCCACCTGGCTCCGCTCACAAACTACAGAAAAATTGGTGCATTTTGTAACTGGCTTTAAAGGAAAGCCGTCTCAGAATTGATGTTAGAGGATGAGGGCTGTAGTCATACCCTGCAGATCAGCTGAAATCGGGTCATATACGGTTAAGGGCACAGGCTTCAGAAAAGGAAGACCAAGTGCCACTACCAATTTGTTATGTGATCTGAACAAGTCATTTACCTTCCCGCGGGTCATCAGAAAAACGGAGATAATGAAAATCCTCATGCTAAACCAGTAACATAAAATGTATTTTTTACGGAGTTTTGAAAAGCTATGCGAATGCAAGGACTTGTGTGACTCTATTTACAGACTATGAGTGGCCCCACTGTTTGTTTTTTAACAGGGATCTATTTGCGGTGATTTCCTATGGCTGGGATGTTTTCCTCTGTGCACCCTTTGCCAACTCAAGCGAGATATTGAAAAAAGAAAAGCAATGAATGCTTTCTAAAAGGTGCTTGGTAAGTTGTTGGACATTCTTTGATTTAGTTGTATCAAAACAAATGTTCAATAACATCTTTTATTTCCTTGGTCCTCTCTAACAAATACATGAAACATCGCTTACAAAATGGAGGACAAAGGAGTTCCAATTGCCAGCCGACACCAGCAGTTGGTAGTGAGCATCCATAGGTTGAGAGAGCGAAACCTGGAAGGATAGGAGAGAATTCTGAGGTTTGTTGGGTTGTCTGCCGTGTGACGTACCAGTGAACAGGTCCCACGTCACCCATGCATATCTTCATTAGACTATGATTTGAGGTAGCTGAGGTGTGCGTGTTACCATTCATTTCCCCAAGTCTAGTTCCTAGGTGTGCTGCTACCACACTAACCAGTTGAGCTGTTATCCTAAGTGTGACTGTGTAATGCGCCTACTTCTGTGTTCTTGGCAACACCAGAATATTAGTAGAAGAATCCCTCCTCCAAAACTACGGGAAGCTACTTCAGTTTCTACAAATTCAGGGTGGATATTTCACCCAGTTATCCAAAATTCCCAAAGCCCCCACTATGAGGAGAAGTTACTGACTCTTTGGCGGCAGTGTTGTCGGAGTCGGGCAGCTGCTCATTTCCCTGTTTCCTAGCTCCCCTAGTCACATTTTTAATCTTCTGAGCAGCTATTTCTCTCAAACAGGTGGGTAATAGTTTACATGTCCTATCTTTTGATCTCTTGTTGCCAGTCCCCATGGAATTCGCAATCAAAGCTTAGTTTTCCCCTGGGAATGAGTATGATCTATACAGTCCTTTCCCGCCCAGAGGTCTTTGTGAATGTTTGATCCAGGTGGAACGTTCATGAGTGTAAGTTGTCACTGGCCCGATCTCTCTCTTTCCTAGTCATTTCTTTGCCACATACCCCACAAAACGATGTCTTCTTCACGAACATATTAGTTCATCTCATGTTGCATTTTTGTATCCTAGCATTGGTCTTCTGACTGTTTCAATGGCTTCCTGGAATGACTAACATGCTTTACTCAGTTTCAGGCAGAGTCATGATAGGGAGTTTTCTTATTGTTCTTTTTCCTCCTTATATTCTACCTCCAGAGAATTGGCTGTTGTCTCTCTTTTCAAGCAGTGACATTTGTTAAAAGTCCTATATTAACAACTTGACTCAGAATTTGATGCCTAAGTAGCCCTGAGGGAAGGAGGATGTGACAGTTTACTGGCACAGTCAATGAAAAAGACTGTTTGGTGTTCTCTGCCTTTTGGAGACCCTTACCTTGACACGGTTGATGATCCGTTGACATTTGACAACAGAAGTCAACTATGGCAATCTACAGAGCGCTCCATTGTTTGCCTCAACCACAGAGCAACAAAGCTTGATACCTAGTAGGCACTTAACAAATATTGTGGGAGCATAAATCAGTGCAACTTTCAAGCAAGGAAGCATAATGAGGCCCTAACCTAGGAGACTTGTCTGAATCTTAACTGGTGATTGTGACTCTTTATATAGATTATACTGAACCAGGGGCCACGATTTGATATAGATCTCAAAATATGCCAAAACGTGGTGGTAGGGGATGGGTGGAATGGAAAGTTTTGATACTTAGAACAAGATAATGTGAAGACAGATGAAACTGATAAATCCTAATTTGTTCATTCATTTATCCTCTCCTTTTTTCTTCTGGTTTCTACAGGTCACAGTCACAATGTGGTGAAAGAAATGCTAGAATCACATACTGCATCTGTTGAGTGCTATCTCACCCCACATCTTAGAAACTAATTCAACCAATCATGTGGTTTCCAATGGCTTCAAGACACTTTCAATTTCTAGCTTATTTCAAAAGAAATACATTTCCAGTGGCTGTTCTCTAAAATTACTGCTAATAAAAAATTAATATCCTCAACATTTCTTGTGTCTTTATTTTTTTACTTAAATTCCATGAGCCAACATATAGTACATCATCAGCTTCAGATGTAGTGTTCAATGGTTCATCAGTGCCTTTGGATATAGCTTTATGAAAAACTATAATAAAACTTTAAAAAAAGGAAACCAAATTTGTCAAAATATTAAAGCTGAATGATGGGTACACGGAGAATTTTTTTTTAAATTTTGAAATGTTTATTTTTTTTGAAGGATGATTGACACATAAAGATGATTCCACTTTTCTATCTTTATATATGTTTGGAAATGTCCAGAATAAAAAGTGTTTTAAATGTTGTCAGGACTTTTCTAATTTTAGACTTTCCCACCACTGGTAGGCAAGGAATCACTCTGGGCATTCCCTCACTCCCAAAAAGGGTGGTACTTTGACCTACCTTGGGCCTCCCTTTGGGAGCCAGGATGACCTTTGGCACTTCTTACAGCCCCACTCAAGGCTAAAATAAATCCACTCGACGAGGAGTACTGGCTGAGCGATGCAGAGTTTACTATAGATTCTATGGACAAAAGAGAGGATTTCTGTCGTAAGCCACACAGCAAGACTTCTAACTGAAATTGGCATTAGACATTTCCATCCTCCCTAAAGTCATCTGCAGCAAGCCAGCCACAGGAGCTCCACATACCTTTCTTTCTCCACTCCCCCTCCTTCCCTGCACCAAGGTTAATGCGGCATTTTCAAATATTGAGATATAATTGAGTTGTAGGTGTACAATATTATGATACGACACATGGACATATTGGAAAATGATCACCACAATAAGTTTAACTATCCCTGAACATAGTTATAATTTCTTCTCGTGTTGAGAAGTTTTAAGATTACTCTCTTCCCAACTTTCCAATATATGATACTTTACAATGTATACTACCATGCTGTACATCACATCCCCATAACATATTTCTTTTATAACTGGAAGTTCGGACCTTCGGCTCCCTTCACCGTTTCACCTACCCCACCATGCCCACCTCTGGCAACCAACAATCCATCTGTCTACGAGCTCAGGTAGTTTATTTCTTTATCTTGGATTTCCACATGAGCAACCCCACGCAGTGTTTGTCTTTCACAGTCGGACATATTTCACTCACCTTAATCCCTTCAAGGTCTATCCATTGCTGCCCCAAATAACAGAACTGGCTTCTCCTTTAATGGCCGGGGAATGTTCCATTGTATACATAGACCACATCTTCCTCATCCATCCGTCCTTTGATGGACACTTAGACTGTTTCCATGTCAGTCATGCCAACAACGCTGCAGTGAACGTGGGGCCGGTCCACAGGCCTTTCCTGTGCGGAGCAGGTTAGCTCTATCTCAGCTCTCCAGTCTAGGAACCTCACCTCCGAAGGTGCAGGATGGGGGTGAAATTCTGCTATTAAATAAAAAACAAAAAATGTTTTTCAGATCGCTTATTTAAAAATCACAACATATTTTATGCATCTTTGCACATAAAACTCATGGCAAATAGGAGTTTTCTTATAATCTTTGATCTAACTGAGAAATTTTATTATTTAGACTCATTCTCCCACTCTCGACATCATGTTTCTCCTGGGCATGGGAGATGCCTACGGTTTCCTCGTACCAGGCTACTTGCCTTCATTAAATCAAACGCTCCTTAAATGCTACCACAAGCTAAAGGTCAGTTGCTAGAGCCGAGAAGCAGCGACTCCTGCGTTGAAGGTGCGGCTGGAAAGGGAGACGTGTGGGTGATTTACAAATTTTCAAAGCAAAGAACAGCAGAAGAGGATTCATCTCACCTCCCAGGGAACGGAGAGATCACCCGTGGGTCCTGCTCCAGACTTACCTGTGGCTGCCTCGTGGCTTGAACAGCTGCAGTCACGTCTTCCACCCAAACGTCACCCACCCCCCATCTTCGCTCACGCCGTGCGAGACGGGCCCTCCCCTCGGGCTGGAGGACGCCTCCCTTGTGGCGCCCTCACGGCCGCCCGCTGCTGCCTCTCGGCCGGGGGTCGCGCCGGGGCCGAGGCTCGGGCTGCGGTCCGCGTTAGCCCCGAGGCTGCTCGACGGCCTCGCAGACGGCTCTGGAGGGTCCAGGGGCAGCAGCTCGAAAGGACAAGACGAAACGCACAGCGTCTCAAGGACGCGCCTTCGGAGGTCTCAGAGCATCCCTTCGGCCGAGCCTCGCGGGGGAGGCAGTCGCCAAGGTCCGCGCGGGTACGAGGGGACACGGAGACTCACTCTCGACGGGCTGCGGCAGGTCCCTGAGCAGCCTAAGGGACAGGGAGTCCCGCCGCAGCCCTCTCCGGGGCGTCCGACCTGCTGCAGCCGCTGCCGGCGGCCCCACGCGCCGCGGCCCGGGGTCAGGCCCGCACCCGCCCGCGCGCGGTACAGACCCGCACCCGCCCGTGCGCGGTAAAGCCCGTCTTGCGTCGTCGCGGCGCAGTGACGGTCGCCTGCCCGGCTCGGGCCCCGGGAACGGCGGCGTCCACGCTGTAGCGCCAGCTTCGTCTCTGGCGACTCAGAGACGTTCTGGGAACACAAACGTGGCTGAAGCTTGTCGCAAGAGCGCAGTCACCTAGAGATCCCGGTTCACACCTGGGCTGGGGCCAGGGGTCCAGACTCCACGATCTGTTCTACAGAAGCGGCTCTCCGCCCTGGAGCGTGGGGGGTCCCTCGCCCCGCCCTAGAGCGTTGGGGTCCCTCGCCCCGCCCTAGAGCGTTGGGGTCCCTCGCCCCGCCCTGGAGCGTTGGGGTCCCTCGCTCCGCCCTGGAGCGTGGGGGTCTCTCGCTCCGCCCTACAGCGTTGGGGTCTCTCGCTCCGCCCTACAGCGTTGGGGTCCCTCGCCCCGCCCTAGAGCGTTGGGGTCCCTCGCCCCGCCCTGGAGCGTGGGGGTCTCTCGCCCCGCCCTACAGCGTGGGGGTCTCTCGCCCCGCCCTAGAGCGTTGGGGTCTCTCGCTCCGCCCTACAGCGTTGGGGTCTCTCGCTCCGCCCTACAGCGTTGGGGTCTCTCGCTCCGCCCTAGAGCGTTGGGGTCCCTCGCCCCGCCCTAGAGCGTTGGGGTCCCTCGCCCCGCCCTAGAGCGTTGGGGTCCCTCGCCCCGCCCTGGAGCGTGGGGGTCTCTCGCCCCGCCCTACAGCGTTGGGGTCTCTCGCCCCGCCCTAGAGCGTTGGGGTCTCTCGCTCCGCCCTACAGCGTTGGGGTCTCTCGCCCCGCCCTACAGCGTTGGGGTCCCTCGCCCCGCCCTAGAGCGTTGGGGTCCCTCGCCCTGCCCTACAGCGTTGGGGTCCCTCGCCCCGCCCTAGAGCGTTGGGGTCCCTCGCCCCGCCCTAGAGCGTTGGGGTCCCTCGCCCCGCCCTACAGCGTTGGGGTCCCTCGCCCCGCCCTACAGCGTTGGGGTCCCTCGCCCCGCCCTACAGCGTTGGGGTCCCTCGCCCCGCCCTAGAGCGTTGGGGTCTCTCGCCCCGCCCTACAGCGTTGGGGTCCCTCGCCCCGCCCTAGAGCGTTGGGGTCTCTCGCTCCGCCCTACAGCGTTGGGGTCTCTCGCTCCGCCCTAGAGCGTTGGGGTCTCTCGCTCCGCCCTACAGCGTTGGGGTCCCTCGCCCCGCCCTAGAGCGTTGGGGTCCCTCGCTCCGCCCTGGAGCGTGGGGGTCTCTCGCCCCGCCCTACAGTGTTGGGGTCTCTAGCCCCGCCCTAGAGCGTTGGGGTCCCTCGCCCCGCCCTAGAGCGTTGGGGTGACGCCCCGCCCTAGAGCGTTGGGGTCCCTCGCCCCGCCCTAGAGCGTTGGGGTCCCTCGCCCCGCCCTGGAGCGTGGGGGTCTCTCGCCCCGCCCTAGAGCGTTGGGGTCCCTCGCCCCGCCCTACAGTGTTGGGGTCTCTCGCTCCGCCCTACAGTGTTGGGGTCTCTCCCTCACGCCCTAGAGCGTTGGGGTCTCTCGCTCCGCCCTACAGTGTTGGGGTCTCTCGCCCCGCCCTAGAGCGTGGGGGTCCCTCGCCCCGCCCTGGAGCGTGGGGGTCCCTCGCCCCGCCCTAGAGCGTTGGGGTCCCTCGCCCCGCCCTGGAGCGTGGGGTCTCTCGCTCCGCCCTACAGCGTTGGGGTCTCTCGCTCCGCCCTAGAGCGTTGGGGTCTCTCGCTCCGCCCTACAGCGTTGGGGTCCCTCGCCCCGCCCTACAGCGTTGGGGTCCCTCGCCCCGCCCTAGAGCGTTGGGGTCTCTCGCCCCGCCCTACAGCGTTGGGGTCCCTCGCCCCGCCCTAGAGCGTTGGGGTCTCTCGCTCCGCCCTAGAGCGTTGGGGTCTCTCGCTCCGCCCTAGAGCGTTGGGGTCTCTCGCTCCGCCCTAGAGCGTTGGGGTCTCTCGCTCACGCCCTAGAGCGTTGGGGTCTCTCGCTCCGCCCTACAGTGTTGGGGTCTCTCGCTCCGCCCTAGAGCGTTGGGGTCTCTCGCTCCGCTCTGGAGCGTGGGGGTCTCTCGCTCCGCCCTAGAGCGTTGGGGTCTCTCGCTCCGCCCTAGAGCGTTGGGGTCTCTCGCTCCGCCCTAGAGCGTTGGGGTCTCTCGCTCCGCCCTAGAGCGTTGGGGTCTCTCGCTCACGCCCTAGAGCGTTGGGGTCTCTCGCTCCGCCCTACAGTGTTGGGGTCTCTCGCTCCGCCCTAGAGCGTTGGGGTCTCTCGCTCCGCTCTGGAGCGTGGGGGTCTCTCGCTCCGCCCTAGAGCGTTGGGGTCTCTCGCTCCGCCCTAGAGCGTTGGGGTCTCTCGCTCCGCCCTAGAGCGTTGGGGTCTCTCGCCCCGCCCTAGAGCGTTGGGGTCTCTCGCTCCGCCCTACAGTGTTGGGGTCTCTCCCTCACGCCCTAGAGCGTTGGGGTCTCTCGCTCCGCCCTACAGTGTTGGGGTCTCTCGCTCCGCCCTAGAGCGTTGGGGTCTCTCGCTCCGCCCTACAGTGTTGGGGTCTCTCCCTCACGCCCTAGAGCGTTGGGGTCTCTCGCTCTGCCCTACAGTGTTGGGGTCTCTCGCTCCGCCCTAGAGCATTGGGGTCTCTCGCTCCGCCCTAGAGCGTTGGGGTCTCTCGCTCCGCCCTAGAGCGTTGGGGTCTCTCGCTCCGCCCTACAGTGTTGGGGTCTCTCCCTCACGCCCTAGAGCGTTGGGGTCTCTCGCTCCGCCCTACAGTGTTGGGGTCTCTCGCTCCGCCCTAGAGCGTTGGGGTCTCTCGCTCCGCCCTACAGTGTTGGGGTCTCTCCCTCACGCCCTAGAGCGTTGGGGTCTCTCGCTCCGCCCTACAGTGTTGGGGTCTCTCGCTCCGCCCTAGAGCGTTGGGGTCTCTCGCTCCGCCCTAGAGCGTTGGGGTCTCTCGCTCCGCCCTAGAGCGTTGGGGTCTCTCGCTCCGCCCTACAGTGTTGGGGTCTCTCGCTCCGCCCTAGAGCGTTGGGGTCTCTCGCTCCGCCCTAGAGCGTTGGGGTCTCTCGCTCCGCCCTACAGTGTTGGGGTCTCTCGCTCCGCCCTAGAGCGTTGGGGTCTCTCGCCCCGCCCTAGAGCGTTGGGGTCTCTCGCTCCGCCCTAGAGCGTTGGGGTCTCTCGCTCCGCCCTACAGTGTTGGGGTCTCTCCCTCACGCCCTAGAGCGTTGGGGTCTCTCGCTCCGCCCTACAGTGTTGGGGTCTCTCGCTCCGCCCTAGAGCGTTGGGGTCTCTCGCTCCGCCCTACAGTGTTGGGGTCTCTCCCTCACGCCCTAGAGCGTTGGGGTCTCTCGCTCCGCCCTACAGTGTTGGGGTCTCTCGCTCCGCCCTAGAGCGTTGGGGTCTCTCGCTCCGCCCTAGAGCGTTGGGGTCTCTCGCTCCGCCCTACAGTGTTGGGGTCTCTCGCTCCGCCCTACAGTGTTGGGGTCTCTCGCTCCGCCCTAGAGCGTTGGGGTCTCTCGCCCCGCCCTAGAGCGTTGGGGTCTCTCGCCCCGCCCTAGAGCGTTGGGGTCTCTCGCTCCGCTCTAGAGCGTTGGGGTCTCTCGCTCCGCCCTAGAGCGTTGGGGTCTCTCGCTCCGCCCTACAGTGTTGGGGTCTCTCGCTCCGCCCTAGAGCGTTGGGGTCTCTCGCTCCGCCCTAGAGCGTTGGGGTCTCTCGCTCCGCCCTAGAGCGTTGGGGTCTCTCGCTCCGCCCTACAGTGTTGGGGTCTCTCCCTCACGCCCTAGAGCGTTGGGGTCTCTCGCTCCGCCCTACAGTGTTGGGGTCTCTCGCTCCGCCCTAGAGCGTTGGGGTCTCTCGCTCCGCCCTACAGTGTTGGGGTCTCTCCCTCACGCCCTAGAGCGTTGGGGTCTCTCGCTCCGCCCTACAGTGTTGGGGTCTCTCGCTCCGCCCTAGAGCGTTGGGGTCTCTCGCTCCGCCCTACAGTGTTGGGGTCTCTCGCTCCGCCCTACAGTGTTGGGGTCTCTCGCTCCGTCCTAGAGCGTTGGGGTCTCTCGCTCCGCCCTACAGTGTTGGGGTCTCTCGCTCCGCCCTAGAGCGTTGGGGTCTCTCGCTCCGCCCTACAGTGTTGGGGTCTCTCCCTCACGCCCTAGAGCGTTGGGGTCTCTCGCTCCGCCCTACAGTGTTGGGGTCTCTCGCTCCGCCCTAGAGCGTTGGGGTCTCTCGCTCCGCCCTAGAGCGTTGGGGTCTCTCGCTCCGCCCTAGAGCGTTGGGGTCTCTCGCTCCGCCCTACAGTGTTGGGGTCTCTCGCTCCGCCCTACAGTGTTGGGGTCTCTCGCTCCGCCCTACAGTGTTGGGGTCTCTCGCTCCGCCCTAGAGCGTTGGGGTCTCTCGCCCCGCCCTAGAGCTTTGGGGTCTCTCGCCCCGCCCTAGAGCGTTGGGGTCTCTCGCTCCGCTCTAGAGCGTTGGGGTCTCTCACTCACGCCCTAGAGCGTTGGGGTCTCTCGCTCCGCCCTACAGTGTTGGGGTCCCTCGCTCCGCCCTAGAGCGTTGGGGTCTCTCGCTCCGCCCTACAGTGTTGGGGTCTCTCGCTCCGCCCTACAGTGTTGGGGTCTCTCGCTCCGCCCTACAGTGTTGGGGTCTCTCGCCCCGCCCTAGAGCGTTGGGGTCTCTCGCCGTGGAGAGGATGCTGTAGCGTCCTCTTCCTGGCAACGGCCCTCGAGTGCTCCCGACTGGAAGGCGTTGCCGAGGTCATCTTAAAGCCTTTTGCAACTGCTCCCTAAGCCTTGCCTTTACTGGGTTCCGGCTCTGGTTTTCGTGTAATGTCTAGGGGCAGTAGGGAAATTCCATTCTGCCCCAAATTTCCACGCAGCAGCAGGTTCTAAGTCTGCTCCTACTATTTCTTTTTCCACAGTGTTTTCTTTTGGTAAAACACACATAAAATAAAACTTGTCACTTTTAAGTGCACAGCTCAGGGGCTTGAGCTACTTTTATATCGCTGTGTAGCCCCGGGCCATCCATCCTCGTCATCCATCTTGTAAAACTGAAACTCTGCGCCCATTGAACACTAACTCCCCATCCCAATGTCCCTCAGCCCCTGGCAGTTGCCATGATACTTCCCGTCCTCGGGATTCATCCGTGTTGTGCATATTTCAGAATTTTCTTCCTTTTTAAGGTTGAACGATACTCCATTGTATGCATATACCACATTCTCCTTATCCTTTCTTAGGCTGATGGACACTGGGGTTGCTTCCACATTTTAGCTACTTTGAATAATACTTATACCAACATGGGCGTCCAAGAATCTCTTCAAAACCCTGCTTTCAATTCTTTGGGGTATGTACCCAGAGGACGCTGTGCTAGATCATATAGTAATTCTATGCTTAACTCTTTGAGAAACTGCCCTTTTATTTTCCATGGTGACTATACCATTTCACAATCACACCAACAGCACAGGGTTTGAATTTCTTGTGATACTCACCAACACTTGCCGTTTTCTCTTTCTGTGATAGTAGCCAACCTCATGGGCGCGAAGCACTACCTTATTGTAGTTTCGATGTGCCTTTCCATAATGATCAGTGATGTTGAGCATCTTTTCCTGGGCTTATTGGCCATTTATATCTCTTCTTTGCAGAAATGTATTCAAGTTCTTTGCCCATTTTTGAATCATGTTGTTTATTCTTTTAATGTTGAGTTTTAGTAGTTCTCTGTATATTCTGGATGTTGACCTCTAATCGGATATGATTTGCACATATGTTCTCCTATTCTGTAGGTTACCTTTTTCTGCCAATGTAATCCTTGTCTGGGTTGGAAGACAGATTCCTGGTGCTTCCTACCCTGGCTCCAAGGACTCACCTGAGTTGAGTAACAAATACTGTGAATGGGGAAAGGAACTATGCTCCATAATTCAGTCCTTATAACACAACACCACAAAAACACTACTGGGAAATGGCCTTATTCATTGGCCAAGAGGGGAGAGAAGACAATAGTAACAGAGCCATGTATGTAGCCAGAGATCTGTTTATCATTTGGAAAAAAAAGTCATAAAAAGGAATATCTTCAGGAGTGGTGAAGCCTGGCAGCATGGTGGACTTGGCCGCAAAGTAATCCCTTGGGTTGTTTCCTTTATTGGTTTCAGAATTTTTGGTTGGTGATCGAGAAGAAAATTAAATTGCACAGGATGTCAGAGCGAGGGCTGAATATCTGCATCTGGAGGTGAATTCGGGCTGCTCCTTTCATCACAAAGCCACAACACTCAGAGAGGGCCTTCAAGAAGAATCGTACACACATGAGCTGGTACGTGGGCAGGTGGATGGCCCTGTGGTTTCCCCAGAAGCAGCAAGGGGTGGAGCACGTGCTCCGAAGGCCACACAACACATAGTACAAGCTTCCGGATAAGCAAGGACACCAAAGACTAAGTCATCCAGTGTCACTTCTTGTCTTCAGAAATAACCTCAATACGGAACTGTTTAATGGAGAAAAATAAAAGCAGGCCCCCGGCAACCCTATCCTTCTCTTGGAGCCTTTTTCCCCACCTGCTCTTCTCTCCCAACTCGGGACCTCCAAAATATGTCTTTCTCTCTCCCTTTGCCTCATGCCATCTTATGAAAAATATCTCCCTGCTGTATTCCTTCCCCTGTCCACCATGTCTCCCAAATCACCACCAGGGATCCAACTTCTAGATTATTAGGCAGTACATTTAACATCCTAATCTGATCTATTTGCCTTTGGACAGCTTCATCAAAGTCCAGATATTCCCAAGATAGTGGTGGCAGAGGGTGGATGGCAAAGGAGAAGACAGCAAAGGGGGACACTGGCAGAAGACTGGTCTTATACTAGTATGCCCAAAAATATTCACCTCATTGTTCATCGTTTAGTTTTTATTGATTAAAACAAAATAGAGATATATTTATCTGAGTCCTGAATCTGATGAATCTCTAGTTTTAAATCTGAGAAAAGAAACCCATGTGCTTTCCTATAAATGATTTTCCTTTTATGATCCTTTAGTCCCTAGCCCAGCGCTGTCCCAGTCTGCCCACTCTCAGGATACAGGACATATCAAGTCTTTCCAGTCTGGCCTATACCAATCCAGGAATGGCTGATGAAGGGAAGTACTTCCTGTTTTGTTTGTTCAGGTTCAGATATGACTATTGAGTTATTTACATTTAGAACCAAACTCAGTTCCTGGAGTCAAGAGTCTTGTCTGATTTGTCTCCCTCTCTGATTTCTTCCTATTCAGTTTTCCCCTGCACCCCTCTTGTTCTCTGCACTAGTCCTTATATTCTAATTATATTCTAACATAATTGTGTCTCTCTGATTACCTTGACTCTGGGAAACAAACTGAGGGGTGCAGAAAGGGAGGGGCATAGGGAGATAGGGTAACTGGGTGATGGGCATTAAAGAGGCCATGTGATATGATAAGCGCTGTGTGATATATTCAACTAATGAATCACTGAATGTTATATCAAAAATTAGTGATGTACTATACCTTGGCTAATTGAATTAAAAAAAAAAACTCATTAGGTGCTTCTGATCAGTCTAGACCTGCATGTTAAAGATAGGCTTTTAAAACACATGATGATTAGTTCAAATCAAGAAACTACCTCTTCTTTCTAAAACTGAAAACAAAATTGTTTCCCCCAGAACAAAAGAAGAATCTTCCCTACAAATTTGCAATTTTCACTGAGTGCAAATATACAAATTTCTGGCAGTTAAAGGATAGCTATTTTTTAAATGTTTCTAGCCTTCAAGAGTACATAAGTCAAAATTCTGAGAGACACAATCAAGAAAACTATACAATAATGAATTAGTTTAGGGGTGAGAGGAAACTTTTCCCTTCTTGGCTAGACTAATAATTAAATTGACATAGGTTAACAGAAGAAAAACAAAATTAATTTTATATACACAGGAGTTCTTAAAAATGTGAGATTCAAAGAACTGGCCAATAGCAGACAGATTTTATACTTTTTAGACAAAATAGTAGTAGCAGTAGTAGTAGTAGTAATAATAATAATAATACATTTCTGAAGAATTGACAAGACTGATATATACCCCTAGACTTCTGGTAAACAAACAAACAAACAAACAAAACCCATCTACTTGAGCTGGAGCCTTAGCAGAGGGGAAGGCTTCAGGTTTACCACATGTTGAGTGGCTACAGAAGTGCTCTCAGGGAGTACAGGCTGAGGGAATGCCATTTTGGAGCTCTCATCTGGCTTTACTATAGCTTCTCCAAAAAGGAGCTTACTTTTCTGGAGTCCCAAATTCTGCAGTTGTCACTAAGGGGACACTTCTAGATCATTTGTTCAGGAAACCAGCATGGTCTACAATTACAGTCTCACAGCTATGTATATTTGCATACTTTAAGGCTCTAGCTTCCAATCAGCCTAAACTAGGTGCTGACTGAGATGCTTTCCTCTGAAACACTCACAGGTTTCAGCACATTCTCAACAACTGGACTTTATCAAGAATAAATGCTTAGGCAATTGCAAAAGATTAAGAGACATCTAAGAGGGAGGGCAAGGTTAAACTGGTTTATCTCCTACATACGACCACTCCTGCAAGACTAAAAGAGAGAGCTGTTTTGCCTACTACACAGAAGCAACATGAGAGTCAAGCAAAATAAGGGAGCAGAAAAGTATGTTCCAAATGAAATAAAATCCCAGGGGAAAAAACTTAATGAAAGAGAAATAATGAATTACCTGATAAAGCATTCAAAGTCATGGTCACAATCATGTTCACCAAATGCAGGAGAAGAATGGATGAACACAGCAAGAATTTCAACGAAGAGATAGAAAATATAAGAAGGTATCAAATAGAAGTCACAGAACTGAAGAATACCATAGCCAAACTGAAAAATACAGTACAGGAGTTCGACGGCAGGCTAAACGAAACAGCAGATAGACTCAGTAAGCCAGAAGACAGGGCAATGGAACTCACCCATTAGAGCAAAAACAACAACAACAAAAGAATTTTTAAAAGTGAAGATAGTTTAATGGACTTATAGGACAACGTCAAGCAGAATCACATTTTCATTATAGAGATTTCAGAAGGAGAGGAGAGAAAGGAAGAGGCAGAAAATGTATTTGAAGAAATAATGGCTGAAAACTTCCCCAACCTAAGAAAGGAAACAGACATCCAGATCCAGGAAAGCCACAAAGTCCAAAGAGACCCACAGCAAGACACATTATAGTTAAAATGTTTAAAGTTAGGGATAAAGAGAGAATCTTAAAAGCAGCAAGGGGGAAAAAACTTGTTAGATACAAGGGAAACCCCATAAGGTTACCAGATTTCCCAACTGAAACCTTGTGGACCAGAAGGAAATAGATGATCTATTCAAAGTGCTGAAATGAAAAACTTTCCAATCAAGAATATTCTACCCAGCAAGGTTATCCTTCAGATTTGTGGGAGAGATAAAGAGCTTTCAAGACAAATGAAAGATAATGGAGTTCTCCCAGGGTTGCCAGGGTGGCTCAGTCAGTTAAGTGTCTGCCTTCAGCTCAGGTCATGTTCCCAAGCTCCTGAGATCAAGTTCCACATCGGGCTCCTGGCTCAACAAGGAGCCTGCTTCTCCCTCTGCCTGCTGTTCCCCCTACTTTCACTCTCTCTCTCTTTTTCTGACAAATAAATAAATAAATAAACCTTAAAAAAATAAAAATAAAGGAGTTATACAACACTAAACTAGCTTTACAAGAAATATTAAGGGACTTCTTCAACCTGAAAAGAAAGGGTAGTGATTAGTAATCAGAAAAAAATATGAAAGTATAAATCTTACTAGTAAAGGTAAATATGTACTAAAGGAAGCAGATTAATCACTTCATAAAGGTTAAAAGAAAAAGATAGTAAAAATAACTATAACTATAACAGTTAGTTAAAAGATACACAAAATAGGTGCACCTGGGTGGCTCAGTTAGTTAAGCATCTGACTTTTAATTTTGGCTCAGGTCGTGATCTCAGGGTCATGAGACTGGGCGCCATGTTGGGCCCCATGCTGAGCGTGGAGCCTGTTTAAGATTGAAGGAATACAAATGACTCGCCTTCCTAGGGAGTCCTCAAGCCTTGGTTGAGGACTGTTTCAATCAAATATTCTTCCCCCCTCCCCAGATTGGCAGTTTTGCATGTTTGTTAGTTTTCTAATGCCTCTAGAAGCTTCCACCATAGCTACAATTTCTCATATACACCTTAGTTTTCTTTTCTATTGGGATGGGGAGGAAGCTGAGAGGAATCAAGAGGGCTCCTTGATATTGGGGAAGAAGTTTAAGATCTCTTAAGGGTCTATGGGCACAATAAGGGAGCTGAGCTAAATGCTCTTAGACTATTGTGATCCCCATAAAACCAGGAAGACACAGCTAAGATCCTAGGTTCCTACCAAGCCATTACCCAGGGATTGAGAGACACACTGGGGCACCGGTGCCTTCTTCCCCTTGCTTCTCCCAAGCACCGGATAAGCCTGAGCTGTCACAGTTGGAATCTTCACAGTCTCTGCTCCCACTTTTTTTTTTTTAAGATATATTTATCTGTTTTTAAAGAGAGGGAGAGAGAGAGAGCGCACAAGCAGGAGGGCAGAAGGGGGGTGAGAGAGAATTCCAAGCAGAACTGTGCTGAATGCAGAGCCCAGCGCCGCGCCCAGTCTCACACCCTGAGATCACGACCTGAGCTGAAATCAAGAGGCGGCCACTTGACCAACTGCTCCCCCTGGGCCCCAAGGAGTCCCATCTGTTTCATACGATTTCTGTCTACCCAGAGCCTTGTGACCACTCACTATTTCAGAAAAGGCCAGCTTGCATAAAAAAGAACAAAAATGACAAATAGAAAGAGATCTCAACCCTGTTCAGTTCCTTGGTTCTGGTTATTCCTAAGGACTATTTATATCCCCGCCCTTAGGCTCTTCTTTCTTTTCTGTTTTGCTTTGTTATATTTGGGGATGAGGGGCAGGTAAGAAGGTTCCGTTACCTGTAGCCTATACGTAGTCCCTCCCTAATAAGAATTATCAAATTTCGTGAAGAAAGCTGGCCCTATTCACAAGTCCATAGCTACTCAGCGTGGAGCCTGTGCCCCCAAGCAATGGAGAGTCCTTTATCCAGATACAGAACAGGACTTTAGTCTGCAGGGAGGAGCCCTGCAATAAAGATATGGTTTATTGAGGGAAAGAAATCTCATAACCTTTTCCACAGCACCTACTCTTCATTGTAAAACCTTCTTCCTGGTTATAACCTTCTGGGACTGTATTTCCACCAGACAGAAATTGACTTTAGTTGCTGGCATGAGCCTCAAGTGAAAGAGGCTCCCACCACGGAAATACATTTCCACAGACAAGAGTTTTATGATACTTGTCTTCTCCTTTAACAAATGAACCATCTGGTCTTTGTTCATTTCATGTTCCTTCCCACTGGGAGAATATTTGGTCAGGGAAATCACTACGAGAACTTGTCTTCTCTGCACTCTGCTTATTTTTAACGCTGGTTCCTTGGCAGTCAGAGGGTGTAGACTCTTCAGCCTTCCATTTCCCGTAAGCTTTATGACTTGTATGTAGTTTGCATGCTTCAACTAAAACACAAGGGACAATAAGCTAAAATGAGCTTTGCCATCAGTTCTTTTAGGATATTACTTCATCTGGAGAAATGCCATGATTTCCAACAATGTTTATAGCAAGGGGCCCAGAGTATAAGCAAACAAAACTAAGATTCACTTATGCAAGACTTGATAAAAACCTATCAATGAATATGAATGTTTTGTCCTCATTCATGTCTGGAAATGTTTAGTTTTTCTATGAAAATATTTATGTAATAGCCAACTTTCTATTTAGAAGAATATTAACAATTTCACAGGAATATTAATTCCACAAGCAACTGGCCCTCTATTCGATATGAATGATAGCTCTAGTTATTCCAGATGCTGATTAGAAAAATGTGTTGAACGAAGAGTTTAGCTCCATCTGTTAACTTTCTTTTAAGACAGGAAAAGAAGAGATGAGGGGCTCCTGGCTAGCTCAGTTGATAGAGCATGTGACTCTTGATCTTGGGGTTGTAAATTTGAGCCCCACGTTGGGTGTAGAGATTACTTTTTTAAAAATTTAAAAATAAATGTAAATAAATAAATAAATTTAAACATGGAAAGAAAAGGATTTCCAACTCACAGCTTTCAAACTGTTGACATATAGACTGTTTGGGTGGCTGTCATTAGGCATATGCCTTCAGTTCAGGTCACAATCCCAGGGTCCTGGGATCAGGTCCTGCATTGGGTTCTCTGCTCAGTTCTCCCTCTGCCCCTCCCCCAACTCATTCTCTCTCTGTTTCTCTCTCTCTCTCTCTCTCTCAAAAATAAATAAATAAAATCTTTAAAATTTTGACTTACAATTCACATACCATAAAACTGCCCCCTTTAAAGTTACCATTCAGTGGTTTTTGGTATAATCACAAAATTATGCAATCATCACCACTATCTAATTCCAGAATGTTTTCTTTTTTTTAGAAAATCTGTACTCATTAGCAGTCATTTCCTATCTTCCCTTCCCCCAACCTCTGCCAACCACTAATCTACCTTCTATCTCAACTCACAGTTTTTTGTTTGAATTATCTTCTGATCTATATAAACTACCAAATTAAGCATTACATGTATTTGTGTGTGTAAATTACAAACCAAGAGATTAAATAAATTGCTGAAAAACTGAAAAAAACAGCATCCATACATAATGTTTACTCATTTATGCATTCATCACTTAACAATCATTTATTAAATCCCCTTTCTCAAGAAAAGGGCATACTATTTTGGGGGGCACATATGAAGACATGCATTGGAGGAAAGAAGACAAGAAATTAAAATATAATGAAACAGTACATTAGAAAAAAGCATAGAAATATAGCAGCCACCTACTCACCAAACCCCTTTGCACACAATCTACTACTCAGCGATAAACTCTTATTAATAATTCATTGATTTTAGGGAAAGCTAGGTGAAGGATATATGAGAATTCTATCCTAGCTGCAACTTTTCTGCAAAGTCAAAAATTATTTCAAAACTTAATTTATAGCAATACAAGCTTACCTCAAGAAGCAAGAAAAATCTCAAATAAACAACCTAACTTTACACCTGAAGGAGCTAGAAAAAGAAGAAAAAACAAAACTCAAAACCAGTAGAAGGAAGGAAATAATAAAGATTGAGCAGAAATAACAAAATAGAAACAAAAACAAAACAAAAAACCAATAGAACAGATCAAAGAAATGAGCCAAAATCCAGGAGCTGGTTCTTTGAAAAGTTCAACAAAATTGATAAAGCTTTACTCAGATTCATAAAGAAAGAGAGAGGGAGGGAGAGAGGACTCAAATAAATAAAATCAGTAAAGAAAGAGGAGAAATAACAACTGATACCACAGAAATACAAAGGATCATAAGAGAATATTATGAAAAATTATATGCCAAAAACTTGGACAACCTAAAAGAAATGCATAAATTCCTAAAAACATATAACCTCCCAAAACTGAATCAAGAAGAAAAAGAAAATTTGAACAGACCAATTACCAACAATGTAATTGAATCAATAATCAAAAAACTCCCAACAAACAAAAGTTCAGGACCAGATGGCTTCACAGGTGAATTCTACCAAACATTTAAGGAGGAGTTAATACACATTCTTCTCAAACTATTTCAAAAAACAGAAGAGGAAGGAAAGGTTCCAAATTCATTCCATGAGGTCAGTATTACTCTGATACCAAAACCAAATAAAGACCTACAAAAAAAAGAGAGAGAGAGAGAGACCGACTCTCAGGCCAATACCTCTGCTGAACATAGATGCAAAAATCAACAAAATATTAGCAAACTGAATATAACAACACATTAAAAAAATCATTCACCATGATCAAGTGGGATTTATTCCTGAGTTGCAAGGGTGGTTCAATATTCACAAATCCATCAATGTGATCCATTATATCCACAAGAGAAAGAATAAAAACCATATGATCATTTCAGTAGTTGCAGAAAAAGCATTTGACATAGCAAAACATCCATAAATGATAAAAAATTCTCAATGAAGTAGGTTTAGAGGGAACATACCTCAACATATTAAAGACCATATGTAAAAAACCCACAGCTAACATCTTACTCAATAGTGAAAAACTGAAAGCATTTCCCCTATGTCTACTCTCACCACTTTTATTCAGCATAATACTGGAAGTCCTAGCCACAGCAATCAGACAAGAAAAAGCAATAAAGCCCATTCAAATTGGTAAGGAAGAAGTCAAACTTTCACTATTTGCAGATAGCACGATACTATATAGACAAACCTGAAGACTCCACCAAAAAACTACTAAAACTGATAAATGAATTCAATATGTTTGCAGGAGACATATAGAGAAATCTGTTGCATATCTAGACACTTATAATGAAGCAGTAGAAAGAGAAATTAAGAAAACAATCTCGTTTACAATTTCACCAAAAATAATAAAATACCCAGGAATACACTTAACCAAGGAGGTGAAAGACCTGTACTCTGAAAACTATAAAACGTTGGTGAGAGAAATTGGACACAAAGAAATGGAAAGATATTCCAAATGGAAAGATATTCCATACCCATGAATTAGAAGAACAAATATTATTAAAATTATTAAAATGTCCATACTACCCAAAGCAATCTACAGACTTAATGTAATCCCTATTAAATACCAATAGCATTTTCCACAGAGGTAGAACAAACAATCTTGAAATTTGTATGGAACCATAAAGACTCTGAATAGCCAAAGCAACCCTGAAAAATAAAAACAAAACCGGAGGTATCACAATTCCTGACTTCAAGTTACATTACAAAGATGTAGTAATCAAAACAATATGGCACTGGCATAAAAATAGATATATAGAACAATGGAACAGAATAGAAAATCCAGAAATAAACCCATGATTAAATGGTCATTAAATTAATCTATGACAAAGGAGGAAAGAGTACACAGTGGAAAAAAGTCTCTTCAACAAATGGTGTTGGGAAAATGGGACATCAACATGCAAAAGAATGAAACTGAATGATTGTGTTACACCATACACAAAGATAAAATCAGAATGGATTGAAGACCTAAGTGTGAGATCTGAAACCATAAAAATACCTGGAGAAAACACAGGCAGTAATTTCTCTGACATCAGCTGTAGCAACATTTTTCTAGATATGGTTCCTGAAGCAAGAAGAAGAAAAGCAAAAATGAACTATTGGGACAACATCAAAATTTTAAAAAATTCTGTACAGCAAAGGAGACAATCAACAATACTGAGTGGGAAAAGATATTTGCAAATGATGATAAAGGATTAGTACCCAATATATAAAGAATTTATATAACTCAATACCAAAAAACCCCAAATAATCCAATCAAAAATGGGCAGAAGACACGAACAGACATTTCTTCAAAGAAGACATCCAGATGGGGGCGCCTGGGTGGCTCCGTGGGTTAAAGCCTCTGCCTTCGGCTCAGGTCAAGATCCCAGGGTCCTGGGATCGAGCCCCACATCGGGCTCTCTGCTCAGCGGGGAGCTTGTTTCCTCCTCTCTCTCTCTGCCTGCCTCTCTGCCTACTTGTGATCTCTCTCTCTGTCAAATAAAGAAATAAAATCCTTAAAAAAAAAAAAAGAAGAAGACATCCAGATGACCAGCAGACATATGAGAAGATGCTCAACATCACTCATCATCAAGGAAATACAAATCAAAACCACAATGAGATATTACCTCACCCTTGTTAGAATGGCTACAATCAAAACTCCAAGAACAATAAGTGTTGACAAGGTTGTGGAGAAAAAGGAATCACCCTACACTGTTGGTAGGAAGGCAAACTGTGGCAACCACTGTGAAAAATAGTATGGCAATTCCTCAAAAAATTAAAAATAGAGTTACCATATTTATCCAAAGAATACTAAAACACTAATTTGAAGATATATGCACCCCTATGTTTACTGAAACATTACTTAAAATAGCCAAATTAGGGAATCAGTCCAAATGTCCATCGACAGATGAGTGGATAAAGAAGATGTGGTATATTATATATATATATACACACACACACACACACACATATATATAACAGCTATAAAAAAATGAAATCTTGCCATTTGCAACAATATGTATAGATCTAGAGAGCATAATGCTAAACAAAATAAGTCAGTCAGAGAAAGACATATGTCATACCATATGACTTCATTCATATGTGGAACTTAAGAAACAAAACAAATGAACAAACTAAAAAAGAGAAAACCGGAAAAAGACTTTTAACTATAGGGAACAAACTGTGATGGTTCCCAGAGGGGAGGTGCATGGTGAAATAGGTGATGGGTATTGAGAGCTTAACTTGACGTGCACCGAGTAACATGCAGAATTGTTGAATCACTGCATTGTACACCTGAACCTAATATAATACTGTATGTTAACCATACTGGAATTGAAATTTTGTTTTATTTTTCTGTTGTTATTGGAATTGGAACTTAAAAAAAGTACTTCAAAACTTAAAAAATATTTAGGGATTTAGAGCTAGAAAAAAGATCTCTTATCTCTGCAACACATATTACATATATTTATCTATACACCTTAGTAGCCAGTAACCACTGAAACCTTGAAAGTAGAATGCTAAAAACAACCTTCCCTCGATGAGAGTTTTGCTGCTAACTTGGGAGTGCGAGTGAGACAAGAACTATTCTTTGTTGGTTTTTCTCAAAGAGTAATTTTCCACTGCTAAGACAGTATAATTTTAAATAAATTATTACTCAAGAGGTTTTGTTTTAGCTGTAAAGTGACAGTAATTAAATTCAACTTAAGCTTCTTTAAGCAAATTAAAAAGGGGCAGGATGGGTATTTCTTGGCTCACATAGCTGGGAGGTGTACTGGGGCCTTAGATTGGAATCAGTCTAGGGGAGTGCTACCGGGAGTCAGGGCCCGCAGCGAGGAGTACAGCCTCAATGCTCCTCCCACTCTCTCCCGCCCTCTGCCCCAGAGCCGGCACAACGGAGTCGGTCCCTCCTGCTACAGACAGTCAGACTTCCTTCAGATAGCCAAGGAGGACGGCTGCTGGCAATGCCAGGCTCTCATTCCAGTTGACCAATTCCAGCGGAAAAGACAGAGCTTTCACTTTCCAGCTTGTTTACAGCGATCTTCAGAAAGAATATGAGTTGGCTCTACTTGGGGCATATGCCAATCCTTTGTCCAGTCATTGTTTCCAAGGACACAGAGCCCTTCGATTAGCTAAGCCTGAGGCACTGCCTTTGTTGGCATCGCAATGTCCCACCTCCATTCCCTTCAACAACGGACTGGCTGCCCAGCTGTGCAGAGTGTGGTCCGCTGATGGACAGATTTTGTCAGGGGGAGGCCTGCTGTTTCCTCGGCCCGGTTCTTCTTCCTCTTTTCTTCTCGCAGATGTTAACCTCCCAGGATACTTTCTCGAGCCAGGACTCCTTGGAGAAATGGCCAATTCCAGACCTGAGAAAATATATCTCTCAGAAAATATGTAAGATCATCTGGGAACATCATGTCGTAAAGAGAGCAAGGACTCGATCAAAAACCCGTTGTAGCGTCAATAAGAAGGACATCTGCAACAGCGGCTCCTCTCTGGTTCAGCCGTGGAGCAAGTGACCTTGATCCTGGGGTTGCGAGTCCAAGCCCCACGTTGGGTGTAGAGGTTCTTTTAAAACTCATAATAATATCTGCAGTGGATTGAAACATACCAGATATGTTTCTTGGTTCATAATGATACACATTTTAACCCATTGGATACTTGTGAAAATTCTAGGGAGTAGCACATCATTTTGCAAACTGGGAAATAAAGGAAATAAATAATATATTTGCTCTCTCATAGGAAGTATACCTTAAGGTAAACGAATAGTTGATGAGGAGAATTTTCTCCTTTTAGAAGATTTCCAGCTAATAAGTGAAGAAGGGGTATGTGTCAGTCCTTGTCCCCTGAGAAGCAGATGCCAAAACTGGATGAGAAGTGCAAGGTGTTTTCTTGGGGAAAGTGATGATGTGAAAAGAAGTAGAGAGTGAACAAGAAAAGGCCGGGACATCTGCTGGACCGTGATGCCAATCCCACGGGGAGTGAAGGACAGGGAAAGAAAGCTGACTGAAAGCATTCCCAGGGGACATGCAGTCTAAGGAAGGCAGGCCAGAGTCAGCCTACGAAGGAGTCCGCGTCTGCCTTCATCCCTACTGCACTGTCACTGGGAGCCCTGCTGCTGGGGGGCCTGGCCCCGGGACCAAGGCGGCGCTGGGTTTCGAAGCGCACGGCTGGACCCTGGTGAAGTTCGCTCCATGTAGGAGAAAGTCTCCAAGGCACAGTCTCAAGACTGCCAGAGAACGGTGAAATTAGAATACCACTGTTTTGCACCCTCTGATGAAAGAACGGGCCGAGGCAACGATCATGAACCAACATCAGAGCAAGAAAAACAGCTCATGTCATGCGCCCTGCTGTGGAAGTACACAGCGGTACTACGAAGTGTTCTAGCCAAAAAGTTTTTACCTGAATCTGGTCAAGCCTCCAGACCTACAACCATTTTACAGAAAATACAGGGGACAGAGGACTACGTTAGATGACATCGTGAGGGTATAATCTGCCAAATCTAGACTCTTAGGACACACCCCAGACAAACAACTAGGTTCATCTCTTACAAAAGCATATGTGGGGAGGGGGGTAAGGGGAGGAGGGAATGAAGAGAGGGAGAGGCACCCACAGATTTAAATGCCTTCAGATTTGTATGGCAATGTAGACAGCTTATTTGGATCTTGATATGAGCTAACTTTTAAAAAGCAAATTTATAAAAGTAAATAAATAGTAAAAGGCAAATGTATGAAATAACCAGAAAAATTTGAACACTGAGTATTGATGATATTAAGAAATGGGGAGCTAGCTCTATAGCGTCTGGTCTATGACTTTTTAAAGAGTTTCTTTTAGAGATACATACTGAAATACTTATGAAATAATACAATGTCTGGAATTTGCTTCAAAATTATCTAGGGGAGAAAGAAGTTGTAACTGGATGTGGATATAAATAAAGCAATATTGGGAACGAGTTGATTATTCCTGAAGCCAGACAATGGGTCCATATGATTCTCTCAACTTAATTGTAGGTTTTAATACAATGATACAATGATTTTAACAATTTGTGAAAGCCAAGCAGTCATATGAGGCCTTCCCTCCATCACGGTCTATAAACCCCAGAGAGAGTTGGGGTAGGGTGGGTGTCCCATGTCCATGTTCTTCCCAGGCTAGAGCACTGTGACATAATAAAAAACATAGTTGGTCTTTGTCCCCAGCTCCTGCTGCAGAATCTCTAAAACCCTGGTAATTTCCTAAGTGGTAGGGGTGAGAGAAGCATCTTCTGAGGGTGCAAATCCAAAGTTTCTCTCTTTTTTTTTTTTTTAGATTTCATTTATTTATTTGATAGAGAGTGAGAGAAAGAGGGGGGAGGTCAGAGGGAGAAGCAGACTCCCCACCGAGCAGGGAGCCTGATACAGGACTGGGTCCTGGGACTCCCAGATCATGACCTGACTGAGCCCCCCAAGCACCCAGGAATCTGAATTTCAATGAAGACATGTTAAGCTTGAGATGCCTATTAGACGTTCAAGGGATGTGTAAAGTGAACGGTTTTTCTGCATATTTCAGGGCATCCCATTGTCCCCGTGAGGTCAAGGCCCTGGGTCAGAAAAGTAGTCCCCTGACCTCCCCGACCACCTTGGCTCCTTCCATTCTGCCTCTGCCTCAGGGCCAAAGCACATCCCAGCCTTCAAGCTTTACTTCCCACAGAATTAATCTCCTTCCCAGCCTACAGTGTAACTAATAGTTACTCCCTATTGCATTGTGTTCGGCCCACATTTTCTGTCTGCGGTGCGTCATCCTGCTTTCTTCTCCAGCGGCCCCCAGCAGACCTCAGAGACATGGGCTGGGTGGTTAAACTCAGTCCCCACTCTTTTTCCCCAACACAGACTTGACCTGATTTGACCCTTTCCTTCAGTGTATTCATTCAGGACTGGGACCAGGCTGAGGCAAACAAAGTGCCTATGGGTGCAAAATTTAAGAAAACGCTCACTCTTAGTGAAATTACAGGGCCCAAGGATTTTTTAAAATTCTGTTATATATTGTACAGTCAATACTGCTTCCTAAAAGAGAGAGTACCAACTTACAATGCCACCAAAATCAACAACCTATCCATTTTGCAAAACTTCGTCAAGACTGTATGTCATCTCTGTGGGGGGGAAATAATCAGGGGGTCAGACTATAGCCAGCATCTCAAGCATCTTTCCGTGGGATCAACTAACATACAGGACCGCGCACTCCCTGTCCGTGAGTCCTTAACGACGGGAGGGTAAGTCTTATTTCTCTAATTTTATTTTAGCTTAATTTTTTAAAAGATTTTATTTATTTCTTTGGCAGAGAGACACACAGCGAGAGAGGGAGCACAGGCAGGGGGAGAGGGAGAGGGAGAGGCAGGCTTCCCGCCGAGCAGGGAGCCCGAGGCGGGCTCCACCCGAGGACCCCGGGATCACGGTCTTTGATCTCTGGTTCATAATTTAAGAACTTTAAGAACTTCTCACCCACTCGGAGGCCCCCCCCCCCCCGGGGCGAGGCTCGCGTCCGCCCGCACCGCGAGAGTGTGCGGGAGACCGGCAGGTGCGCGGGTCCGAGTCGGCCGGGCCAGACCCGCGGCGCCCACGCAGCACCCGACGCGCCGCGACCCCGCTTCCGGCCGGCCCCGCGGGGGGTGGCGGTTCCCGCCGCGGCACTGGGGGAGGCGCAGCAGGTGCGCGCGGCGGGAACGTTGAAACCGCGTCTGGCGCGCTGCGTCCCTCAGTGCGAGAGAACAGGCAGACGGAGGGTGTGAGTAGCGCGGGACTCCAGATGGCCGGTCTCCCCCCAGATCCTGCCTGCAAACCCCGTATGAAGACGGCACGAAATATGCGCGAAATCCGTCATTTACTGTGTCCAAGGGAGAGAGGAAGTTTCGAAAATTGGTAAGCTCTGCCAGGCCCGTAAAGCCAACCAAACTACATCATGAATCCAATCTTTCCCCCAAAAGATACATGATTGTACTTACCGTAGGACAGGGAACGGTTCTTTTAACAAGAAATATTTTCATTTTCTTTTTTTTTTCTAATTATTAATTTAAATTCAGTCTAGTTAATGTATAGTGTATTATTGGTTTCAGGGTAGAATTCAGTGAGTCATCAGCCCCAACAACACCCAGTGCTCCCTCCATCACCCAAACCCCTTTCCTCTACCCACCACCCCTCCAGCAACCCTCAGTTTTTTCCCTAGAGATAAGCGTCACTTAGGGATTGCCTCCCTCTCTATTTTCATCTTATTTTATTTTATTTTTCCTTCCCTTCCTCTATGTTCATCTGTTTTGTTTCTTAAATTCCACACATGAGTGAAATTTATGGTATTTGTCTTTCCCTGACTGGCTTATTTCACTTAGCATAATGCCCTGTAGTTTTTTCTACGTGGTTGGGGATATCAGGAACACACCTTGCTGCCAGAATTATACCAGCCAATAAAAACCTCTGAATCTGTTCTCTGTACTAGGTCTGCAACGGAAACACATTTACTTCTCTGTTTTCACATACCTTTCTCTTTCAGTGAGATACTCTCCCACGCTACTGATCACTTCCTGCTCGGAACCTAGTTCTTAACTGTAAGTACTTTGAAATCAAGCAATTCTTTAAAAGCTTATCTTAGCACTGGGGGGAAGAAAAGTTATTGTTTTTTTTTTAAAGTATTTGGTTTCTTTATTTTCAGCTGAAAAACCAGTATTTTCTTAACTAACTGCTTTAAATTTAGTCAAATTCAACAAGTATGTGCCAAACATGTGTTAGATGCCATGCTTTTCAAAGGGGTGCAGCCTTGAATTCTTATCAACTACTGTTTCCAGCAGAAAACACTTATCAGGTGTTACATTTACTAACTTGATCACTGATTTCATTCCTTGTATTAATACATATGCATATTTACTTGTGCTAGTCTAATTTCTTTGTGCTTTGAAAATATTTTATTTCATCTATCCAGTAAAATGTCAGAAATAGGAGATAGAAATTTTTGGATTTACTAATGAATCATGAGAATCTTTGAATTTTCAGTATGAAAGGAAGAAAACAGACTAGAACGTTTCAAAATTAAATTCTGGTGCTTCATTCATATGCATAGAGATGTTACCCTTCTCACCTATCCTTACATTTTTACCTTTGAAGCTTAAGAGATGAGAGATCAAGAAACAAAAATGTTTCAGTTAAAGAGAAAAGAATCGGGTGTCGGGCTGGCTCAGTCAGTAGAACATGGGACTCTTGATCTCAGGGTTGTGAGTTTCAGCCTCACATTGGGTGTACAGATTACCTAAAAAATAAAAATTGTTTTAAAAAGTGAAAAATCAGGACGCCTGGGTAGCTCAGTTGGTTAGGCGCCTGCCTTCGGCTCAGGTCCTGATCCCAGCGTCCTGGGATCGAGTCCCACATCGGGCTCCTTGCTCGGTGGAGAGCCTGCTTCTCTCTCTGTCTCTGCCTACCACTCTGTCTGCCTGTGCTCGCGCGCTCTCTCTCTCTCTAACAAACAGATAAATAAAATCTTTAAACAATAAAAAAGTGAAAAAAAATCAAAATTTCGTATCAGTAAACACCAGAAAGAAGAAGAAAGTCTAAGTAATAAATTAAGTACCTGAATTGATTAATGTAATAGAGTAATACATGAATTCTATTGGTTAATATTGGTGAGATGCTGGGCTGTTCTCAAGAGTTCATGTTCCAAGGCAGGGGAGATAGATATGAGGTTAGTCGTTAACTAAGACCAATTGGCGAAATTAGGATGTTTAACGTGTGAGCCAAATTCTGCAAGATTTCCTAGCATTGAGGCCATTCCATGAAAGGAACCTTCTAAAGAAAGGAGTTGGTAGTCTCTCTTCGAAACGTGGGCACCAAGATTCCCATCTCAGTTCCTCCTGTCTCCATTTTTTTTTCTTTTCCCTGAGAGGAATATTCCATCACTCTTTGTTCCTGTGGGATCAAAGGTGGCACCAAACAAAACAGCTATGGGGTCACTTAGTGATGGGCAGAGCCGCTGGCCATGGAGGAGCTACAGACATCTCCTTCGCCCCTACCACATCTAACACGGCGCTTCCACGAGCACTGGCTGCCCAACAACTGTTTGCTGGATCAGATTGCATTTGTAGTTGTTAGTAACAGAGGAGAAATGAAATAGCCCCAGGCCACGGGTGACAAAGTGTGTTCTGCAACGTCAGTGGCACTGGGATGTCCTGGGATGCCAGGGTTCTGCGCAGGCAGCTGGCAGCAAAGGAAAGAACGGAGCTAGTTCGGCCTGTGCTCCTCAGGCAGGCTGGAGGCACGGGCATAGGCTGTTATCTGCCTGGAGAAAAGTACGATTTTTCTGATTCTCACCAAGCTGTGTCTACAGAAAAGAGCGACCTTTCTCTGCACAACAGCACCTTCTGGCTTAGGAGCACCCTGGGGGTGCCCAGCCCATGTCTAAAATAACAATTTTAGAGGATAATACCCAGGATTCTACCTCGGAAACAAGCTCTCCAAGTGGTTTTTACACGAAGCAAGTGTTGGGGACCACCGACATTGGAGACAGGCTTGTAGATCAGGTCTCAGAAAGTCTTAGCGCCTTTACTGGGCTTAGAGAGATTCCAGGAAAGTTGGCATCACAGCGGCTCTCCCCGGCCCCAAACATGATGCTCTCCTGCCTTGCATACCCGGGGTTGACAACTGTCGCAGACTTGGTGGCTGCCGCACGGATATGTGTAGGTCACCTGGACATTGTGCGTTTGTTACGTGTCGAGATTTTGTTGCAACTTGAAGTTCTCTAGAATTCGTGAAGTGACATTGAAGCCACAGAGCCGCGTATCAGTGTTCGCTTTCTCCTCTCCATTTTACAACTACCAAGAAGGCGTTTCCCGGGGTAACAAAACCCTTTTCGAAATAACCTGAACCGGTCCGGTGAAAGTCTGGGACACCGGTTCGGCGCGGCTCTGCTCTGCTGGGCCGGCCGGACAGGGCAGCCCTGCGCCCCGCAGGCGACCTTCGTCGGGGAGGAACTTCCCTCCGGGGCCCGCGCGCTGCGCAAGGTCCACGGACGCACCTGCGTCCCCACAGTTTCCACGTTCGAAGGAGGAAATCGAACGTCGCGAAGGAGGCAGAACCCTGAACCCTCGTCCGCCGCCCGAGGACCGGGCACGTCACCGAACTGAGCAAGTGTCTTTCTGTGCAGATGCGGCGCGGCCAGCGCGGGCCCCGGACCCGACGCGGGGACCGGACGTCAGAGCCCCGGGACCGTCCGGCCTGCCGGGCTCTCGGGCGCGCAGCGGCCGGTGGGAATCCCGGACCCTGCAGCGCCCCGAGGGGGACCGTCCGCGGAGGGAGGGCGACCCCGCGGCCGCAGACACGCGTCTAGTCGGAATCTCCACGCTGCGCTCGCGTGTGCCAGCGCGGCCGGACCTCCCGACGGACGGGGGGGGGCGCCGGGGGCCGGGACGCGGGCCGCCCGCTCTCCGTTCCGCCCGGCCGCGTCGCAGGGCCCCACGCTCGCGCCCCGCCGGCTCTGCTCGGGGCGCGCCGTCCCCCCCTCCCCCCCACCCCGCGCCGTCCCCGCCCCCCTCCCCCCACCCCGCGCCGTCCCCGCCCCCCTCCCCCCACCCCGCGCCGTCCCCGCCCCCCTCCCCCCACCCCGCGCCGTCCCCGCCCCCCTCCCCCCACCCCGCGCCGTCCCCGCCCCCCTCCCCCCACCCCGCGCCGTCCCCGCCCCCCTCCCCCCGCGCGTGCTCTCGCTGTCTCCGAAATGAAGTTGTGAAAACCTGTATTTCTTTTAAACAATGGAGAAGAAAAAAAGAATAAAAGAAAAAGAAAAGGAAATGAGGAAGAAGCTGTGCCAGTTGCGGGACCAGGATTCTGCTGCGGGAGGGGCTGGAGGCCCCGAGTCCGTCCGCGGGATTCACCGGACGCCGCGTGCCCGGCGCTGGCTCGGGGCGGGGGCGGGGGGACCGCAGCGCTGGGGTCACCGCAGCCACGACCGCCTCGCAGACGTGATTGACTCACTGGTTTGAGAGAGAAGCAGAGAGTGAGGCTGAGCGAGCGCGAGAGCGGACGGTCCAGGGGAGACGCAGGCGTCCCCGGCGCCGGGAGGACCGTCCCCGCCGGCCCGGGGCAGGGCTGGAGCGCGCGGCCCGTGCGCCCGGGAAGGCCGCCTCCCCCGGGGCGGGAACCGGGAGCCGCCGGGCCGCGGCGGGGCGAGGAGGGTCGGAGGCCGCTGCCGCGGAGGAGGGGGTTAGCTTGGCTCGGCCGGACCCCGACCTGCCCTCTCTCGGCCCCTTGACCTCCCCGCCGGACGGGAGCCCGAGCGCAGCCGGACGAAGGTCCCCGCATTCCGCCGCCCAACACGCGCCGCTCCTCCCGACCGGGCCCGCGCGGGGAGGCTCGCCCGGACCGCGCCGCTGCCCCCCGGGCCCCGCCGTGGCCACCGCGCCGCTGCCCCCCGGGCCCCGCCGTGGCCACCGCGCCGCTGCCCCCCGGGCCCCGCCGTGGCCACCGCGCCGCTGCCCCCCGGGCCCCGCCGTGGCCACCGCGCCGCTGCCCCCCGGGCCCCGCCGTGGCCACCGCGCCGCTGCCCCACGCCCGCCGACCCCGCAGCGCGGCCGGTGCTCTCCTGGCGGACCGCGGGGAAAGGCCTTTGCGGCGGGTTTCCTAAGAGCGCAAAGATCAAAACCTAAATCCACTAGTGATCTTTGTAGCGAGGCAAACCCGGGGCGCCGGGGAGGGGGGGCTCGGCGGGGAAGCGGCTGCCTTTGGCTCAGGTCACATCCCGGCGTCCCCGGATGAGCCGTGCTCGGTGCAGAACTCGCTGCTCCCCCTGCTTGTGCGCTCGCTCCCTCTCTCTCTGACAAATAAATAAAACCTTTAAAAAAAAAAAGGCAAGCTTAATAAATTTAAAATAAGTTTCAACTGCTCTGGATATAGTTTATGGTATTTTATACACAAAAGAGAAATCCTTTAGAATACTTTCTAAGAATGGGGGGGTAAAATTTTTATAATGCCTGTATTTACATTATGCACCGCTTGAATTTAGGAATATATTTTTACAGCACTGGTAGCAGATTGTTTTTGTGTTTTTCACTCTAAATCTTACGGGGCTCCCCTCTTCCCATGATCTGTTTTATGTTTTGTTTGGTTATTTTTAAAAATAATTTTAGATTTATGGAAAATGCTGCAATAACAGCACACAGACAGATAGTAACAAATGTTGACCAGGATACACAGTACTTAGAACCTTCACACAAAATGCAGCCATTTGGGAAAACAGTTTGAAACAGTTTTCAAAATGCTACACATGGCGTTGGTGGTGGTAGTGGTGAGCGTCGCTACCTTCCAACATGCTAAAGGTAGAGTTACCACTTTGTCCCACAACTTTGACTTCTGGGTATCTATCCAGGAGAAATGAAAATAAGTGTCCACACAAAAACCTGTAGACAAACAGTAAGTAGAGCATTCGTTAATAATCAAAAAGTAAAACAACCTAAATGTCCATCAGCTAGCTAATGAACGGATAAACACAAGATGGTTTGTCCACACGGTGGAATGTTATTCAGCCGTAGAGAAGTACCGGCACACACTAGAACATAGATAAACCTTGAAAACATCACGCTAACTGAAGGAAGTCGGTCACGGAAGACTACGCACAGTCTGGTATATCCCAGGGACATGTTCTAAGACGCCCTCAGTGGATCCCTGAAACTGCAGACCGTACCAAACCCTGTATATGCAATTTTTTAATGCATACATAACTATCATGAAGTTTAATTTCTAAGTTAGAAATTAACAACAATCTAATCTAAATTAGAGATTAACAACAATAAAAATAAAATAGAACAATTATGACCGTATACTGTAAAAAAAGTTATGTGACTATGGTCTCTCGAAATGTTATTATATCTACTCACCCTTCCTGAGATGATAAGATGCCTACGTGAGGAGATAAAGTGAGGTGAATGACGTTGGCATCGTGACAGCCCTAGGTGACCAGTGACAGCTCTAGGCAACAGCACTAGGCGACTGGACCATATGTCAAAAGGAGAAAGTTCTGCTTCCAGACCTCAGCTGACCGTAGGTAACCGAGGCCACCGATGAGGACTACTGCACCATCTGATTCCATTTATGTGAAATGTCCACAATAACCAAACCAGTAGAGACGGATTAGAGGCTGTTGGGAGCTGGGCAAGTGAGGGGATGTGGGGAGTGACTGGTAATAGAGATGGGTATTTTTAAGGGATGTGTGATAAAAACATTCTAAAATTTGATTATGGTGATGGCTGTGCAACTATGGATATGCTAAAATTCCTAAAGTACACATTTTAAATGAGTGAATTTCATGGGATGTAAAACACATATCTCAATAAAACTATTTTTTTAAAAGTGCACAGCGTCCCTGGGTACCCTTCACCCAGGTTTCCTGATTCTTGTTGTAAATTACATGACCATAGTGTAAATATTGAAACCAGGAAATTAACATTGAAAACTATTAGCTAACTAACGGACAGATCTTGTTCAGATTTTACTAGTTGTCCCCCTGAAGTCCCGGGGAAGGGAAGAGGAGTCTTTGGCACCCGGGAGCTAGCCTGGTCTGGCCAGCATGCCATCTGTATGGCTACGTGCTGGCCTGGCACTCACACTGGGTTGTTGTGGGGTTTCTTTGTTTGTTTTTTGTTTTTGTCTTTTTGGAGATGTAATGGACATCTAACATTATATTAGTTTCAGGTGTACAACGTAATGATTTCAGATTCGTACATATTGTGAAATGTTCACCATAATAAGCCTGGTGAGCATACCACCACACGTTACAAATTTTTTTTTTAAAGATTTTATTTATTTATTGGTTAGAGAGAGAGAGAGAGAGAGAGAGAGAGCGAGCGTGCACAGGCAGACAGAGTGGCAGGCAGAAACAGAGGGAGAAGCAGGCTCCCCACCGAGCAGGGAGCCGGATGTGGGACTCGATCCCAGGACGCTGGAATCATGACCTGAGCCGAAGGCAGCCGCTTAACCAACTGAGCCACCCAGGCATCCCGTTACAAATTTTTTATGAGAACTTTTTTTTTTAAGATTTTATTTATTTTTTTGACAGAGGGAGAGCGCACAAGCAGGGGGAGCAGCAAGCAGAGAGAAAGGGAGAGCAGACTCCCTGCTGAGCAGGAACTCCCCCCCCCAATGCTCGATCCCAGGACCCTGAGATCACGACCTGAGCTGAAAGCAGACACTTAACTGACTGAGCCACCTAAGTGCCCCTTGATGAGAACTGTTAAGCTTTATTCTCTTAACAACTTTCAAATATACAATCCAGTAGTATTGACTATAATCACCATGAGTACAGTACACCTGCCGGACTTGCTTATTTTGTAGCTGAAAGTCTGTACCTTTTAATCACCTTCACCCATTTCTCCCACACCCCACCCCTCACCTCTGCAACCACAGAGGTTCTGTTCTCTGTATCTGTGGGGTTGGTTTGGTTGGCCCGTTGATTGCTTGGTTTCGGACCCCACATACAGCATCTGTCTTCCTCTGCCTGACTTATGTCACTGAGCACAGCACCCTCTGGGCCCCCCCGTGCTGTCCCTCACACGAGCTCCTGATGTTCTTCTCTTACACATAAAGAACTTCCCAGAGCATCGACGTCAGATAAGGCTAGTCTGCGACCATGATGGATCGAGATGAAAACACTTGTACTCCGTAATCATATTTGGAGATATATTTGAACTTTAGACATTATTCGAGCCACAACATACCAAACGGTGTCCTCTCCTGGCTAGTACGAGTGATTGCTGCTGCTACACCTCCGGCAGAATTGACCTCGCATTCCTCAGTGCTCCCAGCAGACCCTATTAATAGCCCCAATGGTAGTTGTATTCCGCTTTGGGGACCACCTCCATTCCCTTGATCCTCCTTCAAATCTACCCAACCAAAAAGTGTTTTCTAATACCCTTCTCCTGAGACTTCCCACAGTCCCCAGTGTGTGCCTTCTCCCTTGCTAGAATACGTAGTAAACCCGACTTGCCCAACTATGATTGTGTTCTTCATGGTCTCTGGTTGAAGAGCACTGACAGCCCCTTTTCTGCTCCGGGATTCAATTCAGGATCCCAAATCGCACTTGGTCTTCATGTCTCCTTAGTCTCCTTCCATCTTGAATATTTCCCCTTTTTTTGTTTTTCACGATCCTGACACTGTTTACTGGTCAGATGTATTACAGCATCTCCCTCCATATGTGTTTGTCTAATAGTTCCTTACGAATGGATTCTGAGTATGTGTTATTGGTAAAGTAACACAGAAGTGATGTTGTGTCTTTCAGCGCATGATAATAAACAAAGACATGAGCACCCCTTTATGAGCCTTGCCTTCAACCACTACCACTGTGGGGGCACCTGAGTGGCTCATTCTGTTGAGTGTCCTACTCTCAATTTCAACTCGGGGCATGGTCTCAGGGTCGTGAGATCAAGCCCTGCGTTAGGCTCCATAGTCAACGAGGAGCGTGTTCGAGATTTTCTCTCTCTGTCTCTGCCCCTCCCCATCTCAATATATATCAATAATTATCACTGTGCTGTTTGCCAAATGGTGATCTTGTATCTCCATCGTTCCTTCTACATTCATTAATAGGAATTCTATCATAAAAAAGCACTGTATCTTCCCTCTCGTTTTATAATTTGTTTTTATTTATATCAGCATGGAATTATGGTTTATGAGTTATAACCCATTACTAACGTTAATTTGTTGCTCAAATCGTCCTGGTTTGGCCACTGTGAGGGCCACCAGATGGGCTCTGAGGTTCTGTCTCTAAGCCATTCTGGAGCCCTTTTTGAACTTTTGGTCCTGGATCAAGAGGTTCCAGGCTCCTCTTGTACTTTCCCTGCTCTAGCCCTGGAATCAGCCATTTCTCCAATGAACTCTGACTCCCTTTTATTGGAAAATGGCATTTCAAAACCAAGATTTGGGCACAAGGTATATTCAGGGATAATGGGCTTTTGTTGCTTCTAGGTCCTCTCAGTGGGCGGCGCTAGGAAACAGATTTATGTACACACACACGTCTATATCTGTGTGTGTTTGTGTGCGCGCGCGTGTGTGGGTGAATAATCGTGAGTTCGCACCTCTGATTCCAATCCAACAGCACAGGATTCATTCCAGCCCTCCTCCTTTCCTTTGGGAATTTCTTTCTCTGACAGTAAAAAACCTCAGTCTCATTATCCACAACATATTTATTTGTTCAAGCCTCGCGTGTATATATATACAAAGAAGTTTCAGAACTGCTAACCTATACCCTTGTGAAAAACAAGTTTCCTAACTAGGGATTAACATTTGTTGCTTTTGTCTTTAGCCTTATATAGCATGGTCAAAACGCGGCTTTCTGCAGGCATCATGGTTACCTTTTTCTTCCTCACTCCCGTCAGTGCGTTTCTAACATTAATCATAATACAAGCACGTGACTTCGTCACCGTGTCTATTGCCTTTGGGGTTCCTTCCACATTCCGGTTGACTTTAATTGTCCCTTTGTGTGTTGACTTAACATGTGACATACTAGCATGATTTAGAGGAAGAGCCATACAAAAGGGTGCGCTTGGGGTGTCAGCCCGTCCCCACCATTCCGTTGCCGTCCTCTCATTCTTTTCACCCCATTTACTCTGAACATGACACATTTATTCATTTCTGGTTTATTCTTTCTGTATTTCTCATTGTATGTTTTCTTATATCCCCTTATTTCTCACATGAAGGGTATCAGACAACACGTGTTCTTTTGTGCATGGCTTATCCTGGAAATCATTCTATATCAGTTTATAGAGGTTATCCTCATCCTCTTTTTGATAGCTGCACAATGCTCTCTTGTATGGATGTCCTGTTAGAAAACAAAATTCGACTGAGTAATACGTACAGATCTTATTGGCTTTGTTCAATGATTACGAATCAGGCAGCACCCAATCTACCGGACAGCAAGGAGCTGCGAGGAGCTGCACAAAATGAAAGACTTCCACGGACAGAGGGAGCAGGCCCAGGGCCGTTGTACTAGACAAAAAAGCAAATAAATGGCTGTGCCGGGTCCATTTTCTTTAGGGGTTCGCAGGGGTCTATCAGGCAGATCATCTAACAAGAGCAGATTAGACAATTCCTGACGGACCGGCTGAAGATTCCATTTCTGGGAGGGCCGAAGCGGATCTCCGTGCGGCGACACGGGGTTTAGCGCAAGTGGCTGCCTTGTCCCCACGGTACGTCATTATTCAGCCACTCTCCCATGTACGCGAATACCCTCAGGCACGTACATTTTCACATGGTTGGAGATACATGTTCAGGGTCATTTCGAGAAGTGGGATGACAGGGTGCAGTGGTGACCGCGCACGAGCCTTAGATCCGCATTGTCCGAGCTCCTGCCCGGCGGCCGCACCTGCCTGTTTTCTTCGCGGCCTCACCAAGAGAGCGCGTGGCAGACTTTTTAACTTGTGCCAATCTGACAGGCATTTAATTGGTATTTCCTTAACTTTGAGTGAATTTGACCACCTTTTTGATACATATCTTTTAAGGGTCATTTTTATGTCTTTTTTGGTGAATTATCTGTTCCTGCCTTTTTACTATTTTCTTAACTTTAGGGCTTTTAAATGTCTCTCATTTTAGAATCTTCTTTAAATACTTAATGTTGGGGCTCCTGGGTGGCTCAGTCGTTAAGTGTCTGTCTTTGGCTCAGGTCATGACCCCGGGGTCCTGGGATCAAGTCTCGCATCAGGCTCCCTCTCCCACTCCCCTTGCTTGTGTTCCCTTTCACGCTGTGTCTCTCTCTGTCAAATAAATAACTAAAATCTTTAAAAATAACAATAAATAAACAAATACTTAATGTCAGGAAAGCTGGGTGGCTCAGTTGGTTGGGCGGCCAACTCTTGGTTTCTGCTCAGGTCATGATCCTGGGGTCCTTGGTTCAAGCCCCACGCCGGGCTCCCTGCTCAGTAAGGAGTCTGCTTGAGGATTCTCTCTCTCTCTCTCTGCCTCTCCACCTGCTCATGTACATTTTATATGTACGTGTATATATATACATACACATGTATACACATACATATATATAAAATAAATAAGTCTTCAAAAAAATAAAATAAGTACTTAATGTCAAATCTTGTGCTTTGAGATACGTATAATCATTTTATTAAAACTTTAAATGTGTGGTGTTTGTGTACTATACTCACTAATGGGAAAGCAAATACCTAGAGCTACTTGCTGATAGTGATGATGTTCAACAGAAACAAATAGTTAAGAGACCATTTTTAAGCTTTACCTGCTTTCTAAAAAAAAAAAAAAATTAAACTAGTTTATCCTCATGCAGAATAACTGAGCATTCGTTTCATACTGTTTGCCAAGATTTGGGGGGCCACCTGTGAGAGTGGACCTGGATAATTTATTATTAATTGTGATGAAGCCTGGGCAGACTTAGACATATTTGAACCATTCCTGCATGATACACTTCCAGTTGCGTGGAGAAGTATCCAAGCCATTATCCTGTTTTTAAAACTATCCCTGGTGTCATATACTGCACTCTCTTCTTGTTCAAAGGAACCAGAAAACTAGCTAAGTGTTAAAAAGTCATGAGATCTGTAAAGAAACCAGCTAATTCAAGAAAAAGAAAAGTGTAAAATAATATGGAACAACGGAGATAGTTTGTCTGTTTTTGGACCTGCTCTCTCTACGCAGAAAATAATATTAAAAAGGCAAATATTATGACAATGCTTGAGTATCTTGAAGCACTGTGTTTTCAGTTATAACGTGTGTGTGTGGGCGGGGGGCGCCCGCCACGTGCTTTTCAAAATGCCCTGAAGTCTGAAGTGGAAATGCACGACATCCCGGTGCCCAGCACGCCGCAAGGGAATCAAGCCTCCTGCAAGTGCTCAGATCAATGAGGCACGTGCCTTTATGAGGGTAACATTGAGCTTGGTGCTAACGGACTAAACATGAAAGGGGGTTCCAGGTCTCAAGGAGATCACGATAAGCCGATGGCGATGCCACACTGTACTCAGCACGGCGACGGGGGAGTCCAAAGCCAAGAGGCAAAGGGCGGAAAAGGGTCTGTGGAATGAGCCTGAGAAGGATTTGAGTTCCACAGTTTACTTAAACTCCCTGAGTGTCCATTTCCTTATCAACTCAGTAAAGATAATAATTCCTACTGTGCCAGGCTGTTGTAAGATTAGGTGGACAATGTGAGTCCAGCACAATGTCCGTGGGAGAGTAGAATCTCAGTGAATATTAGGTGATATCATTACCAACAATTGTACATGGAAATCATCAAATTTCCTTGCTATGCTTTTGTACATGATAGCCACTCTCCCTTATTTTACCTGATACCTTATTGCTAAACTCATCTCCAGACTTTATCTCACTGAATACTAACAATAGGCACCTGGGTGGCTCAGTCGGTTGAGCATCTGCTTTCAGCTCAGGTCATGATCCCAGGGTCCTGGGATCAAGCAGGAGTGAGGCTCCCTGCTCAGTGGAGAGCCTGCTTCTCCTTCTCCCTTTGCCTGCCACTCTGCTTTCTTGCGTTTTCTCCCCTCCCCACCCCTGCTCTGTCAAATAAAATCATAAAAAAAAAAAAAAAAGAACTCTCAAAAAGTGCGTGAGGTGGTCGGAAACCGCTTTCATGTCATAGACTAACAAATGGAAACTTGAACGACTAGACTGGTTAAGTGACTAGTCCGAGATCACAGAGTTTAAGAAACCAGGATTTGAGCAAAGATACTCTCACTCCAAATCTAATCCATGTTCTATGAACCCCCCACTGCCTCTGCTGATAGAAATTAGGATTAACTTCACAAAATGGACTTCATAATACACTTAATACACTTTTTTTTTAATATTTTATTTATTTGACAGAGAGAAATCAGAGCTAGGCAGAGAGGCAGACAGAGAGAGGGGGAAGCAGGCTTCTGCTGAGCAGAGAGCCCGATGCGGGGCTCGATCCCAGGACCCTGAGACCACGACCCGAGTCGAAGGCAGAGGCTTAAACCACTGAGCCACCCAGGCACCCCAACACTTAATACACTTTGCTGAGACATACTGTCAGGACTTGTCCCAACATGTGTCAAAGGGCTCCCAAGCCAGCACTGAGTGGGCGACACAGGCCTCAGGTAAATTTGAAGTGGAGAACTAGGATACAAAAAACTGGAGAGGACTTCTGTGATATTGTGCTTTATAATAAGAAATACACATATGGTTTTTATCTCTGTTCGTGGCACGGAGCTTCTAAAATCTTCGGAATCTCTTAACCGACTAAGAGCCATAAAGGTGTTCTCTTATTCATACCAAGCCCCTCTCAAGTACCGGGGAGTTTATCTTAAGGAAGTGATTTTCGGAAAGCCCTTGAGGTTGGGCTGGTTGCCCGGAACCAACCTTGTGATCAGAGGACTGGAACGTTCAGCCCCACCTCCCAGACTTCCAGGGAGCTGAGCGGGGCTGAACATTGAATTCAGTTACCAGCGGCCAATGGTTTAATCAACGATGCCTAATGCAATAAAGCCCCAGAAGGATGGGGTTCAGGGAGCTTTGGGGTTAGGAAGCCCGGCAGGGGGGCAGCCCCAGACCCCACGTGTTCTGAACTTGTGCGTCTCCTCATCCGCTCATTTGAATCCTGCGGTCTCCTTTGTTCCACAGCAGTAACCCGGTAAGTAAACTGTTCACCTGTTTTCTGGGGTCCTGGGAGCCCCTCTAGCTGGTTGAACCCAAGGAGGGGTCACGGGGACCGTCGGGCGGTAGCCGGTGAGTGGGAAGCGCGGGCGACAGTCTGGGCTGGTGACGGGCGCCCGAAGCGGAGGAGGAGCGGTCTCGTGGGGCTGAGCCCGGCGCTGCGGGTCTGAAGCCCCGTCCTGCCGGCGCGGGTGGGCGCGGGGCTGGACAGGGGGACCCGGCAGCTGCGATGGCAGAACCGCTCGGCGCGGGGGAACCGCCGCACGCCTGGTGAGCGGAAGGGAAGCAGACTGCCCGTGGGCAAGCAGGAAACAGGGGAGCGTTGTTTTTTATTATTATTATTCTTATTACGACTGCTAGTCATAAATAGATCCAAGACAAAAAGAACCTTATAAAGGAGCAGGAGGGGGAGGGCATGTGTGCACCAGAGTTTCGGGCGTCGGATGGCGCCGGCCGAGCGGAGCCTGCTCCCCGCCGTCCACCGCTGCGGGCCACTGCGCGGCGGTCATCGGTCCCCTGGCTCGTGTGGATGCCGGAAGCCTGTCTAAAAACAGTACCCATGATGCGGTTTTCCTCCCTTACTCCAGAAGAAGCAATCGGTCCTTTGGTCGGTTCAGTGAATTCCTTGCCCCAGGGACCTCTGTCCTCAGGGGAGTAGACAGAGAAATTACATTCTTCCAAGATCAGCAACCAGGGGCGCCTGGGAGGCTCAGGGTTGGGCGTCTGCCTTCGGCTCAGGTCGCGATCTCGGGGTTCTGGGATCCAGCCGTGGGGCTCTGCTCAGCGGCCAGTCCGCTTCTCCCTCTTCCTCTCCCCTCCACTTGCGCTCTCTCCCTCTGTCTCTCAAATGAATAAATAAAATCTCTTTAAAAAAAAAAAAAAGATCCGCACACAACTTAATCAAATCGTCTCACTTGCCTGGGAAGAATGCTTCGAAACAGGTTTCCATGAGCAACCTTGAGTCTTCTCACACCAGCTTTTTCCTTTCCAGACCACTGCCACTGAGGACCCCGCCCCGGAAATGCAAGCCCAGTCCCCGGTGGTCATTGTGACTCAGCCTGGATGTAGTCCCATGCCCCAAACCTCCAACTGGCAGACGGGCATGTGTGACTGCTTCAGCGACTGTGGAGTCTGTAAGTGCTGGGAAATGTGCCCGTCATCGCTGGGGGGGGGGGGGGACCCAAGGCCAGAGCCCTCCCTCATTCCTCCCTTATGGTGTCGTAAGGGTTCCCGGCCTCCTACAGGGCACCCGGCATGCCGGCCAGTGAATGGGAAGCGAAGGAGAAAGGCTTGTGCTGGTTATAGGTAATTTTTCTCCAGCACATCAGTCAATAGTCTTACTTCTGAAATAAATTCTGGAGTTAAGATGGTAGCAATGAAGCTGATGATTCTCACAATGAATGGGTCTGGTCTAATGATTGTAAATAGACCATACATGAAAAGAAAAGAGGTATTTCCAGTTTAACTTGATTTTAAAAAAGAAGAAAGAAAGAAAGAAAAAGGAAAACGACTGTTCTTGTTGCATATATAGACTCACTACTTCCGAGTCACATAAAGCATAGTATGCATCCACGGCTGTGACGTAAGCTCGGTCAAGAATTCTTTAAACTGATGCGTTTAGGTTTTTATACACCTGAGAATAAAGAGTTCTAAAGGCAGTCAGCTTCTCATCGGGGAAAGAATCTCTGCCTCTTCTTTGTTTCCTTTTCGTGAACCTCTCCAAGTGCAGTTGGGGAGCCGCGCTCGGGCATGGGGGGGGGGGGTCAGAGGGGACCAAAGAGCTCAGCTCTTGACCCCGACCAAGGAATAAACAGGCGCCCGCGACAAAAAAAAATTTTTTTTTTAAATTTGACAGATGGAGATCACAAGCAGGCAGGCAGGGAGGCTGGCAGAGAGAGAGAGAGAGAGAGAAGGAGGGGAAGCAGGCTCCCTGCTGAGCAGAGAACCCGATGCAGGGCTCGATCCCAGGACCCTGGGATCCTGACCTGAGCCGAAGGCAGAGGCTTTAACCCACTGAGCCACCCAGGCGCCCCCACCCACAACCAAATTTACTCTGAGGTTGGTTTGCCTGCCTCAAGCCTACAGAGCGCCCTGAGACAAGGAAAGAAAGTACATCAACCTTTAACGTACCAGTGACAGTGAAATTCGGATCAAGTTGACCCCTGAGCAACATGGGTTTGAGCTGCGCTGGTCCGTGTAGATGCAGACTTTTTGTTTACAGTCCAGCACTATAAAAGTATCTTCTCTTCCTTGTGATTTTCTTAGCATTTTCTTTTCTCTGGCTTACTTTATTGTAAGAGCACAGTATGTGACACGTACAACATACAGAATGTGTGTTAGTAAAGTGTTTAGGGCATTGGTAAGGCTTCCGTCAATAGTAAGCTATTAGTACTTCGGTTTGGGGGGAGTCAAAAGTTACACGCAGATTTTTTGACTGCGCCGAGGGCCAGCGCTCCCAAACCCCCACATTGTCCAAAGGTCAACTGTACATTAGAAAGCACAGAGAGAAAAAAATTACCTAGAAAATGGAGCAATGGGTTTGCTCATTGGCTCTCATTTCTTACTGGATGACCTGGGGTGATGACTTACACTTCTCAAGACATTAGTTCAACATCTGCAAATCATAGTAATACTAAGTGACTACATTACTAAAACCCTGTGAAGATGAATAGCTTTGTCCTCCTGCCTCTTGTATCGTCACTCAAATAAGTGAATTACAAGGTCTAATAAAAGCTTAATTGCTTCAAGGGAGGACTTTTTTTTTTTTTTTTTTGAGAGAGAGAGAAGAAAGAACATGAGAGGGGGAAGGTCAGAGGGAGAAGCAGACTCCCCACTGAGCAGGGAGCCAGATGCGGGGCTTGATCCCAGGACTCTGTGATCGTGACCTAAGCCAAAGGCAGACGTTCAGCCAACTGAGCCACCCAGGCCCCCATGGCAAGACTCCTTAATTACTGCCCTGACCAAATCATTCTCCCTTCTTAAAATATTTCGCTGGTTCCTTATGACCTTCCTGACAAACTCCACACACTCACACCACCATCCAGTCCCCAACCTGCCTCGACTTCCAGCTTTATCCCCGTCCCACCAGCCATACTGAATGAACACCAGCTATTGCCAAGACATGCCAAGTGATGTCAGAGACTTTCCTCTCCCTTTTGTCTACCTGCCGAATTCTACTCATCTGTCAATGTTCCGATCGAGCAGCACATCCTCTCAGAGCCGTTCGAGGCCTCATTTCTGTGGTTGACCCCTTGACATCTTGAGTAGGTTTCCGTTGGGGAATTTTTCATGTTATCATCTGACTGCTCTCCTAGACTCCAGAAAGAGGCAGTCAGTTTCGAGGACAATCTCTGGAACACGGCTAGGTTTCTGTGAGTCATTCAACAGATGAGTGAAGGCAGGATGACAGAAAGGACGCATACTTGCCAAGGTGTGTGGATGACCGAAACGACTGGGTGGAGAGAAGGGAGAAGCCGATGAAATACCGGGCAAAAGCATGGTGGGTAGCCTTGGCAGCAGGATGTGTGGCCAAGACCCCACGATGGGGACCGTCGTTCATGAAAGCAAACTAGCTCCCACAGGTGGCTGGAACAGAGTGGAGTAACTCGTGCCTCTGGCTTCCTGTGTCCAGGTCTCTGTGGCACATTTTGTTTCACGTGCCTCGCATGTCAAGTTGCGGCTGACATGAATGAATGCTGTCTGTGTGGGACATCCGTCGCAATGAGGACCCTCTACCGGACCCGATATGGCATCCCTGTGAGTCTCTTACAACACTGTAACATTCAAACATGCTCCAACATTGAAAATCATAATCGTAAAACTGCAAGCCATTTGATGGGGTCCCTCACCCGAATTTGCTTGGTTGGCACTTCCTAGCATGTGCAACCTTCTATCCAGTTGCCGTAGCAAGAGATCTCCCTGGTTAGGTGACCTTCTAGGTTTCCGTTAAAGACCTTAGAGCATAAGCAACTCTCGTATCTGCATGCGTATCAGACAACGGATGGGGACTATTCAGAACCCAGCATGCCCCAAGTTCATGACAGAGGACACCTCACTGAAACCTTACGCCATCCGTCCCTGTAAAGTGAGGGGGTCCACAGTTTACAGATGAGGTCTTTGAAGTTTTCAGAGGTGGAGTAACTTGCCAAAAGACATGCACTAGGAGTAGAAGTTGTCGATATTCAACCCTACCTTTGCATGAAGGCGCGTTCCATGATGCCACAAGCTGCCCTTTATGTAGTAGAAGGACTCGCCAGGGAAACACAGTCAAAAAGAGATGCAGATGATGCCGACCCGGGTACATACAGATCCACATAACGAGAGTGACTGTAAGGAAGAGGTTCATGCGACCGTGAGGGCTGGCAAGTCCAAACAGCACGGCAGCCCGGCAGGCCGGGAGGAGCCGCAGCCCGGGTCTGAGGCAGTCGGCCGGCAGGATTTCTCTCCTGCTCTGGGGAGGTCGATCTTTCCGTACAACGACCTTCAGTGGCTTGGATCAAGCCTGCCCACGTCACAGGGTATAATCCACGTCACTTAGGATCCACTGATTTAAATGTTACTCTCGTCTAAAAAGTCTTCATAGAAACATCTAGAATATATGGGTACCATGGTCTAGCCAAGTTGATACATAGAATTAAGCATCACGGGGAACAAATGACGTGGCAAAATATATTAGGAAAGCATTGAATTCCATTGAAATTATTTTATTTTTTTCATTTAAAAATGTTTCTTAAAAAAATGTTTCTTAGTTCTTTGATTACAAAAATAATACATGCTATAGACCTAATTTTATGACAAATTCAAACACAGAATTATGGAGAGTAAAAAGTGAAAATCTAACCCCTTTACACACAATCAGCGTGTTATGTTGGCAATGCAGACCCTTGTTAATGTGTTCACAGTACTCCCCTGCATACGTAATGTACTCAGTCGCTTCCTTACTGAGGGACCGTCAAGTAGAGCTGCAGATTAAATAGTTGTTAGAACATGTAAGTCTGTACGTGCACTGGTACTTCTGTAGTCCAGTGCCCGAGATAAGATTGATAGATCCCAGGGTAGGCACGTTCAGAATTTGAAAGATACCATCAAATACCCCTCCAAAAGGATTGCATCAACTTATAATCCATTAACATTAGATGTGTGCCCCATATGGGGTAATATTTTTTATGTTCAGATCAGAGATTAAAACAACAATCGAATGTCGTTTGCCTCTCTGAAGAATTCTTCGCTGTTCCCACTCCCCACGTCCCAGTCAATGTTTTCTGTCCTTACAGCTTGCATTGTCTGCAGCTTTATGTAATACAAGTGTCAGTCTGTACTCCTCTGCCCAGCTTCTTTTAGTCAGCGTACTTATTTTGAGATCCACCCACGTTCTTAAGTGTTCTTTTTTTTTTTTTTTAAAGATTTTATTTATTTATTTGACAGACAGAGATCACAAGTAGGCAGAGAGGCAGACAGAGAGAGGGGGAGGCAGGCTCCCTGCCAAGCAGATGAGCCCGATGTGCTCGATCCCAGGACTCCAGGACCATGACCTGAGCCGGAGGCAGAGGCCCTAACCCACTGAGCCACCCAGGCGCCCCTTCAGTGTTCTTAACACAATAAATTAAATTAGGGAAAAAAGAAAATATGTAGATGACAAATAAGCACATAAAAAGATAAACATTGGGTCACCTGGGCGGCTCAGTGGGTTAAGCCTGTACCTTAGGCTCAGGTCATGATCCCAGAGTCCTGGGATCGAGCCCCACATCGGGCTCTCTGCTTGGCGGGGAGCCTGCTTCTTCCTCTCTCTCTGCCTGCCTCTTTGCCTGCTTGTGATCTCTCTCTCTCTCTCTGTCAAATAAATAAAATCTTAAAAAAAAAAATGTTCACCATCATTAGTCATCACTAGAGAAATGTAAATGGAAACCACAGTAAGATACCACTATTCAACTATGGGAATGGCTAAAATTAATCAGAACCACACTACGTACAGCCAGATATGGAGGAACCGAAACTCTAATGCAATGCTGGTAGGAATGTAAAATGCAGTTTCTTAAAAGTTAAACACACTGAGCCATTCTACTCCTAGATATATATTTTTTTCTCTTTTTTTCAAAGATTTTATTTATTTATTTGACAGACAGAGATCACAAGCAGGCAGAGAGGCAGGCAGAGAGAGAGACGAGGAAGCAGGCTCCCTGCTGAGCAGAGAGCCGGATGCCGGGCTCGATCCCAGGACCCTGAGATCATGACCTGAACTGAAGGCAGAGGCTTTAACCCACTGAGCCACCCAGGCGCCCCTACTCCTAGATATTTACCCCCCAAAATATATATCCATACCAAGACTTGCCTCAGATGTTCAGAGTGGTTTTGCCTGTAACAGCCCCAAACTGAAAACAATCCAAATGTCCCCCAGCAGGTGAATGAACAGAGTGATGCATTCCTAGAATGGAGTAGTCTTCAGTAATAAAAGGGATGAGTTATTGATACAAAAACCTGCATGAATCTCAAGATGAATCGAGTTTTAAGTTGTGGGTAAAAGAAGGAAGGGTCATCACTAATTGGTAAAAATGTGTTGTGGGACATCTCTAGGGACTAAAAGCAATCAGGAAAGACCTATGCAGGAGGAAGAAAAGAAGCAAAAAAAAAAAAAAAAAAAAAGGTGAGGGGGGGGCGGTCTGGGTGGCTCAGTCGGTTCAGCAGCGGCCTTCGGCTCAGCTCACGGTCCGGGTCCTGGGATCCGGCCGCTCTCGGGGCTCCCTGCTCAGCGGGGAGCCTGCTTCCCCCCTCCCTCTGCCCCTTCCCCGGCTTGTGCTCTCTTTCTCCATCTCTCTCTCTGTCAAATAAATAAATCAAATCAAACAAAGAAAGTTAATAAAATAAATCCGTGAATACCGAACACGAGGTCCGCCGTCTCCCGAGTGACAGCCGTTCGCGGTTCTCTGCGGCGCCGACGCGCCTTCCCCTTCGTCCTCCCGGGGAGTCCGCGTCCGGTCCGAGCGAGGCTGGTCTCCGGGAGGTGAGGAGCCGCCCCCCGCCAGCGCCCGCTCCTCTCCCAGGGCCCCAAAGCCCGCGCCGGGTGGGGGTGCCCTCGGCCAAGCTCCCCTGCTGCGCCCTGGGGCGAAGCCACAGCCGCGGCGGGCGCAGGGCTGGCCGGGCCGCGCGGTCGGCCTTCCGCGCACCCCCCGCCCTGCACCCCGGCCTGGTCCTCGTCCTTCCCAGCTCCGAGCTCCGGGGCGGCCGCGCCCGCCCGCGCCCGCGTCAGGTGTCCGCCTCCCCGGCGCCGGGTGACGTCCCGGCCGGGAAGCCCGTGGCTCCCGGTCCCCGGAACGGGCTCGGAGTTCGGGCCGGCGACCAGCCGGGCCCGCGCTTGCCGGTCGGGCTTTCCTTCGCCGGCGCGTGCGCGCCCGGCTCCGCTGAGGTCATCACGCGTCGCCGGGAAGCGCGGCGGCGCCCAACCGCGCTCGCGCCGGCGCTTCCCGGAGCCCCGCGGGGACTTCCCTCCGGGTCAGAGGCCGGCTCGGCCACGTGCTGGGTTTCCGCGGCGCGAGAGAGGAGGAGGACGTCGTCTCTAGGCCTCCCACGAGAGAGGACGAGGCTTGAGTTGTCGCCTCCCGCTCCTGCCCTCCGCCCGCCACGCACCTGCACCCCCCAGCCCACCCCCCGCCCGCGGGCCGGTGACCCGGGCCGAACCCGCGCTCGGTCCTTACGTCACGAGGCCGAGTTCGCGCCCGGCGCCGCGTCCGCGCCCGGCGCCGCGTCCCGCGGTGAACCGTGACTGCTTTCCCCGCTACACTTGGCTTTTCCCGGTCTTAATAATTCTTGGTGTTTTCATTAGCGATTTCCCCCGTACTCCGAGTTGTTTTCCACTTACCTTCACCGCCTCGCGCCTCAGGTTTCTTGTCTCCTTCCGACCCGTTCAGCACAGCAGACGTGCGACCGGTTGGACCTTCTCAGCCGAACGGGGCCCGACCTGCAGCGGCCCCTGGGACTAGTCGCTCTGCGCTTGCGGCGCGGAACTCCTCGCCCCGGGTCTCCTCCGCCCTCACCTGCGAGATCCCGTTAGCTTCTCGGGCGGGTTAGGCTCCTGTTCGTACGTCCCACGTCCCCCTCCTTCCCGGAGTCGCCCCTTGTTGGGGTGGACACACCCTCTAGTAGCGTCCTGAGACAGGGAGGAGGTGTGGGGAAATGTTGAGGGTGTCCTTCCTGAAACTCTGTTTTTCCCTCATACTGATGGTGGGGTTGACTGATATCTTCTATATTTAATATTGCAAAATACAGGAAAACTTTTGATGGCATTAAAGGAGGAGTTATATGGAAAAATCCGTTAACATTTTCTTAAATGTATCCATCCAAACTCTGAATTCAAAGGATCAGTTCTTTCTGCTTCTCTTCAAAGTGTCTTAAAAATCCACAAGTCCTAATTTCCAAGGAGGTGGGTTTTAAATTTCTGTTTCTTTTCATATTTCCAAACAGGGGTCCATTTGTGATGACTATCTGGTGACGCTTTTCTGTCCTCAGTGTTCTCTTTGCCAAATCAAGAGAGACATCAACAGAAGGCGAGCCATGCGCACTTTCTAAAAACTAATGGTAGGTCCCAGAATCTGCGTTTTGTTTGAAATCTAATAAGGGCTTTGTAAATTATCCATTATTTTGAGTAATAATTCAATAATAACAATGCCTTAAGTCTCTCAAAGGTTATCTGAATATAAAGATCGATTTATTGTTAGGATTTATTGGTTTCTTCTTATGAGGAAGACAGCTGCATTACCTTGCTGCCTTTTCACTGTGTCCTCAAATGGCGGAGAGAGAGTAAGCGCTGATCTCTCCCATCATGAAGACAGTAATCCCATTGTGGGGGGACTCATCTTCCTGACCTTATTTCAGAACTAATTATCTCCCAAAGGCCCTACCTCCTTACACCCTCACAGTGGGGATTAGGGTTTCAACAGGTGAGTTTTGCAGGGGGCATAGACATTCAGTTTGCAACAATAGCTTTATGTTTTGAAAAAGTTTAGTAAATAAAGGGATGGTGACTTTTCTCAGAATTCCTTTTTCTCTGTTAATGAGGCACTTACCACTTGTAAAATGCCAGAGTGTAGTGAGATACAAAAGATGCAGAAAACACGCCCCCTACCAAGACAATCAAACTGACAAAAGAAATTGGCAAATAACTATAAAGTAGTAGAGCAAATGAAAACTGCATATTATGTAATATGTGAATTGACTGCAGCATAAAGTGTCTATCAAGAATAAGGGGAGAGAGACTAAACAGGAAAATCGTATTGGAAAAAGCGAACTCTGCAAGTGGTCATATAGAATACAGAGCATTTGGAAATGTTATATAGAATCTGAACTTCTGAAAATTAGTCAAATCATTTCCAACTAATTTTTCTAGTATTCTCAGAACGAGCTATTAAGTAGAAATAAACATGATTTTTCTCAGTCTGCTGTAGCATTTGCCCTGAGTACGGGAAGAAAGCATCCATTTTTCCATTCTTTGTAATATGCCGCTTCATTTTTCCAGTGGATGAGAACCCTGTATAGGTTAACAAATATGGAGGATATATTTTAAAATGTCATTTATTTAGCAAATGATGTATCAAGTACCTAGTCCTGGGCAGGATAGTGCTAAGTGCTGTGGGGACAGAAATAAATAAGCTGGCCCTCTCGTCTTTAGAGACTGTATACTCTGAAGGAGAAGGTCGGACAGCCTCTAGACAGAACAACGGGCTTGACTAATGCCTTTAGGCCAAGTGCTATTTTATGTGCAGAGGAAGAACAGATCATATTCTGTGAGATGTGTAAATGAAAGGCTCTTGAAAGCAGCGGGTTTTTGCTCTAAAGAGGAAGTGAGCGTCGAGGTCACAAGAGGAAATGGACGGCACCCCGGTCATAACCGCGCGGATTTAGTGAAGGCCACTTGCCACACGGGCGTGGCTGGGAGGTCTAGGGCAATGCCAAGGGCGGGTCCTGGAGCCGCGAGGGCCAGCAGCAGTCGGGCGTCACCACCCCTGGGCCTCAGGGAGGGGACGAGGGAGCAGTTACCAGAATCCCAAAGGAGTGAGCTCTGAGCTGAAGGCTGCCCTCAGAGGACCCGTAACCTCTCCCACTAGCGGGCAGGGGCAACCCGCGGCGACCTCACGGGAGGCAGGCAAGAGGGGAAGCGTCCTGCTCTCTCGTTCCCACGTCCTTCCAGGCTCTCCACTGCCGCGGCGCACGGCCGCGGGCGGGGAAGTGCTGCCGCGCTCGAGAGTCAGCCTCCTGGGCACAGGGCAGGGCAGACAAGCAGGGCAACGGACCCGATGGGGCGGACACTAGATCTCCCACGTGAGCTGTGACTTTACAGAAGCAGATGCTGCTTCTAATCAGCAACAACATTAGTGAAGCTATAGAAGCAGAAAGACGGAAAACATCTTCACGCGTTTAGGTCCATCCAACTTGGCAAGAACACGTCAGTGGGAAAATTACTAGAAAAGGAAGATTTTAAAAGTGGGTTGGGGCCATGGCACGCAATAGAATGAAATTAGGCTAATGATTTGGCCTTTTATTTGGTAAGCAGAGGGGGGTTACTGCAGACTTTCTGTAGGGAACAGCGTCAGCAGAGCTAACCCTTCAGAAGAGTTACCGGCCGTGGTGGGCAGCACAGACTGGACAGGACGAGGCCGGAAGCGAAGACCAGAAGGGTTAGACCACCTCGACCCTGTTTATTTAAATAAATACACGAGACGGGTTGGACAAAATACAAACCCACACATACATAAGGAATCCTGACAACCGAACTTTTTTTGTTTTTAACCTCAGAGAGATGATCTGACTGGATCTTTGCATTGGTTTGAAGTAAAATGTCCTTGGTGTTCCTGACTCTGGAGCATCACCTTGAACTCGACATTATTCATCAACAGTGAAACTTTAGATACACAAATACTTGAAGTAGGAAAAGCAAGAGACAAAGATCAAAGAATAACATGATTTCTCTTAAAAATAGGTTGAGGGGCACCTGGGTGGCTGTCAGTTAAGCATCTGAGTTTGGCTCAGGTCGTGATCTCAGGGTCCTGGGATCGAGCCCCAGTGTGGGACTCCCCCTCGCTCAGTGGGGCGTCGGCTTGTCTCTTTCCCTCGGCCCCTCCCCCCCATGCTCTCTCTGTCTCTCTCTAAAATAAAGAAATTTTAAAAAATAAGTAGGTTGAAAGGGACAAAGGAACCAACAGAAAAAGCTCCCAATTGTGAACATCGGAACACTGCAGCAACACCGTAAAGTAGTAGTAGATTACAAATGAAATTTTTAGAAAAGATTATAACCAAAGTAAAATCTCTGTGAGTCCATACTTAGATATATGTGTGTCTACGTAGATAGACAATTAAGCAAGCAAACAAATAAATAAATGGGGGAGAAGAGACAAATCTTCCAGAAGCACAGAATTGCAAACAACGTACATGTGTATTCCTCTCTCAAGGGGATGGTGCGTAACTGCCCACCCCTTTCCAGTGGGTTTGTACAGTGACGTCCTTTCCGAGAGTATAGTATGAAAGGGGAGGGGGGGGGAAGAGTGACCTTATAGTGGAGAAACCTGACAAGTTCAGCCAGGTGACCAAAGGGAACCGCATCCGTGACAGGCATTCTGCCAAACACCCAACTGGTACTCATCAAAATTGCCAAGGTCATCACAAACAGGAAGTCTGAGAAACAGCCGCAGTGGAGAGGAACCTAGGAAAACAGGATGACTAAATGCGATGGGCTATCCTGGGTGAGATCCTGGAACAGAAAGAAGACATTAGGTAAACAACTGAGAAATCGAACTAAAGCATATGCTTTGCCAAATAACATTATATATATCAACCTTGGTTCATTAGTTGTAACAGACCTACCTTAGTAAGATGGTAACCGGTAGGGAAATTGGTGCAGGGTATATGGGAACTCTCCGTACTGTCTTTGCAATTTTTCTGTAAACCTACAATGATTCTAAAATTTAAAGTTTATTGAAAATAAAAGCGTAGATTAAGAAAATTCAAACCTATTCTTTGTGTGTCCCTCGTAGGTGAAAAGCTCTCACCGAAGCCGCGAGGTCAGCAGGTGTCTCTCTTCAGCTTGGGTCTTCCTCCGCCTTTTGCACCTGAGAATGAAAGATCTGTGTGATTACCAAAAAAAGGGAATTTGGATTTCTTTTAAATGAATGTTTTCCCTTAGTTTTCCAAATTGGTCCAGCTCAGTCTCTCTTTGCTTTCATATTATTAAACTTTCTGGCTTACGAATTTTGTGTTCCATCTGGCACGCAAACAAAATAAAAGATTTTACTAACAAGATTCTTTATGCTTCTTTGCTCTCAGTGTTTTCGTGTCATTAATTTTAAGGGTCAGTCTCATAGTTTTGTTCCGGTAATGTGGTTTCTTCGCAGGAGAGTTTGGTCCATGGCAACTCAGTTCTCTTTCATCTAAGAACTTTGAGACAGAAAAAAAGACTGTAGTGACTATTATAAGACATTTATAACACATTTGGCTAATCTTTTTGCTCTTTATCGTATTATCTGTAAGTATTATTAATGCCGACCAAGTAACAGCACACTTCGCCCTGCTTCCTCGCTGCACACCTGCCAGGCTTGTGGTGCTGATCTCCTTTCTCTTCTCAATATGAAGATTCAGGACAAGTAATAAACGTTCAGTGATCAAATTCAGCATGACCCAGTTTTGATTAAATATTGATAAATGCATAAAGCAACATTTTTTTTCACATTCATTATTCTCTGTGTTCTATACACATCATTTTGCCCTGATGAAAACCTGACTCCCTGGTTCCCTTTGGTTCTCTCTCCGCCCTTGAATCCATGTCATTTGTCGGCACGGGGAAGGGGAGGCAAAACTACTGGAGAGGTTTATTGTGCAATTCCAGAGAGAGCAAATGTGAAGGCACCTTCCTGGGCTCTCGGCAACCCTGAGTGTTCGACCCCTTCTTCTCCTCGCCCCATGGAGTTAGGTGCTTCGCAAGGTTGATCTGGGATCCGCTCTTTTCACACCTCATGTTCTCAGTGTCATCTACTCCTATGGCTTCAGCCGTCCCCTAGATGTCAGGGAGGACCATGATTTCCAGTCTCCCCGTTACTGATGACGTTCTGAACGACTCTCCAGCTGCCTCCTAACCAAGTCCATCTGGATGTCCCTTAGACCTTTTCTACCCCACATGTCAAATGCTATCACCACTTACTTCGTTGTTCAAGATACGAACTCGAAGTACCAATGAGTATCAGTGAGTCCTGAACTGACTAATCACACCCTTCGCCCTTCTCCTCACATCTAATCGGCCACTGGCTTCTGTCACTTAAATTCCACTTGATAACCCCAATGGATGACCTATTTTGCTTGCTGCTGTATCCCCAGGGCCCAGAACGATGCCTGACACCTGCTAGATACCTACTCAAGTCATTCACTGAACCTGTCCTCTTCTCCTTGCCTTCCTGCCACGGATGTGGTCCAAACCTTCATGATCTCTTCGGACAGTCGGGCACACAGCTCCTGAGCTAGTCCGCCCGCCTCTAGTAACTGCAGCTCCGTCACCTTCTTTCCAATCCGTCTTGAAAACTTCCTGCCCCGAGTTTAACCATGATCATTTTTTAAAAAGACCCCAAAATTTCCCTGGCCCCTCATAATAGGCCTCAGTTTACTTCTTTAGCCTATTCTCCTGTCACGTCTTCACTCTTAAAAGTCCCTACTTCCATGGCCTTCAGCACACAGACATTTTTTAAAATTTCAAATTCCAACTGTTCACTGAGGTAATAAAGCAAAAAAAAAAAAAAAAAAAAAAGAAGGATGTGTCTTATGACCCAAAATGTGGTCCATCTTCGTGAATGTTCCATGTGAGATTAAGAAAAATACTCTACTGTTGTTGGAGGTAGTCTACAGACGTCAGTTAGACCCGGCTGACTGATGGCGCTGAGTTCAACTATGTCCTCACCGACTTTCTGCCTGTCGCATCTGTCAGCGGCTGAAGAGGGGGTGCTGGTCTCTCACGGCGCATGCGTCCCTCAGTCAGCGGCTGATGAGGGGGTGCAGGTCTCTCACGGTGCATTCGTCCCTCCGTCAGCGGCTGAAGAGGGGGTGCAGGTCTCTCACGGCGCGTGCGTCCCTGTCAGCGGCTGATGAGGGGGTGCAGGTCTCTCACGGCGCGTGCGTCCCTGTCAGCGGCTGATGAGGGGGTGCAGGTCTCTCACGGTGCATTCGTCCCTCCGTCAGCGGCTGATGAGGGGGTGCAGGTCTCTCACGGCGCATGCGTCCCTCCGTCAGCGGCTGATGAGGGGGTGCAGGTCTCTCACGGCGCGTGCGTCCCTGTCAGCGGCTGATGAGGGGGTGCAGGTCTCTCACGGCGCGTGCGTCCCTGTCAGCGGCTGATGAGGGGGTGCAGGTCTCTCACGGCGCGTGCGTCCCTGTCAGCGGCTGATGAGGGGGTGCAGGTCTCTCACGGCGCGTGCGTCCCTGTCAGCGGCTGATGAGGGGGTGCAGGTCTCTCACGGCGCGCGCGTCCCTCTGTCCTCGCTGTTCCATCAGCGTTTGCCTCCTGCAGTTTAATGCTCGGCTGATGCTCTGGTTTTAACCGAGCACGTGATGATTCCATTTTCTCCTTTCTCTCTTAGCAAACCAGTTGTGTATATATTCTTAATTTCTTCTACCTTCCAGTTTGCAATGTACATTTACAACTAATCTAAGTCCGTATTTGAACACTCTGCTCTTTCCTGGGTCATACAGCAATCTTAGAAGAGAAGACTCACAAGTTCTGCCTCCCGTCATTGCTGTCATTCACTTTACTTATCCATACGCTACAAACATTAAAAAATCGTTGCTATTATTTTGAACAAAGTCATCTATTAGACCAATTAAAAAATTTAAAAAAGATTTTAACTGCACCTATTTGCTCTCCAACGCTCTTCCTCCGTCAGGGTTCTGGCCCATACCACTTGCTTCACTCGGAAGAACTTGGAGCACTTCTAACACGGGCCTCCTGACAACAAATGTCTTCAGTTTTGCTGAGACTCTTCCTTCACTTTTAAAGGATAATTTTGCTGGATAATATCTTCTGTTGTTTTTTTTTTCTTTCAACATCTTAAATATCTATACTCAGTTCTTGTTTATATGGTTTCTGATGAGAAATCCAATATAATTCTTACTCACGTTCCTTTATAGAAAAGGTGTTTTTGGGGGGCACTCGGGTGGCACAATCAGTTGATGACCAACTTTTGATTTTGGCTCAAGTGTTGATCTGAGTCACGAGATCGAGCCCTGCTTCAGGCTCTGCGCTCAGCAGAGTCTGCTTGGGACTCTCTCTCCTCTCCCTCTGCCCCTCTTGCTTGTGACCTCTCACTACAAAAACAAATAAATCTTAAAAGAGAGAGAGAGAGAAGGTATTTTTCCCCCTAGCTTCTTTCAAGGTTTTTGTCCTTGTTTTCTGCAGGTTGAATACGATACGCTTCGGTATAGATGTTTTTGGTATTTATCATGCTTGTTCTTTTCTATGCTTCTTGGACCTATGGTATGGTTTCCATCATTAACTTATGGAAAAAAGCTATTATTATTTCAAATATCTCTTCTGTTCTTGTTCTTCGTCTTCTGGCATTCCCATTATACCTATGTTATAGCTTATATAACTGTCCCATAGTTGTTGGATAGTTTTTGTGTTTTGGTGGGTTTTTTTTGTTTTGTTTTTTGTTTTGCATTTCAGCCTGGGAAGTTTTTAACAACACATTTTCAAGCTCACTGATCTTGTTTTTATTCTTCCCTGTTTTACTGTTTCCCTGAGAACTGTATTAAAGAGCATGTCCTATCGCTCTCCAATTCCACGATGACGACACTGGAGCTCTGTTTGATGTAATGGATTTGAGAAGGATTGTGTAATCTTATGATTCTAAATCTGTTTATACTTAACCTGAGTCCCTGGGCTGTGACCTTCAGAAGTGTTTCTTAGCCCTTTTTTTTCCTCCTCTTATGTGACACAGGAAGGCCATAGGGGTTCGAAGTGTAGGAGTAACTGCCCTGGCCCCAGGCTGGGTAAGGCTCTGGTAGTGTCGTTCTCTTCAGAGGGCAGGCCTTTGCCATGGAAAATGCTCCGGGTGTATTTCAAAATAGTTACTTTCCCTTCCCCCGTCTTGCCTGAAACGCGGGGGATCCTGGTCTCCACCCTGAGAACCTGATGGGGCTCTTGGGGATAAATCCTAGAAAGCGTAGGGCCTCCCCAGAGAGTGGGCCCTCAGGGGGGTTAACTGTCAAGCTAGTTTACCCTCGGCCTCCAGGAACTCGGAACTCGTCGACGTTACCAGTTCGCTGTTCCTATCGGTTACGGCTCCAGGAGCTTCTGCTCCCAACAAGCTCTCTCACCCCTGCTTCTCTCTGCCTGTCCTTCCAGTTTTCACAGTAGTTTGCTCTGTGACCGCAATTCTCTGGTGGAAATAAGAAAGGCCACTGATTTTCAGCCTCTTCAGCCTTCTTCTGATTGTGAGGATGGATTGATGACTTCAATACTCTTCACATGCTGGAGCTGGAACTGGAAGTCGCCTACAAACTCGTTTTTAAAAGTCCTTTTCTCTGTAAAGCTGGCCTGAAATAACCCTCTCTGAGGAGCCTTCCTGGACTCTCTAAGAAATGAAAAGCTCCTCCCTGTGCGCTCTGGAGCTTGGTGCAACCACCCGTGTCCCACACGCTGTCTACCAGCTCTGGGGCCGCCTGGCTGGAGGACAGGTGCTACGGCTCGGCTCCGGGGTTCTGGCACGTGCTATAAAAATGTCCACGGAAATGAAAGGGAAAGAACAAAACACTGTTCGCTAATTAAAAACAAAGTACTACTTTTATTTGGCTCACGTCTCCATTTATTAGAGTTACCACACTTGGAGAGGCACGAAGCACTTTAAGTTTTACATGACTACAAAGTTATCACAAATCCCAAACTTTTTAGCCACGGATATTTCACTTACTCCGTTTAAAGAAAAAGCTTTCAAAACATCTGAGTTAGCTTGGACACAGAGACCCTGAATATATGGGAACTACAGGTTTTTAAATGCTTGCGCTTCCTGTTCTAACAATGTCTTCTTTAAATGGAATCCAGCATAAAAGGGATTGAAATACGTAAGGTCACGATGCAAATGCTTTGGAGAGACAGTGAAATTAATCTGTACAACACGGTGAAAGCTGTTGTGCGCACAGAGTTCCGCAGGCGCTCACTGCGCCATCTGCGCTTCCATGGCCTGTGCTGTCCACTCTGGCGCCGTCTGACTGATCTTCTCCAGCAGGTTATTCACTTGGAAACAAAGGGACTGGATCTGTTTGTCCCACGTTGGCAGGGCTTCCCGTGCTACACAGAACAACAACAACAACATACACCGTTTAACGTTACTCCACGAACGCTCAGCAAGTGTAAGTCAAAAGATAAACACAGTAATACTAATTTTCAAAAATCCATTCCAAAAATCTTGGCTAATAACATTAAGCTAACCAAGCAATATCAAGGAAAGTACCCAAATTACTGGCACAAAGTACAAAACCAAAAGCATATCCGCACAGATCCATGTCATTATTATTCACGAAAACAAAAGAAAACCAACCAATCAAAGCACGTCAGTCACAAAACCACCACCGTAAAAGCCTCGCGGAAGCCACCAGCAGTTTGAGTCATAAGATACTGCCACCTACTGGACAAAGCACATCTCTCTGTCTACTGGACTCTGAGGGAGAAATTTTTTTTTTTTTAAAGATTTTATTTATTTATTTGATAGACAGAGATCACAAGTAGGCAGAGAGGCAGGCAGAGAGAGAGAGAGGAGGAAGCAGGCTCCCTGCTGAGCAGAGAGCCCGATGCGGGGCTCGATCCCAGGACCCTGAGATCATGACCTGAGCCGAAGGCAGAGGCTTTAACCCACTGAGCCACCCAGGTGCCCCTGAGGGAGAAATATTTTAATGTTTAAACAAAAAAGCAGGGTGCCTGGGTGGCTCAGTCATTAAGCAACTGCCTTCGGCTCAGCGCATGATCCTGGAGTCCTGGGACCGAGCCCCACATCCGGCTCCCTGCTCGGCGGAAAGCCTGCTTCTCCCTCTCCCACTCCCTCTGCTTATGTTCCCTCTCTCGCTGTGTCTCTCTGGCAAATAAATAAATAAAATCTTTATAAATAAATAAATAAATAAATAAATAAATAAAATGGTTCCTGTTATGTAAATTTCAGCTCAGTAAAAAACATAGCAGTGGAGGGACAGGAGATGCTTTTCCAACAGTAAAATTTACTATGAATTTGTTTATTACCATATTGCTACAGATCAGTGGAACAAGAACGTATGTAGAACCTAGTATTTGTCAAAGATCAGAAAGTATGTCTTACCTAATAAACAGTACTTGCAAATCAGCAATCCATCTTTAAAAAGAGATAAACTAGATCATACCTTAAAATTATACACAAAAATAAGCTGTAGACAGATATTTCTGAACATAAATGAAAATATTTCTAAAATTTTAGAAAAGTATTACTTTTATCCCAAAGTGAATGAGACCTTTTGAACGAATATAGGAAATTAAAAAGCCATAAAATGAAAAATTGACATAGTTGTCTGCGTAAGAATTTTAAAATGTGTTCATGGTACACAGTGCCTCACTTCAGAAACACAACTGATATGATTTAATAATTTGGTATTTGTTTCGTTTGCTCGCCCTTTCAAAAGATCACCACCATTCCGGCTGTACCATGGCAACGGGGCCAGAGAGGAGCGACGGCAGACGTGAGGGGGAAGCCCAGAGGGAGGGGAGGTTTCAGAACGGGCGGGCTGGTGACAGTTCAGACGGAAGACAAGTAAATGGGTTCCAGATGCACCTGGAGATAAAAGGATTCTGGGCCGCAGAGAAGAGGGACCAAGGAGAAGGAGGGCTGGAGAAGCGAACAAGGCAGCTGCTGGCCGGCAGGCTGGGGAGGCGACGAGGGAGGGGAGACAGTGAATTCAGTTCGGGGTACGTTCATTCTGAGATGCTCAACAAACAGGTGGAAAAGACCTAGTCGTCAGTTAACACCAGCGCGTCTAGGACTCAGAAGAGAATCACGCACTAGAAAGGCAAACATGAGCCTTGTCTGCATAGAGATGGCCGCTGAACCGAGGGAAACAGCAGAGTGAGGAGGGAAAGGCCTGGCGTTCGCCCTTAGCAATATTCATATTAAAAGACACAACAGAATCTACAAAGATGACTGGACGAATACCTGGGAAAGGAGGAGGGAGAGCAGGAGAACGGGGTGAGAGGTGAAGGGCGGTGTGGGCGGCGGGGATGGCTCAGAAAGGAGTGATGATCAAAGTTACTGGATATGCCGAAAAGTCAAAATGAGGCCTGAAAGATAAAAATATCCTTGTTAAAATGGGAGAGACCCAAGTATGTTTAAATATTGGCGGAAAGAAGCCAACAGAGCAAGGAAGAATGAAAACAAACGAAAGAACTGCTAAGTTCAAGTTCCTAAGAAGCTGGTTTTGAGAGGGACGGACACCAGTCAGAAAAGGGATCCAAAGCACAAGAACTGGCAAGGGAGACGGAAACCACCTCCCGTATAACACAAAGGAAGAAAAGATGGAATCACATGGTATTTAAAATTCAGAAGTTTTATAAATATGATCAAAAAGTTCACTTAATTTCACACTGGTAGATTTTTTTTTCCTGTGAAACAGGAAACAAGGTTTGCTGCTGAGAGTGAAGGAAGAGAAAAGTCCGAGATTCACGAAAACTGAAATCTGAAATCCCCACTGCAGGGTAGGAAAAAAAAAATGTGTCAAGAGTCCCAGGTACTGTTGAGAACCCACGACCTTGCATTTGCAGTGGTCATCAATCTGGTGTTCTAACTCCTCTCTGGCAACATCAGTTAGCTACTTGAGCACAGGAATGAAAACGATGGAGAATGGGTTCATTCCAGGCAAAGTTTTCCTGGACAGCTGGAACGAAAAGTTAACAGGCAAGTCATCCAGGGCACCTGTGAAACAGTAAGTAAAACAGTGATCAGGGCGCCTGGGTGGCTGAGTCTGCTGAGCGACCAGCTCCTGGTTTCAACTCAGGTCATGATCTGAGCCCTGCCCCGGGCTCTGCGCTCAGCGTGGAGCCCACTGGAGAGTCTCTCTCTCTCCCTTTGCTCCTCCCCTGTGCACTCTCACTCCCTCTAAAATAAAAATAAATAAAACCTTAAAAAAAGAAATAAAGATATAATGAATCGTGGATGCCAAGCCAGAGAGGAAGAGGAATGAAGCAAAGAAGGACTGGCCTGACCAGGAAAAAGAAAACGTTCATGGAGGCTGCAAAGCAGTCAAGGAAGAGTTGAACTTAATGGACACGGACTGCCAGAAAGACAGGAAATATGGTGAGAATCAAATCTTAACAAGTAGCACGGTTCCAGGCACAGAAGTTCCATGGTGGAAAGGAGGTAGGAAGCGGGGCTGAGGACATAAGAGACGAGAGTCAGGGGCCGGACGGAGCTGCCTGCCCTGTGAGTCTAACGCACGGCTGGAGGGAGTCGGCGTGCTAGCACCCTCGTGCGGGCACACGGTGCGCCCCGTGATGAGTAAGAGGGTGAACTGGTTTACCGATTCTGGTTTCAGATGCTTCCAGAGCATTAAAATGCAGCATTAAGTAGATTCATAAATATAAGTTCATAAAAATTATTTCAAATTATTTCTCTAGGAAGTAAGTTCATTCCAGTAGTAATACACTAGGTCAAAGGAAATTGTTCAACAGGGCCTAATCCTAAGTACACAAGAGTCTCCTGCCACTTTATCATGACAGAAGTAAGCAAAACCTCTTACTTTCAAAATGAACTATTCCATCAATCTGATCAATAAATCCATTCATACGTCCTTCTGTTATCATTTGTGACGCTATTTTTTCTGCCTGTTAAAAAAAAAAACAAAGAAACAATAAACTCCCGTAAACTTTATCATATCTAACAGTTCCTCATATGTAAGAGAAATGAAATCTCTGGTTTAGCTACCCACACAGTTTCTATACTCATCTGCCATTTATCACCAGATTAACCTTGTAAATCTGCCTATTTTATCCCCCAGTTCTTTCGGCATAACCCATTACTTTACGTTAGCTGGGATCTGTTTCACTTGTGAGATTTTGGACCAGAGCCCGGCACTCCTACCAAGTTCTTCCTCTGCTTAAAATCAAATTCACAATTTTTCTTCTCACGGAGATCCATACGTCAAAAAAGCCTACACAAACTAGTTTTTCTTTTTACTTCATTTAAATTTGCAGTGTTTATCACCTAGAAAATTCTTTAAGAAAGTAGTATTTTTGAAGAAAGTATATTTTGAAGGAGGAATGATGTTCAAATTTAAAAGGGAATTTAAAAGGGGCGCCAGGCATGGGCTCTTGATCTCAGGGCTCTGAGTTTGAGCCCCACACTGGGTGTAGCGATTACTTAAAAAACTAAACTCTTTTTAAAAAAATTAAATATATAGATAGATAAATAAAAATTAAAAGGATTTTAAAGACAATTAAGGCGGGGGGGCCTGGGTGACTGAGTCGGTTAAGCATCTACCTTTGTATCAGGCCATGATCTCTGGGTCCTGGGATCTGGTCCCACATAAGGCTCCCTGCTCAGCAAGGAGTGTGCTTCTCCCTCTCACTCTCCCTCTGTGCTTTCCCTCTCTTTCTCTCTCAAATGAATAAAATATTTTTTAAAAAAAGACATTAAACAGAATCAAAAGGTCCTCTACCTAGCTCCTAAGGACATGTTTCATGTTTACTATGTGTAAGCAAACTGGCTTATGACTTGGTCATTTTAGTAATTCTGACCATCTTCACAATCAACCCCGAACAACTGCACTATCATTTATTGTTAAATAATTAGTCTCAGCCTAAAAAGAAAGTATCTTTTAATGGGAACTTTGGCTTTGGTTCCCAAATGGTTCCACTTCCTGTACTATGCACTGAATGTGTACAGTACAGTAACTGTGTTAGGAAATTCTACATTAATATTTCACTAACAGATAAAAGGGGACATGACCCATTACTACATGATTTAAGATATGCAAGTTAGGTAAAAATAAGTGGATTGCTTACTTCTACTCTTATTTAAAATTAAGAGAATGTTTTTTAAATGATACCTGAAATGCCCTCTAAATACTCTTGGTACTTTGTTGGTATTTTTACAGAGCCAACCAAACCTGTATCATGACTAAAAATGAAATTAATTTCCTACTAACTCAGTCAATTAAGATAAATCAAGCATAAAAGTTACAACAGAATAGCCTAGAGAATGACCACAGTTATTCTTTCAAACAGATAAAATATTTAACCTTTGAGTCAACTAGAGCGGAAAAAGAAGTAAGGCATGTATCAAAATCTCAGGTTCATCAGAAATCAGAAAACACTATGAAGTGAACTGAAACAGACACTAAACAAAGACTCTCACAAAACAGGTATCATAACCTGGAACCCCTTAAAGATTTTCATTCTAGGTCACTTTATCATAAAATGCAGTTTAAAAAAAGCAAAAATCTAGGACAATTCCATTACAGTACTACTTTAACATTCAAAAAATTTACTTCCATTTTCCTGAGGCTTTCTTTGTGTATTTTTATTGCAGTTGCCAATATTTATCGATTACATATTGTAGTTTAGTCTTCTTTTTTTATAAATTGGAAACAAGAAAATACCTTAGCTGCAGGGATCTCTAAAAGAGCTCCAAGTTCTTCAAAGGTGATATTATTATATAATTTGCTTGCAGACAACAAATTATGTTCAATAACAGCTCTGTCCAAGATGCTAGAACCTTAAATAAATATAAATAAGACCGTTACAAGCTTGAAACTTGTTCTACACTTTTTTCTACAAAGGATTTATTTGTTTGAGAGAGTGAGTGAGTGGGAGGGAAGGGGCAGAGGGAGGACAGAGAATCTCCGAAAGCCCCCACGCTGAGCAGAGCCCGACACGGGGCTCAGTCTCCCAACCCTGATCGATCACACTGCACGGTCACCATCGATCAGACGTTCAACCGTATGACCCAGGCACCCCTTGTTTTACACTTTTTTTTTTTAGAAGATTTTATTTATTTATTTTACATGGCTGAATAATATTCCTCTGTGTGTGCGTGTATGTGCGTGTGTGTGTGTGTACACACCTCTTCTTTATCCATTCATCAGTTAATGGACATTTGGCTCTTTCCATGATTTGGCTGTTGCAGGCAATGCTGCTACAAACATCGAGGTACACGTATTTCTTTGAATCAGTATTTTTGTATCCTTCAGGTAAATACCTAGTAGAGCAACTCCTGTATTGTAGGGTAGCTCTATTTTTAACTTTTTGAGGAACCTCCACACTGTCTTCCAGAGTGGCTGCATGGGTTTGCATTCCCACCAACAGTGTAAGAGGCTCCCCTTTTCTCCACATCCTCACCAACATCTGTTGTTTCCTGACTTGTTAATTTTAGCCATTCTGACAGGTGTGAGGTGGGATCTCACTGTGGTTTTGATTTGTATTTCCCTGATGATGAGTGATGTGGAGCATCTTTTCGTGTGTCTGTTGGCCATCTGTACGTCTTCTTTGGAAAAATGTCACCCCCTTTTTAACTGGATTATTTGTTTTCTGGGTGCTGAATTTTAGAAGTTCTTTATATATTTTGAATATTAACCCTTAACAGATATCATCTATAATATCGTACTAGTTTAAGATGTACAACATAATGATCTGATATATGTATACACTGTAAAATAATTACCACAATAAATTTAATTAACACCCATCACCTCACAAGGTTAATTTTTTTTTTTTGTGGTGAGAACTTTTAAGATCTACTCTCTTAGCAACTCTCAAATATAAAAACCTAAATAAATGGGAAAATAGGAAAACTTAATACTTTTCAGATGGCAATAATCCTCAAGTTGATTTATGGACTCAGGGTAATCCCTATCGAAATTCCAGCTGGATTCTTGGCAGACACTAACAAACTGATTTTAAAATTCATTCTATTGGGACTCAGAGGAGCCAAAACAATCTTGAGAGGAAAAACAGTTGGAGGACTCACACATCCCAATTTCAAAACTTGCTATAAAGATAGAGTAACCAAGACAGTGTGGTACTGGCATAGGGATAGGAATACAGAATGGAATAGAACTGAGACTCCAGAGATAAACTCGCACATTTACGGTCAACTGATTATCAACAAGGGTTCCAGGATAATTTAATGGGGAACTCACAGTCTCTCCAACAGTTACAAGGACAACTGGGTATCTGCATGCAAAAAAATAAAGGTGGACCTTGACCTTACGCCATATACAAAAATGAACTCAAATGAATCAAATGTCTACATGTACGAACTGTAACTACAAAACATGCAGAAGAAAACAGAGCAAGTCTTCACAACCTAGATTAGGCAACGGCTTCTCAGTACAAAGTACAGGCAACAAAAAGCAGAAACAGATCAAAATTAAAGACTTTAATGTCTCAAAGGAAACCACCAGAAAGTGAAGAGACAACACACGGAATAGCAGAAAGTATTGGCAAATCACCTGGTAATGATCAGGTCTAGAATAAATAAAGAATTCCTACAATTCAGTAATAAAAGGACAAATAACCCAGTTTAAAAACTGAAAAGGATCCAAACAAACTTTTCTCTAAAGATATACAAACAGCCAATAAGTACATGAAAAGCTGTTCGGGGAAAGGCAAATCAAAACGACGTGGGAAAAAAAAAAAAAAAGACGTGATACCAACTTCACACACACGACGGTGTCCAAGTCAAAAGCACGGATAATAAACGTTGAGAGAAAATATGGAGAAATCAGAACCCGCACACACAGCTGGCAGGAATGCAGAAAGGAGCAGCTGCTTTTGAAGAGAGTCTGGCAACTTTTCAAAGGACTAACCACCAAATTATCATACGTCCCAGTCATTCCACTCCTAGGTGGATACCGAGAAGGATTAAAAACCTGTGTTCATACAAAAATTTTTACAAGGAAGATGGTGGAGGAGTAGGAGACTGTAATTTCATCTGGTCCCAAGACTTCAGCTAGGCAGCTATCAAATCATTCTGAACAACTGTGAAGTCAACCAGAAAGCTAAGAGAAGAACAGCTGCAACTCTACGAATAGAAAAGCGACCACTTTCTGCAAAGTAGATGTTGCAAAGAAGTGAATCAAGGTAATACATGGGAAGACAGACCACGGTGGGGAAAGGGGTGGGGTGGGAGCCTCTGCCCACCGGCCAGAGCAGTGGAGCACAAAACCAGAGAAAGTCGGCTCCAAGCCAAAGAAATGTCGAAAGAGAAAACCAAAACACTGGCATCACAATTCCAGACTTCAAGCTCTATTACAAAGCTGTCATCATCAAGACAGTATGGTACTGGCACGAAAACAGACACACAGGTCAATGGAACAGAATAGAGAGCCCAGAAATAGACCCTCAACTCTATGGTCAACTAATCTTCGACAAAGCAGGAAGGAATGTCCAGTGGAAAAAAGACAGTCTCTTCAACAAATGGTGCTGGGAAAATTAGACAGCCACATGCAGAAGAATGAAATTGGGCCATTTCCTTATACCATACACAAAAATAGACTCAAAATGGATGAAAGACCTCAATGTGAGACAGGAATCCATGAAAATCCTAGAGGAGAAAACAGGCAGCAACTTCTTTGACCTCAGCCACAGCAGCTTCTTGCTAGACACATCTCCAAAGGCAAGGGAAACAAAGATAAAAATGAACAACTAGGACTTCATCAAGATAAAAAAGCTTTTGCACAGCAAAGGAAACAGTCAACAAAACCAAAAGACAACCAACAGAATGGCAGAAGATATCTGTAAATAACATATCAGATAAAGGGCTAGTATCTAAAATCTATGAAGAACTTATCAAATTCAACACCCAAAGAATAAATAATCCAATCAAGAAATGGGCAGAGGACAAGAACAGACATTTCTCCAAAGAAGACATCCAAATAGCCAACAGACACATGAAAAAATACTCCACATCACACTGGTCAGAATGGCTAAAACTGACAAGACAGTAAACGTGTTGGTGAGGATGCGGAGAAAGGGGAACCCTCCTACACTGTTGGTGGGAATGCAAGCTGGTGCAGCCACTCTGGAAAACAGTATGGAGGTTCCTCAAAAAGTTGAAAATAGAGCTACCCTACGACCCAGCAATCGTACTACCGGGTATTTACCCCAAAGATACAAATATAGTGATCCAAAGGGGCATCTGCATCCCAATGTCCACAGCAACAATGTCCACAACAGCCAAACTATGGAAAGAGCCTAGATGTCCTTTGAGAGATGAATGGATAAAGAAGATGTGACATATGTATACAATGGAATATTACATACTCGCCAAAAGCATGAAATCTTGCCATTTGCAATGATGTGGCTAGAACTACAGGGTATTATGCTAAGTGAAATAAGTCAATCAGGGAAACATAATTATCATGTGATTTCACTCATATGTGGAATTTAAGAAACAAAGCAGAGGATCATAGGGGAAGAGAAGAAAAAATAAAACAAGATGAAATCAGAGAAGGAGACAAACCATAAGAGACTCTTAATCACAGGAAACAAACTGAGGGTTCCTGGAGGGAAGGGAGATGAAGGGGTAGGGTAACTAGGTGTTGGACATTAAAGAGGTTATGTGATGTAATAAGCACTGGGTAAAGACTGATGAATCACAGACCTATACTTCTGAAACCAGTAATACGTTATACATTAACTGAATTAAAATAGAAAAAATTTTACATGAATATTCATAGAAGCATTATCAATAGCCCAAAGTGAAAATAACCTAAATGTCCATCAATTGATGAGGAAATAAAATGCAGTATATTCACATATAGAATATGATTTGGCAATAAAAAGGAATAAAGAATTGATAAATGCTACAACATGGATAAACACTTTGCCAAGTGAAAAGGTTATATATTGTGTGATTCCACTTATATGAAATGCCCACGACAGACAAATCTAGTGAGCAGAAAGCAGATTAGCAGTAATATTACACAACTTTAAGAATACAAACAAACAATGAATTATAATTTTAAAAAATTACATCTCAAGATTGCTAAGGGTTATAATGCCAATCAACAAAAATGTCCAGAAGAGATAAATAAGAAAAAAAGTAAGGCCTAAAATGGGAGAAGACAACAAAACATCTGTCCCCTCTTTATAGTCCCATGGGATAGATTTGAGGATCATTTGCATCCTCAGAGGTCCTATGAAGCATCCTTTTTAGAAAGAATTTTTTCACATTTTTTTTCATAGCCAGGAAGTTCAAAGTCAAATGTGAAGTTTGACTATATCACTTCCAGAAACTTTTTCTTTTTAACTATCTTTTCCAACTTGTTAGACATCTCGGAATATTAGCTGCTCAGAATACATGGAAAAGAATTTAAAAGTAACAACAATCAAAACACATACATACACATTATTTATAGGTGGGCTGCAAATTTAATAAGCTTTCTAGCAGTCAAGATAAGAAAAACCAATCAACTCAGAGTGTATTTTTTTTAAGATTTTTATTTATTTATTTGACAGAGATCACAAACAGGCAGAGAGGCAGGCAGGTGGGGGGGAAGCAGGTACCCCGCTGAGCAGAGAGCCTGAGGCGGGGCTCGATCCCAGGATCCCGGGATTATGACCTGAACAGAAGGCAGAGGCTCTAGCCCACTGAGCCACGCAGGCGCCCCCAGAGTGTATTTAAATAAGATTTAAAAAAAAAACAAAAAACTGATCAGGAGAATCACAACTGCAAGACTGTAAAGGAACTTTTCCTGAGGATTGCATAACTAATATCCTATAGAAAAAATACCTCCTTTAGACAGAAAGATGAAAATCAACTAGTTTGCTTCTTAAAGTACAAATTAAATGAAAAATTCAACAGGCGGTCACTGCAATCCCTTCAGTGATCTGGTCTAACTCAGGGCAGTAAGATTGGGTGAAGTGTATACCTTTCAGCAAACCCCCTGCATACATGACTTTTTTACAGCTGAATTCTCTTTGATATAGGATGATGTTGAATCCAAGGAAGTGAGTCTAACAGATCTGCGTTTATCTTGACTTTTTTCATGTTTCTGACACTCTTGTTTATATTTTTATTATTACATATGTTATTGTTTTCAGTTACTTTAAAACCTCTGTAGACAAACATATATAAAGTGACTGATGTTACAAACAAGCAACTATTAAAAACTTCTCTGGAAAAGGTAGCCTGGCAAGCAAATAGATCCCTTAACTAGGAAACATGACACCAAGTTCTATTCTTACTGGCAGCACTTTCACCCTGAATAACCTTAAGCAAGCTCTGTGCCAAATTTTACTCTATCTAAAACAGGACTGGATAATTATACTGTTAAAAACTGATGCTTAAAATTAATTAAGGTTGGGGCACCTGGGTGGCTCAGTGGGTTAAGCCTCTGCATTCAGCTCAGGTCATGATCCTCCCCGCCCCCCATAAGGCTCTCTGCTCCACAGGGAGCCTGCTTCCCTCTCTCTCTCTCTCTGCCTGCCTCTCTGCCTACTTGTGATCTCTCTCTGTCAAATAAATAAATAAAAACTCTAAAAAAAATTAATTAAGGTACTTATCAAAGGGTTTGAGTTTTTCAAAAACCAGTCACTAGGGGCGCCTGGGTGGCTCAGCCATTAAGCATCTGCCTTTGGCTCAGGTCATGATCCCAAGGTCCTGCACTGAGCTCTGCACTGGGCTCCCTGCTCAGCGGGAAGCTTCTCCCTCTCCCACTCCCACTCCCCCTGCTTGTGTTCCCTTTCTTGCTGTCTTTCTCTGTCAAATAAATAAATAAAATTTTTAAAAACAAATAAATAAAAAATAAAAATCAGGCACTATTAACATAGGCTATAGTTCTGCCCTTATAATCACTGAAAATGCATTATTCTACAATATGCTTTCCAATAGGGCTATTTTTATTATTTAAACCCTATCTGGATATAATACTCATTTTCAGTCAATATAATACTCCTTTTTGGTCATCAAGTGTTGTATAAAAATATTACAGAAAGATATCAAGATGCTTCAAATTTAACACACTTGCCACTAGTGTGTACCTAAATCTTTGCTTCCACAAATTAAGACCTGTTCATTACCATCAGCGGTAGTTGCTTTTTGGTGAGGCATTAACATGGCAGCAAACTCTTGAAGTTGATTTCCTCTGATGATCCTGTCTAGGTACATTTTCTCTAGGATCCCGTAAGCAGCAAGTTGCTGGCACCTTTCATCCTTAAAAAGAGTGGCTAGCATCCGAGAACGCTGCTGTCCTAAGGGAAACAAATGAGCATCAAATATTCTCACAACCTATTTCTCCAATAAGAAACTATGTTATGACTCCATTTTTGCCTACTAAAATATAGTCAGGAGTCCTGATTTGTGGCAGCTATGTTCTACAAAGTTACTGCCAACACAGAATTAATGAATACTCAATTGCTCATCCAAAAAGAATGAGTGATATGTATTGACACATAAAGACTGCCAATATACAGGTAGGAAAAAAGCAGGTTACAAAGTATGTATATCATGCTACTGTTTATTAAAAAAAGAGGATACAAACAGACACTTTTACGTGAAGGAAACCCAAGTAACCAGTAAAAGTTCTTAAGAACTGGAAGCAATACCATTCTATGTATTGACTTTTCAGTAACAAAAATACAATAAGTAAGATCACTGCTTCATAAGGAATGAAATGTGTAGTATGAACATGTCATCAAGCTCTCAACTAAATACAGATCAATAAGCATTCTAAAAATGATTTAGAAAAGCCATGGCTTAGCATTACCAGCATTTTTTCTCAATGTCTTTTCTGCTTTATAAGTTGAGTGATTTATATGCTATAATTTAGTAAAAAAGAACAAAGAACAGTTTATTTTTCATATTTGCCAAAGAAAAGGATAAATGTGAGATATAAAACTAAGGCTTGGAAAAAAAAAAACAAAAACTAAGGCTTGAAGTTAAAGAAAATCCCAAAAGCAGTACGTTATTATCAATCTCCAAATTTTAATTTTTATTTCCCTCTATATAATTTTCACTGAATTTCATTATTTATTTTTAAGAGCTATATTAGGCAAACTAAATTTCATGTTATCGCTCTTAATTACTCCTAACACATGTAGGTAATAGACTGATACATGCATATTTAAATTTTTAAGTTAGCAATCTATTTTATTGCTGTTTTTAACTGTTTAAATGTTTAAAATAAATTTACCATAATTATAATTGCAATAAGACATCCCCTTGAAAAATAGTTCTTTGCTAAATCCTCCAGTAGTAATGAACCTGCAATTATTAAGCAAAGGTAACTGACTACACATGAAAGCACAAATTACAAGTTTACCTGCTGATGCCAAGATGGTACAGTGCAAAGCATGTTTTAAGGCCTCTAGTCTTTCACTTTCGTGCACTATTGTCTTGTAAGAGAGCTCATTGTACCTTTGTGCAGCTTCAATGAATTTTCTTCTATAATCGAGAACACGTGCATAGCAAACCTAAAAAAGGAAATTTCTTAATTAGGGGAAAAAATTCAAAATCAAAGCCAAAAATTCAAAATCAAAGCAAAAAATAAAATGATGTTCTGGAGCATCTTAGTATAGTAGGATTCTCCAATACAAAATTAATCCCAAATCAGCTCATCTGTTACCTTATAGTGTATCTGTAACTGCTCATTGGTGGATTCATTCTGAAGCAATGATGCTCGATTTATGTAAGCCTCTGCCTGGACAGGATCGTCATCTTCCAGATATAGCCTCGCGATCTTCAGGTAAGTCTCCAGTTTGTAATCTACATTGTACTGCCTAGGATGTAACAGAAAAAAACAGAATGACTAAATATATATATTATCAAGAAAGTTTTTAGGAGTTGGAGAAAATACATTTTTTTCATTACATATTCTGTTAAAATAAGAGAATCAAAATTTTACTGTATTAGAAAAAGTCTAAAAAATATTTACAAAATAAATTTTACTGAATTTTTTCTATCATGATTGTTCTATTGTTTTTTAGCTTCCTTCAATCCTCGGATAATCTCACAAGTCAAAGAACTTAAAAAATGCCTAGTTGAGGGGTGGATCACATAGTGCTGTTGGGGCTATAAATGAGTAAACCATCCTGGAAAACAATTTGGCAATATATTTTCCAACCACCCTTTGAACCCTTCAAAATGCATACATTCATTACCCACTATATTTTACCTCCAGAAAATTAATCTCAAGAAAATAATCAGGGATGTGTACACATATATAAAAGGAATATTCATTTATAAAGTTACTCATAAATATCTAACAGGAAAAAACTGGGAATCACCTATTATGATATTTATAATAATCAACTAAATTGTGGTACATTAAGATGGTAGGATAATACACATTGTTATAATCATTACTATATGATAACAGTCATGTATTTTTGCTAAATGAAAAAACAGGATAAAACAGCATGTAAGACACTATTATAAAGATGTATTTCTATACGTACTTATGAAGATAGTCATACCAATTATCTCTAGGTGTTGAGATTACAGGTGGTTTTCATTTTCTTCTTTATCTCTGTGGCCACATTTTATGCAAGAAATGCACAACTGACACCTCACATAATTCAAAACTTACAAAATTCAAGATTAATCCTTACAGAAAAATCTTTTTTATTACCAGCAAAAGTGATGCCACCATGTGGCAAGACCGGAGTTTACAATTTACATGGTCAAGTTCTGAAAGTCTTGGCTTTTTAAATTTTTTTATACTAATTCAGAATTTTTCCTCAAGTCATATGTTGCTAGCATTTTGTAGTATTCTATTTCCATTCATAACTCAAATTTACATGAACTGCTATAAAGAGTACTATACTTTTTTTGAATTTTCCAATTTTTATGCCATCTATTAAGTTTATTACTGTAATTACCAAAATGAATAATTCTTTAAAGAAATCAGTTCTCTACTGTTTATCCAGATTCTACTTTTAATCACTTTTAGGTTAATTTGTTTAGAAAACTGCTAAATTTTCAGTTCTCTGATATCCTTGCAGATGAAGATAATGCTCCAGCACTATCAAAATGATCATCACGGTCACTGTCAAGAACAGTACCTAATGCACTCAACTCCCTACTAGGTACTTCCACTTGGTTATCACAAGCTCGAAGCGGAGCTCTTGCTCTCCCCTCGAGAACCTCCTCTTTACTACTCGGCAGACGGCGACTCCATCTTTCCAGCAGTTCGGACCAAAACCAGGATTTATTTTGGCTCTTTTTCTCATGCTCCGTATCTGAGCTACCAGAAAACCCTTAGCTCTACCTTAAAAACATATCCAGAATCCAACATTTCTCACAATCTCCATCTTCTCTGCAGTGGTACAGTTAGTCTCAACCCAGAAGTCAGAATGATTTTCTAAAATATAAATCAGATCACGTCGGTCTTCCATACAAAATCCTCCAATGGCTCCCCCTCGTTTCACTTAGAGAAAAGCCAAAGGCCTTAAACTGACTTAGAAGAACCCACGTAACCCAGTCTTTGGTACTCTCTGATCTCAGCCCCCACCTTCCCTTGGCTCGCTCCCCTCCAACCACACTGGCATCCTGCAGGCGCACTCCTGTCTCAGGGCCTTTACACTAGCCATCCTCCCCACCAGGATCCCCTGACAGTCTTCTCTCAGCTCCCAGCCACTCCCTCACTTCCTTCAAGTGTCTGGGAAGATGCACCTGGACACCCTACCACTGCAATCACCCTATTTAATGATGCAACCTGTTCCCCACTTTCCCTTTACTCTTCTCTAGAGCACTTATCACCTTCTAATACTCTACAAAATGTCTGTACTTATTAAGTTGTTTATGATGTTTCCTTCACTAGAATGTGAGAAAAAACACAAGTGAACAATGATACATATCCTATATACAATCTCCATCCAATATCCACTATTTACTATACTTTTGTCCTGTTTCCAAAGGAATTCCCACCAACACTTGGGCTGCATTTCTCCAATCTTCTTCTTTCTCATATATGGATGCAAGATGCTGTCTTATTGACGCAACCTGGAATAACAGGCAGACATGTTAAATTACTCCATCTCACATTAGTGGCTAAAATAAATGGATACGAAGTTAATCTATTGTGATAATGCTTTCATTTAACATATTAAGCTGACAAGTAAATAGTACAAGTGTCACTAGACCACCCCTATTTTTTTAATGAATTCTGCATATACAGAATACCAAAATACTGAACTAAATAACACATTTCTGCAATGTGGATTATGGCAGTAATTTAGCTTAAATATGAAATTTTACTTTTATGTTAACTGCATACATAATGTTGGAGTTTTCCTATTATTCTAAGCTTATTAACAATTTCGCTGATTCTTAAAAATTGTCTAAAGAGTAATATTTGGTTTATAAATCAAATTGTAACATCTGAGCAACTGTCAGCTGGAGTTACAACATCCTAGTATCTATTTTTACATTGTAACGTGCTATTTGGCACACCGTTTTGTCAAAAATAAAACTGGATGACCATCTCCTTTAAAAATGTAGTAATACCTCTCAAAATAACTGCTGCTATCTTATGTTCAAAAGTCATTGCTCTAGATTTTTACCTGCTCCTCAAATGAAATGACTCTAGGCTGGATCTTTTCCAAGGTGAAATGATAGATTTCTTTGGCTGTGCTGTCAGGCAGGTTAGGGAGATGTGTACAGAAATCAGTTAGCAACTGTCGAGAGATCACGAGACTGACATTCTCATTTACCACTTGACAAAAAAAAAGATAAGAAAACATGAATCATTTATAAATTTTCATTAAGCAATCAATTTTTACCTAAAATTAACATTAAAAACAATATATATTAGTGCATTCCTAATAATGAACCTTCAGTGCATTATTCAGGGATTTCCACACCCATATCAGCTTATATTACACAATTAGTTTTCCTTATGCTGAATTATTTGATTACATAGTGATTACACCAAAACAGTAAAAATCCCCTATATTTTTCTAAGAAACAGAAATGGCTGGGGAAAAGTTTTCTTTTACATTTGAGAATTTTATATTCGTCCTTCTCTTCCTTATTTTTCTACAAAGGGAAGGCACAGAAACACCTCCATTTTTATGTATCTACTTATATTCCACCTGGTTACAAAAAGGAGTTAAAGAAGAAACTGAGATAACGTTCATGAAATTTAAATAAAGCAAGTAGGGACAGTTACCGCCACCTGTACTTTCCCAATAAAAATGTCAAATAAAACTGAAGTCAGCACTAGACATACAGGCAGACTTAATGACATTATTTATAAACATTTATAAGTTTTTAATACTGTATGTGATTACAGATGAGAGCTCTGAAGCCACACCGCTTCCAGCACTCCTGATCAGACGCCCTCCAAAAGAAATCAGCTTCTCTGGGTTTCTGTTTTCTCATCTGTACAATGTGGCTAGCTAAGGTTGCTGTGAAGCTTAAACGCCCTGTACACAGAGCACTTTAAACAACATGGGGCACCAAGCACTCAACAAATTGCATTATTATTAGCACCATTATTATATTTTAAAAGATGCATCATGCTTGTACCACTGCTCAGATAAATTAAGTCTGAAACCAGCAGTTACCAGGAAAATAAATGTCGGTTCAAAACTGCTCAGCTGATGTGAATGATTTTTGGTAGATGGCTTTTCATTAGTGCACTGGATTCAATGTTTATACAAAGATCAAAGTTTATAATAAAAATCACTATTCTTTTGCTACTACAATGCAGTGCTCTCAATAAAACCATTCCTATCAGTCTTTCTGAAGCCACTGCCAGTTCAACACCCACTGCAGGCCCCGATCTTTCTGAAGCAGTAACTTACAGTAACCTGCAACAAGCTTGTAATCAGTTCATGATGTATTAATCATAATTCATTCTTGGATAAAGCCGGATACAGCTGAGAAAATAGTTTCATTACAAGTGCCATTGGGCATTTACAACCGTTCAAAAGAAATTCCTACACAAACTAGCACTTCTCACGAGCATGTGTGAGAAAGCATGCTGTACAGTGTAAAGCCCTCTCAAGCGTCCTTAATACTGTTAACTTGTATCAACTCCAGCCTGACTTTCGAGTAGTTTTCAAAGAGTAGTTTTCAAAATAACTGGATACGTTTGAAGTCAGGGAGTAGGTGAGAATGTCTTGAAGAATGGAAATGTCTGGTTCCCATTCAAACGGAGTGTTCTTCACGTTAGTAACACTTAACACCTCTGCAGCACTTACTATATGCCAGGTACTATTCGAAGCTCTTTACTTGGTATATCAACTCCTTTCCTCTCCCAACATTGCTACAGGGTAGCTATCCCATCCCCATTTTATAGACAAGGAAATGGAGTCACAAAGGAAGTAACTTACCCAAGAACACACAACTAATAGAACAAGAGACCAGACTGAATCTAGACTATCCTCTTTATCATTATGCTACATTGTCTTTCATCAGTTACGGTATCAATTACTATATAAAACCTTAATTGGTAATGTAACTCTGAAGACAACTTATTGAAAAATAACTAAGGAGTAAGTAAATTCTAAAGTGAATTTCCACGTGATTTAATTTAATGTCAATGCAAATTATATAGGTAACTTGATCTAAAACAAGCCTGAGCAAGCTTTGAAGTCCTAACTCAGTAATACAAGGCAAACATGGAATTTTCATTCCACTTACTTGCTTCCACAAAAGCTTTCAAAGCTTCTAGTTGTTCTGCCCCAGATAACTGAACGGCTTTTTCCAGGATCTGACGGTACCTAAAACAACACCAAATGAAAATAAAGTTCAGAGGACACGACATACTCTAATGCTCAGTCTGATGTTTACTCATTTCTGTTTACCCTGGTTTTTTTCACAGTGCTCTAATTGGTTTTCTTTATAGTACACCATAGATTTCTTTTGTTGTTGTAAGTTCCTAGTCCATCACAAGAAACACTAAATCTGTAATTCTAAGGTATCACTTCTTCTTGTTTTCTGTACAGTATACCACAAGTTTTTTTTAAGTTTTCAGCCCCAGAGGCAACTAGCTGGCTTCGTTGATAGAGTATGAGACTCTTGATCTAGAGGACTGTGAGCTCAAGCCCCACAGTGGGCGTAGAGCCTACTTAAAAAAGAAAAAAAAGTTTTCAAGCCCATCACAAGAAAG